>NC_134484.1:142550820-142859570 GCF_040206685.1 Ascaphus truei
CAACACAGACACAACCAGAACACCCACACACAATCACAACTAACACAACACACAGACACAACACACACAATCACAGACAAGACACACTCAATCACAACCAACACACATACTCAATCACAACACACACACTCATCACAACACACACTCATATCACAACACACACACACTTTCACCTGGGGGGGGGAGTATTAAGCCTGCTACGTGTGCTGCTGAAAACTGGGACGGGTAACAGACAGGAGGAGGGCTTGTGTGTGTGCAGGGAAGGCCCCGCCCCCGCAGCAAGGCCCCAACCCCGCTGCAGGCAGACAACACAGAGAATGAGCAGCATGGAGAAGCCCCGCCCCCGCAGCAAGCCACAGAGAAGCAGCCGCACGGAGCTTGGCCGTCCGTGCACAGCTCTGCCCGCCCCCATGTTTCGCCACACGCAGTCTGCGCCCCCCCTATACAATCTATATAATCCCCCAGCTTGCGCACCGCTGCTCTATCCCACCATTTCCTCATGCACTCAGCACTGCCTTGGTTAGGGCAAAAAGTAATACGATGACGAGTGTATTAAAAAGTGTCTCCGCGTCCCTCTGCACCGTGGCAAAAAGGGGTTTGGGGGGAGGACATCTGAATATCGTCTGAGATTCAGGAGATTGGCCAACCTACGGGAAAACCGGGGGACTGCCCATTTTTGGGGAGTCACCCTGTTATTCCGGGAGAGTTGGCCATTCTAGTACCACTATGTTTGTTAGACCAATTCAACAACTCCCCATGCACATCATCTTTAGGTACCCATGTTTCATCATAAAAAGTTGGCAACTAGTAAGAGAAAGGACCTCTATAATTCTTTAAGCCATGTATTTTTAAAGTTCTAGTAGCCATATTGGTCCTGGAGAAAATTGGACGTGATGTATGTTGTGATACCTTTTAGATGAAGTTATGGCTCTGTAGGGAGTCTACATGTGGAGTGGTGACGAGATTATCATAAATTAGCAGGAGCTGAGTATGCAAAGTGTCAGAGGTGGATGGATAGGAGAGGTTTGAAGAGATGTCCGGTCGTTATGCTCACACCTTCTCTAAAATGTTGGGCAGAAATTGGATTAAATGTTTGCCATAATGTTTCATTAACCCAGAATCTTGATTTAAGCCATTGTTTCTGGAGTCCAGAAGTTGTCTATTTTTGAATTCCCATATTCTTCCTTACTGTGTATTCTTAAACTTTTTTCTTTTTTTAAATGAATACGGTTGAATCTGACAGCGAGTGTCCTGCTTGGGGAAAGTCCCACAGGAGCCCCTGTATTGATGTCTGATATGATGAACATGTGATGATTCATGCTGGTCCGAAAAGCCTGTTTGGTTTCTCCATCATATTGGTGCATTTCTACATTTTATGATACACCACATGTCTGGATTTACAGTTGCGTGATCCCTGTATAGTGATCTCACTATTCTGAGCCATTGTAATGGTGGTCTCTAAACATATATGTTTACAGGGCTTTCGATTTCTCTATTCTAATTAGACTGTAAGCTCCTCGGAGCAGGGACTCCTCTTCCTTAATGTTACTTTTATGTCTAAAGCACTTTTCCCACGATCTGTTATTTATATTATCTGTTATTTATTTGATTACCACGTGTATTACTACTGTGAAGCGCTATGTACATTAATGGCGCTATATAAATAAAGACATACAATACAATACAATTCTGATTAGAGGCTAATCTGTTTCCGATGAACATGGTGGAGGGGTTGGGAGTCTGCTTGTAGGTTAGCCTTGGTGGTTCAGCCTTTCATCCCCAGAAAGCGTGGGTAATAGATGATGATACCTTTGAGTTGTGTGAGAATGGAGTTGTAAATTATGACTAAGGGTATCCGTTCAGCTTTTTTTTTTTTATGATGCGATTGAGGTGTTTGTCTCATGCGCTGGTGAGCAGATTCTGTGGTATCTGAAGGACAAGCAGAATAATAGATTTTTAAAATTAAAAGTCCAGTAAGCAAATGTTTATTTCCTGTGCTCTTTGTAGTGTAAATTTCATCCTGTAGATAAAAGGAGCCCAAAATTTTGCTAAAGAGCAGCACTTCTTTGCTGCCAGGTGAGCTTGCAGCAATACATTGCTTCTCTGGAAGTGAAATATTTAGGGGATCAAATCTGCACCACATTTTTGAAAGGGAAAAATATCATTGTTGTCTGGTGCTGTACAGTATTTAGGTCCAGTTTTGTACTCTATAAATTGATCAATAGAACCCTTAGGGCAGAAGTGCTCAACTCAAGTCCTCAAGACACGCCAACAGGTCTTTGACTGCACCACTGATTGAGCCACCCGTGCTGAAGCAGGGAGCCACTGATTGAGACACCTGTGCTGGAGCAGGGATATCCTGCAAACCTGACCTGTTAGGTGATCTGGAGGACTGGAGTTCAGAGCCGCTGCCTTAGGCCTCGGTCCCGCTGCGCTCGGTGGCGCGGGCGGCCATGTCGCGAGCCGGTCCCGGTCCCCCCTGGCGGCACAGCTGACTACACGCTGTGGCGCGTCAGCCGCTAGGAGACACAAGAGAATGGTGTTTCCTAGCGTTGACGCGTCACGTGGTGTGGCTGTGAGCCAATGGGGAGGGGAGGCTTCGGGAGGAGGAGAGGCTTCGGGGAGCGGGGAGGAGTGTGGAGTGAAAGCAGGTGAGTGCCTGTCTGTGTGTGTGTCTGAGTGTGTGCGTGCCTGTCTGTGTGTGTATGTGTGTGCCTGAGTGCGTGAGTGCCTGCCTCTGTCTGTGTGTGTGTGTGTGTGTGTGAGTGCCTGCCTGTGTGTGCGCGTGTGTGTGTGTATGAGTGCGTGAGTGCCTGCCTGTGTGTGTGTGTGTGTGTATGAATGAGTGCCTGCGTGTGTGTTTAAACTTACCCTCAGCAGCTCCAGCCCGAGTCCGTGGAGGGGGGGGGTAGAGAGTAGCGGGTCCCTCCGCTCAAGCCACGCCCCCCCTCCCTGTCAAGCCTCCCACTCCCTCCCGCTCCGGCTCCCGCTCCCTACAGACCGCATATCGCAGTCTGTGTATGTCAGCGCACCGCCTGTCTGCAGTGCGGGTGCACTGACTCTGGGAGCGGGGCCTTAGCCTTAGGGGTTATTAAAGACTCCTCGCTGCAAAATTGGGACAGAAAAACTGAATTTACAGTAATTACCCATTACCCATTTGAACCAATTAGAATTTATTTGTACAATTTCTTAATGCACATGCATCAAAAAAAAACCCACATCTATTTATATCCATTGTTTATGGTCTCACAGTTGTATAATTTCTTAAAGTAATCACTTTTTGTGCCTTTTAATGTCGATGTTTTTTCTCCCAATGCCGATGTTAGTACTTGCACTGTGTGCTTAGCACGAGGCCTCCCTCCTCCATCCTCTGATTTCACATTCTTCTTAGTTGATTGTTATCATTAGTTTCAATGATACCACATAGAAACGCATTTCCTTGATTGCTAGGTGCATATTGTGAGATGCATAATGTAACCTGATCCGAACATTGCAAAATGGATTAAAAAATATAGACCACGTTGAAAAGATATGATTGAAGAAGATTTCATAGTCTGCCTTGCTTTTTCAATGAATCGCGTGCTAAATACCAGTCAGGCCAACATTAGAGTTGTTTTAATGCATCAAAGGGAATTTCTGGGTTGTGTTTTTACCGCATGCAAACTAAGGGGAGAAATATATACTGTAGTAAGGAGTCCTTGGCAGTATTGCACAAGATAAAAGCTTTTGTTCTTGACACTGGCACAAATGCACATTACTTACACAAGATTTTGTTTTGCTTTGCAAAAGTGCAGTGTCCAGTCAAACAAAGGAGGGCAGAATCACTGACCCATGAAAAGACAAATTAACCTGAGCAGTGAAGAACGGTTACCATCAACTACCAGCACTCAAAATACTATTTGCTTCTGATTAATCATGTGCGAATAGTACATTTTAGTGCCTGTTAGTAACAGCCAGCTCTGATTACTTGAAAGCAAGTTCTAATGTGTTCTCCATTATTGTTTTCACAGTAGCTTACATCTCGTAGTGTTTAACCAAACCATCAAATTAGTGGTGATTTAAGTTTGGAGTGTAAGATCATTTGTATAATTTTGCTGTCATCCTGCCTTTTTTGTTTTACCAACTGAAAAGTTATTGAATTTAAAGAGTTAGGGGCTACAGATAAGGGAAGTATAGGGGTGCAGAAAATTAAAGTGATGACACATCTCGGCAATTAAACACTATGCTTAAGTAATTTACATTACTTGTTGATTCTCTATAGGTCCATGTAGGAAAGCAACCCAAGGATTGGGAGGGAGTGTAACAGCTAGGATTCCCCTGCCTTTGTAAACGGGCAGGCCCTACTATGATTAAAGGACAGTGGCATGTTTATTAATTGCTTAAGTGTAGCTGATTGATGCTGTTTTTGTACAAATCACATATACACACACATCTATATGTGGTGAATATTTGTGTTGTGTGCATTTTTTTATGTAGTAATTATGAAGCCAACATTAGTCAAGCAGATAAATAAATAAAAAATATCTACTACTTATTTTTAATTGACCTACTTGAGGCTGCCCTTTTAAGTCTCTTAATATTTAACAAAACCAGCCAATTAGTGGTAATATACTGTAAATTTGGAGTGCGAGATGCTTTGTATGACTTCGCTGTCATATTGTCTTTTTAAAATGCAATAGCACAAATGCCATTATTGCATGAACTGTTGCCGATGTTTTCCCAGAGCAATTTACCAAAGCTTTGCCATCATTTTCTAGACCAAACTTTACGCCGTGACACTGAGCCAGCAGCTTCTGAACTGCATGCAGATGAGCAAACTGGTTGCTTCCTATTTGGATTGCTTTTTGTTACCAGCTTTTACTTCACCTTCACAGTTGCTACACTTTACCGTTAGGATGATAGATTAAAACCAGGAACCACATGAACAATGAAAAATAAATAAAGGAGTGGACATTTTTAATTATAGCATAAGTACACTAACCCCTGCGTGATACAGATGTAACATATCTCACTGTTTCCGGAACTGCATTACATCTGAGGAAAAGCCCGAGCAGTATTTGCTTGGGTCTTAGACGGGGGTGACGTGTGGCTGTTTCCTGCAAGCACTTTGCAACCTTGGTATAGAGACCTCACAGTGCCACCAGCCTTCCTTTCTCTATCCTTTACTCAACCAAAGTCATATTAAGACAAGTTGACATAACACTTTGGCCATGTTAACTTAGTGGTGCTACTCTAGAGGACACCTCCCAGAGCTGGAAAACACCTCATGGACCATTCACGTTGAACCCCTTTGTTCTGCTTGGATTACTCTCAAAAGATCAGGAGCCTGGTCCAGAATGACAGTTCGTTACTGGAACAGGATGGACAATGAGTCAAAGTACGAGTTTGCACCGCCCTCCGTCCCTCCCCCACTGAACTTTCAGATTTTTTATTTATTATATCCCCATTCTTTCACACCCCCTCCTCATCCTCTCTCACCCCCTCCTCATCCTCTCTCACCCCCTCCTCAGCCTCTCTCACCCTTCCTCTTCATCCTTTCTCACCCCCCCTCCTCCTCCTCTCACCCCCCTCCTCTCACCCCCTTCCTCCTTTCACCCCCTCCTCTCACCCCCTCCTCCTCTCACCCCCCCTCCTCTTCTCACTCACCCTCCTCTTCTCACCACCCTCCCCTTCTCACCCCCTCCTCCTCTCCCCTATCTCCTTCCCTCCTCCTCCTCTCACCCCCCTCCCCGTCTAACCCCCCCTTCCCCCTCTCCCCCCCTTCCTCCTCTCGCCCCCTTCCTCCTCTCCCCCTTCCTCCTCTCACTCCCCTCCTCCTGATCTCACACCCCTCCTCCTCCTCTCCCCCCTCTTCTCCTCCTCTCACCCCCTCTTCTCCTCCTCTCACCCCCTCCTCCTCTTCTTTTAGCCCCTTTTCCTCCTCTTCTCTCTTTCCCTTCCTCTTCCTCTTCTCACTCCCCTCCTCTTCTCTCACCTCCTTAACAATGCCTACCTGGCTTTGGTGGTCTGAGGTAAAGTAGGGCAGCAAAGGAGGAGGCGGGCTGTGGTTTGAGAAAAGGACTGACGATAGCGGGAGAGTAGCGGGGTGGTGGAGAAGGAAGACTGCAGTGGGCGGTGGAAGAAGGGAACGGCAGGGCGACTGAGGATGGTGGGTGATGGAACAAGAGGACGGAGGACCACATGATCAGAGCAGGATTACCAGGGAGGAACGCTGGTGTGTGCTCCTCCACAGCCACCGTCCTCTGCCACCCTGCTCCTCTCCTGCGATCCTCCATCCCCTTCTCCCGCTCTCTGCCACCCTGCTCCTCTCCTGCGATCCTCCGTCCTCTTCTCCCGCTCTCTGCCACCCTGCTCCTCTCCTGCGACCATCCGTCCTCTTCTCCCACTCTCTGCCGCATTGCTCTGCTACTGCCATCCTCCTCTCCCACTGCCACCGCCCTGCACCCACAACCCTCTTCCGCCGCTACTCTAGCTGCCCCCCAAAATGTGCCGCCTAAGTCACCTAGTGGTTGCACCGGCCCTGAGTTCAGGATTTCAAAGGCAGGAGCAGATATTAAAAGACTGAGCTCGTAGCATAGCAGAAGCAGGTGGGCTATGTGTCACAGATCACGACAGATCACATGCAGGATTATCATAAGTAGGCAAACAGTACCAGAACATGAGGCAGAAGCGAAATCAGGAACAGGCTGAAGGAAGGCAGGAACAAGGTCAAAGCAAGCAATGGTCAAGGACAGATAGAAAACAAGAACATCGTCAGGACTTATAAGGTCAGGACCGAAGAGGCTTCAGGGCAGGAAAAGGCTGGCACCATGGGAACCCACGTTGATCCAGCCAACAAATACAAGCCAGAATTCAGGCATGATGTGTACAGTAACAACAGGATTCTGAGTGAAGGTAGGCAGCGAACAAGAGAACCAGGACCTGTAGATGGGCAGGTGCCATGCAGGAGCAAATAGTCCACAAGTCCGGTACTCCAAAAACTTCAATTTAGAGTGAGGCTGGAAAGAAGCTGTTATCTTTACGAATAAACACTTTATGTCTTTGCCTTCTCATGTGTATGTGTATTGAAGAGTCCCGATGTAATCGCTAATAGCGGAGGGGGGTTTGGCTAATATATAAACCACTAATTAAGCCAAAGCGCCCTGTGCGTGAAACGCGTTAGAGGATCTGTCAGGACTCTCTACCTGTATGTTTTTTAACCAATACATTTTTTCTAACGGTCATCCTCGTCCAACGTTGCATTTTTTGGCTGTGCACCGGTTTCCTCTTCGATTTCTACCTTTGCCATTTAGGAGCACCAGTAAATTAGGACTGGTCAGGGAATCGTGATCGTTATGCACTACCAAAGGTGCCAGCAGAAGTGTAGTCCAACAAGCTGTAGGTCTGGGCAGGAACAAGATGGAGAAATCGCAGTTAATATAATTGGCGTTCAATTCCTATGGTTCCCTCATATAATATACACCTAAAAGGAAACTCATGGAGAAACATGCCTTTCTATCATTTCACTAGTGACTTGTGTGATAATTTATTCTGTTTCCAGTGCCTGAAGACTTGACAACCCGGGGAAGTAATTAAGAATAATGTGTTAGACCTGTTGAACATTATTTATTTATAGTTTTGTCTGTGACTGTCAGCATCCTTTTTATAAAAACAGATTGTGCCAACAGTATGGTATTAGTCAAATTGAAAATAAATAAATATATATATATATATATATATATATATATATATATATATATATATATATATATATATATATATATATATATATATATATATATATATATAAAACATAATACTGAGTTAAGTTATGGTGAGTAAAAAAAGTGACAAAAACCCTCCACAGGAAAGCAAATATGCAAATATAACTGTATGCTCATCTGCATGTCTTAGGCAGGTCTGCAACCCCGCCTTTCCCCATTATCACCCAGCATACAGCACTTCCACTGCAGCAAGGGATTCTGGGAAATGACATGCAAATGAGCACACAGTGTCACTTTTTGCCTCAATAACCATTTTAACATGGTTCCCTATAGGCTTAAGCTTGCTGCATGGTCACAGCTTTGAGCACAGCCAGGGATAAGGTGCATACTGCACCGACACACTTTATTCGAGCAAATGCCCAGTTTGTACCTGGCAGATACCTGGAATGCGCCGCTCCTCACCTCTGACAAGCCCCGTTGTGTTTGCCTTCCCAGCCTGGGTTCATGCCTGGCTGACGGGCGGCTGATCTGTTAAATGATAATGATTAGGATTTAATAGGCTGCAATGCTTCGCGTGTCTACCAGATGGCATAAATTCATGAATTGTAATGCAGTATATATATATATACTGTGCAGTATTGCAGCCAGTGGGAATAAAATGCTTCAATCCCTGCCTAGAAAATACCTCAATGCACTCGGGCAGAAAACAGTCACAAACCTCAATACACCCGGGTATACCCGAATTCGTGGGACTAGCCGAGCTCGAATAAAGTGTGTCGCCAGTGTACCCAGAAAACCACCCACAGACAGCTGTTTCGACCTTGATGGGTCTCATCAGTGTGGGGTTGATTTTACTGGGAATGCAAGAGAGGCTATGGGATAGGCTAAACCATAATACTGAGTTAAGTTATGGTGAGTAAAAAAAGTGACAAAAACCCTCCACAGGAAAGCAAATATGCAAATATAACTGTATGCTCATCTGCATGTCTTAGGCAGGTCTGCAACCCCGCCTTTCCCCATTATCACCCAGCATACAGCACTTCCACTGCAGCAAGGGATTCTGGGAAATGACATGCAAATGAGCACACAGTGTCACTTTTTGCCTCAATAACCATTTTTAACATGGTTCCCTATAGGCTTAAGCTTGCTGCATGGTCACAGCTTTGAGCACAGCCAGGGTTAAGGTGCATACCCAGAAAACCACCCACAGACAGCTGTTTCGACCTCGACCTAAGACATGCAGATGAGCATACAGTTATATTTGCATATATATATATATATATATATATATATATATATATTAGTGCAAAGTGTGTAGTTGGCAATTAAAGCCAGCATATAACTATCATAACATACTATTTTGTGATATATGTTGTTTTAATGTTATCTAGTTTTATGTAATCATATTTTATGTCTTTGGGGATTTAGTCAGAGTATGGTGGCCTTCTCTAGATTGTTACTTTGTGAATATAAATGTTGTACTTAGTGTGTATTCTAATTCTACTAAACGCAGTGCTAATGCTATACTGTGAAGGTGTTTTTGACACCTTTTTCACCCACCATAACTTATGAGGTATATATGTATACACATACTGTATACACACATACTGTGCATATATACACACACATACATACAGTGGCGAGAAAAAGTTTGTGAACTGCAATGATAATCACGGAAATACCATAGTTTTCCATGATAACCTCCTTGAATCAAAACCAGTCTTTTCTTAAATATCCAATAGAGTTTATATTAACCATGTCCATGTCTTTGGAAACTAAATGATGAATAAATAAGACAAACAATTAGTAATTAAGAGTCTGGGTATTTGCAAAAGTAAGTTAAACCCTGGTTTTATCTGCTAAATTAAAGGTGGTAATTAGAATCAGATATCTAAATAATTAGGTAGATCTTCAGGGGTGAGTTTTGAAGGCCCCACCCTATATAAAGATCAGAAACTTTGAGTTTGGTCTTCACCGTACAGGTGTGTGGAAACACGTCATGCCATAATCAAAAGAAATCTGAGCACCTCAGAAAAGCAGTTATTAAGGCTTATCAGTCTAGAAAGGGTTACAAAACCATTTCTCTGGATTTAGGGTTCCACCAATCCACTGTCAGACAGATAGTGTACAAATCGAGAAAGTTCAAGACCATAGTCACTCTACCCAGGATCGGTCGTCCTACCAAAATCTCTCCAAGAACAAACTGGCAAATAATCCAGGAAGTCACAAAGAACCACATAGTAACATCCGAGGATCTACAATCTGCAGGCCACTCTCGCCTTGTCTAATGTGAGTGTTCATGACTCGGCTATCAGAAAAAGACTGAACAAGACTGGTGTTCATGGAAGGACAGCCAGGAGGAAACCACTGCTCTCTTAAAAGTATATTGCTGCCTGTCTGAATCTCGTCAAAGAGCATATAGATCAGTGGTTTCAAACCTTTTTTTGGTTAAGGAGCCCTAAGTGAAATTCTGAGGAACTCCAAACCTCTCTAATAGCGTCTGAGATCAGATGCATTGAAAATTCTTCTGTATTTGATACAATTTTCAAATGACCAGAAAATTGCAGGGAACCCTTTAGGGGTGCCCGGAGAACCCAAGGGTTCCTAGGAATCCTGGTTGAAAAACACTGATATAGGTGGTCCACAAGACTTCTGGAACAATGTTCTCTGGACAGACATGTCAAAGGTAGAACGTTTTGGCTTCAATGTGAAACTTTAATGGTTGGCGAAAATCAAACACTGGATTCGAACAGATTCTCATCCCAACTGTCAAGCATGGTGCTGGGATTGTAATGGTTTGGGGTGGCTTTGTTGCCTCAGGACCTGGATGGCTTGCCATCATTGACACAAACATGCATTCTGCATTAAATCAGAAGATTCTAGAGGAGACTGTCAAGCCATCTCCGTGAGCTGAAGCGAAAGTGGGTGAGACAATGATCCTAAACATACAATCAACAAAAATTTGGCTGCAGAAGAAGAAATTCCACGTTTTAGAAAGGAGTAGTCAAACCCCTCATGCCACTGAGTTGAAGCAGTTCTGTAAGGAGGAATGGGCCTCAAAACTGATGTGAGAGACTGGCCAGCTGTTACAGGAAAAACTTAGTTGAAGTCATTGTGTCTAAAGAGGGTGCCACCAGGTACTGAATCTAAAGGTTCACATACTTTTTCACACATGGATATTGAATGTTGAATCATTTGCGGATAAATAAATATTGAAAAAGTATCATGTTATTGTGTAATTTGTTTGATCACGTTATCTGTATCTGTTATTAGGACTTCGATTAAGATCTAAATAACTTTTAGGTTTGAAATATGTAAAATCCTAAGGGGTTCACAAAAAATTTCTCACCACTGTATATACACGTAACCCCTCCTTTTTAGTCCCCACATCAGTAATAAACATAAGTCTTGAGTCCCTATTGATGCTAAATGGCCACTTGTGGCCTACGCTCAGATAACGGGAGAAATGTAAAGTAGACACAGTATGCGAATGGTACCACGGGCAACCCGTGATCCTCGGCAGAGGATCACTACACACAACATACAATAATAATCGTTACCAATAACTCTGCACAGGTGTAAGTTGGTGTCAGTGGTGCGTTGGCCACCCAATCCTGGGTATATTGGCTATTTGTGATGGTGCCGGAACACTATGGAAGCTCGTTGTGTACTAACTCTTGCAGGCTTGTACTTCGAAAAAGGTACTTCAGTACCGCTGTGCCTTGTAGCTGTTGAGGTTCCTCTCCGATGGCGCTCAAACACTCGATCACGTCCGGACTGTAATTTTCTACTGCTACTGCTGCCACGTGCACACATGCACTCAGGTCCGTGCAGAACTGACCCATCATGGCCGCCCCCCTTTTTAAAGGCTCCTTGCCCTCATTGTCCCTCCTCTTCTACAGCCATTATTATTGGCTGCTCTCATGTCCATTACAGTCACATGTCTAGAGCACATTGGAGAGGAACCAGCCAGGGGGCAGTGTAAGGGTTTGGAGCTCATCAGGGGGTTACATACATACATACATACAGTATATAGTCTCACAAAGGCTGCAACATACTGTTGATGAAATCATTAATATATGAAGAGAATTCTATACAAAAAAAGAAAAACAAGGTACAGAGGGAAGGGAAGATAAACTTTTATTAAATTTGATCAAATGTAGCTTTTGGTAAACGGCAAATCCATTGAATAATACTGTGCAAAAAAAATTAGTACGAACTGCTAACGTTGTGAATAAAGTAACAACATTATTTAAGATAACGTGACATTAACCAAACGGTCATGTAAAGCCTTACCATGTATCTTCAAAGGCCAACAACCTAATGCTAAGTCATTATTTATTTCATAAAGGACATTGCTCTAACGGAAACTGCAATTAGTGATAATTACATGCAAATGAGGCATTACAATAAGAGCATATATCCACAAAAGTGCGTTAAGGTTAACTCAGGGAATCAACGTTACATTGCCATTACTCACATCCATACCCTGAAATATGACTTTAACAAGGTTACATCGCTAGACATGACTTATTAACTTGCATTACCTTCTTATTTCCCTTACCTCTCCTCTCTCAACTTCAGTTAAACACCTCTTTCAGGGTGTGGATCGGAGTAACGCTAAAACATACACAACATCATATTATTGGAAGACAATGCAACATTATGCTACACTAACGTGACATTGAGCCTGTACCAATGAGATATAAAACAGCCATTGTTTTTGCATACAATTTAGCTTTGTGGATACACGTTAACCTCGGGTAAACGCCTGTTTCTGTTTTAAGTTACGGGATGTTATGAGCCTTAATGTAACAGAGCGTTGTGGATCGAGCCGTAAGCAAGCCGTGCTTCACATACTAGTTACTTACACTTGTTGCACTCGGTTTTTACGCACTTTCGGGAGTTTGTTGACCAGAGAAGTGCTGAGATGAAGGCCAACATACATGGAAAATAGAGATTCTACCAGGGCACCAATCCTGCATAGCCAGTCACTTTGAGGTAATTTAGGCAGTATTTGTTTGGACATCTGAACTGCATGAATCTGAACCACCATCTGAAAGATAATGCTGCAACATACAGTAACCTGCCCCCTTTCTTGGAAAAGCTCAAGTACAATTATTGATACTGTAGCTGGACGGTGTAGGGGCAAGTCAGCTGCAGGTTATCAATGCTACCTATGCCTTGAAGCTTTCATGCTGTTTATGTCCAAGACCCATTATGCACCAAGGCACTTAGTACTTATTTCTTTGGTCACGTATCTCATTAGTTTATCATGCACCTTAGTTCTTAGCTTGCTCAGAATATATAAATGAAGAGTTTGCTTGCCTTACAGAGGTCACAGGATTGGGCCTGTTTAGTGTAACTGGCAAACGATAATGTCAGCATAGTTGCCAGCAGCCCTGGATTTCTGTGTGCGTCATTCAATTAGCTCTGTTACCGGTTAACACACACCAGTGTTGACTTAAATGGGGTTCAATGCATGGAGTCATATCAGCAAATTGAAGTTCCAGGGCCCAGGATACCAGTGGATGCGTCACTGTCGTAAGTGGAAAAACACCCTAACGCATAAAATCTAAAAAATAAAAGACCCTTAAGTTTTAAGTGGTACAGAGGTTCCTAAAATAAAAAATATGCAGTTTTAAATCATAAAAGAATTTAATTTAAAAATGATACACAATTAGAAGTGATTTAGATGTTAGTTGCTTCAGGCTGCGTCTGGTATAATATGTTTGGATTTACAGGCAAGTGCTTTTGTAGTCATTCCCCTGGGTTCTGCTACATGGACAGAAGTTGACTCCCGGTCCTCGCATCTACTCAATTCGTACTACAATAATTACCCTTTTCTTTACTACTTTTGTGCTGTGTCGTAATTTCAGGCTTCCCATTGTATGATTATTTTGATTTGATGTATTTATGATAAGTGCACACGCTACCACTTTTTCATTATATAGAGGAGTGATGCTACAATATAGATATGTACAGTAGATATCATGCATAGTATGTATCTATATTTATTATGTATTTATAAAAATGTTTTATGCAAGTAGTTTTTTTTTTTGTTTTTTTTTACAATACCATGCATGTATGTCTTCTTTTAATAAGAAACTATTAATGGTTAATGCCCTGGAAATATTAATAAGTCGAGCGAGAGTATGAACCAAGTAAAAATTCTATCAAAATCAGCTAAACTGAGAGAGATTGTCAGGAAGATTCAGCGCTGTGGGGATAAGTTTGCATGCTTTAGCTATCTTGACATTTTTTCTTTTATCAGTAGTTTTATGCGCCAACTTTATACTGTATCTGACACAACTTCATAACAATAGGACCCCCTTTATAATTGCCAGTGGTAAATAATAGAACTGTTCAAATCCGTTTGACTTGTTTTTGTTGTAATAAAAGGCTATATACAGTATATTAATGCCACTTCAAGCAAGCTTCCATATATCAAAAACTCAATACATATCTATTTTTCTTTTACCTGAGCTGCTCTGTGGTCCCCGGACATCCAGGGACCACCCCTCTGTTTCTTGCAATGTAATCTCCTACCTGCTGGACACAGATGGTAGCAGGGTCAGGGCTTGCTCCAGCTGCCAATAAAAAAAACTCTTGGTGACTCGGCAACTAGGGGAATCACCGGACATTGGGGGACAACATATAAGCAGGTAAAAAATATATATAAAATGTGGCAGGAAATTGCTGCTTTGAGACACACACACACACACACACACACGACTTTGTTTCCCAATGTTACTCAAATCATTTTATAGATTGAACAATATTGCAGTTTATTTTAGCCATGGTGATGGGATTAGTGAGACTTATTAAGGATGAAAGTCCCACCTAAGATCAAAGTGAACATATAATATCTGTAGACAGACACTCATAATATCAACAATATATTTGATGAAGCGCGTCATGTATAAGTGATGTACCTTAGCTGATGCGGCGAGTGCCTGTCTACTGATCTTGTAAGTGGCAATTTTTAATCTTTTCAGTGGGCTGGATGAGTTCTGCATGTTTTCTATATGCAAGTGCAGTTATTGTGACTGTTTATCCAAAGCTGAGCTCAGTCATGACAAGGGGACTGTATATTTAATTGGATAAATGTATGTAATTCATAGCCAAGCATACATATTTTTCATTAAAAAAACTTTACATGTCTTATATTCAAATTGACAGTCCTAATGCCCCAGCTGCATCTCCTCTCCTTATCCTCATCCTTTGGTCTCTCCCAGTGGACCAGCTTTCCCATGATGTTCACTCACTTGACCTTGTGCTTTCTCGTCTCTATAATTTCTGTAACTCACTGTACCCTCTCTCTGATCAGCATCTCCTCCCCTTCTCCCTTACTCTATTTCCTGTCTCTTCCCCTCACCAACCTCTTCTCACACCTACCAGAATTTATGTAACAGATGTTACATAGGTGCTACCCTATCCCTTTCTAAACAAAACTACTCACTCATATCTACCATATCTTTCAATCTACTATGCCAGTTTTGCACTTTCAACTCTCTTTTGCCAATTCACGTCAGTTGACACTACTTCCCTTATGGCACAAGACAACTTTAAAGATAAAATTGATGCTATTCGACACAACATTGCACCTAGTCAAGCCCCATATACACAAAACCACTCCCACCATTCTCTTTACACAACCCTCAGCTGCTTCCAACCAGTTACTGATGAGGAAGTCTCTCGTCTTCTCTCCTCATCCCCCTTCTACAATCTGCACCCTCAACCCTATCCTCTTACATTACTTCAGCTCATTCTCCACTACAGTTAATCCTACATTAACTCATCTCTTCAACCTCTCTCTAACCCAGGGCTCATTTCCTTCACCCTTCAAGCATACTTCTGTCCCACCCATTCTGAAGAAACCTTCTTTCGATCTTGCCTTTTCTTCCAGCTACCGCCGTATCTTAATTCTGCCGTTAGCATCCAAACTTCTTGAACGACTCATTTATAACTGCATGCTGGACTTTCTCTCTTCTATCTCTCTCCATGACTCACAGCAGTCTGGATTCCGTCGTAACCACTACACTAACACTGCTCTAACAAAAGTAACTAATGATCTACTCCAAGCCAAATCACAATGGCAGTTCTCCTTACTTACTCTTTGGGACTTACCTGCTGCTTTTGACATTGTTGACCATCCCCTCCTTCTGCACACCTTCCACTCATGGCTTCCCTGACTCTGCCCTCCTGTGGCTTACATTTTACCTATGTTATCGTACGTACTGTATGTTAAGAAAAACTGAGGTCCTTGCCTCAGGAGCTTGCCATCTAAAAGGAGGGGAGTGGAAACAGAAGGAATAGTGTGTATAAGTTTTTCAGCGAGGGTTTGGCTATCAACATCAGGACTCCGAGTATGAAGTTCTAGGATGAAAATAAAGAATTTAGAAGAGTGTCTAATGGGTCTCCTTGGAAAAAAAGGGTCGTTATTGAGGTCAGGAGAGGGAGATTTGGGTATTGGGTATCATCAGAATAGAGGTGGAAGTGAAAACCAAATTACTATTAGTTTACCAAGGGAAGAGTTGTAAATGGAGAAGAGTAGATGTCCTTGAAAAGAGCCCTGGGATACATCAATTGTGAGAGAGTGAGGAGGAAGGATGAGCCAGCAAAGGAAACACTATACAGTACTGTATATGTACTCTTTTGTCTTACAATGTTATTTTCTTCTCCTCCCACATTGTTCTGCTCTGCAGAGTATGTTGGAGCCATAAATATAGAAGATGTAATAATGCATGTTTTCCAGTTAACCAGATGCTTTGGAGCGTTTTCTTCTTCATGTTAGGTCTATTTGTGGATCTTTCTCTTACACTTGCAAAGTGCTACTGACCATTTCTTCTGCTTAGAAAGTAATTATGATGCTTTGATTAGCAAATCAGTGAAGGCTGGAAGACAATGGCAAGCGGTCATCAAAGCGCGCTCTGCGCTATCCGCCATTTATTTTAATGCCAGGGGTCGCAGATTTGGCCGCAATTTAAACAACATTCTATTATGTTAGTAACGTGTCTATTATTTTTGTTAGAACTAAATCTTAACCAAGACACGAGAGAAAGTGCCCACCCTTAGTTTCAAACATATTTTGCGGCGTTTTGCCAGCATGTACGTATCCACGCTTACGTTTACCACTTATTTCTGCTGGCTGATGGGAAGTTGAAGATGTACGTTTATCGGCTAAAGCAGGAGTGGTACTGTATGTTCACCCACTTCAAAGCCAGTGACATTACTACTATTAAATTATAGTGCACAGAGATTTGGAAACCCCACAGGTGTGAGTGTACATGATAATTTAACCAATAAAGAACTCCTACGTGGTCCTGTAAAAAGGTATCAGAACCTACAAGGAACCCACCGGCCCTCTTTCACTCTGAAAAACAACCAGAAAATGTACACGTACA
The DNA here is from genome assembly GCF_040206685.1 of Ascaphus truei. Classification (NCBI taxonomy): domain Eukaryota; kingdom Metazoa; phylum Chordata; class Amphibia; order Anura; family Ascaphidae; genus Ascaphus; species Ascaphus truei. Next base: position 142,567,931 of record NC_134484.1, read on the forward strand.
GTAGGATGTTCTAGTTGCATTTGCCATGAATCATCCTCGTTGCTGAAAGTGTGATGAAAGTGGAGGTGATTGCACACTCTCTTGTTCTATTCGCAACTGCTGTTAGTTACATGGTGTTTAGTTGTGTGGCTGTTTATGGTTGCCATTGTCACTTGTCTGTGCTGTTCTTTTTCTCCCCGCAGCAGAATAACTATCATTACAGCCCACCTCTCACTGTTCCTTACAGTTTCATCAATAGCAATCTACCTAAATCTGACATCTTGGATTGGTAGGCCCTCTCCACATTTTTGGATGCATTTATCCATCTCTTTGTATGTTCTGAATAGCACGCTGAGGTGAATTGCATCTTGACATTTAAAGTGAAATAGGCTTGTTTTCTCTTTGAAATCCATGTAGTTGTTTAGCAAAATGCTGCAGTGGAAATGTTTTTTTGTTTTTTTTTCCATTTTGAAGGCACAATGGTGCAGAGAACACAGAAGCACACATATGAGAAGACTGCACCTTCATGTCGGCAAACGTTTTGAAAGGGGAGAAAAAAAATAATAATTTAGAATTGAAAGGAAATTGCCTAAAGCCTAATAGCCATCTTTGTGAAGTGCACCAGTAACCCATGTTGGAGAGTCGACGGGACTTCAATACTCTGCTCAAACACCAAAATGTATAAATGAGTTATACAAGAACCCAATAATATGTATGCGAGTCTGGCTCTGAGTTCACAGCAGAGTTCAGTAAAGCATAAATTTTTTATATTTAATAATGTAGGTCATAGGTATAGCCAAGTATTAACGGGCTGACATACCCTACAACTGTACCTATGGATCCAGTACTCCCGTTATTTTAATTGTTTTCTGTTTAATATTGATCATTGACTTGATAAATGATCAGCATATTATTGGAAATATATTGCAACAATATTTTACGTGTATATATATATATATATATATATATATATATATATATATATATATATATATGTGTGTGTAAATACAACTGTATGCTCATCTGCATGTCTTAGGCAGGTCTGCAACCCCGCCTTTCACCATTATCACCCAGCACACAGCACTTCCACTGCAGCAAGGGATTCTGGGAAATGACATACTACCTGCTATATATATATATATATATATATATGTATGTATGTATGTAGCAGGGTAGTCCGCCACACCTCCAGGGGGAGCTGATGCAGCACTTCGGACTTACGTGCGGAGTTGTGGCGGCCATGTTGATGCTCCTAAAGGACAGGGGTAGAGGATATCCCTTCCATGGACAGGAAATCCTCTGGTACAGGGGATGGCGTGGCAGTTCTGCTGGAGACCTCGGAGGAGAAGGTTGTGTCCGGGTAGCCAGTAAGGATGTCTGGGACTAGGCCAGGAACCCCCATAGGCCTGAACTAGGCCTTGAGCCACCCTAGCTTGTGTTTGGTAGGGACGGCCCGATATCAGGACTCGGCTCGTTAGTCGTCGTGGAACCAGCGGAACGGACGATCTGCAGAGGAGGATTCCCCAGGACTGCAGATACTACTCTGCGGCTGCCGGAAGTAAGGTGCAAATGAAATTGTTGGGAGGCCTTGCCATGTGGGGCCACATATGCGGCTTCTGCTTGCTTATCAGGATTCTCTGATTATACCACTGTAACCAGAAAGGTACCAACGTGCACCATCCATACACCAGGGAGGTAGCGCTCCCCTCACATATACATTGGGAAGGGATCAGATTACATTGGCGCTTTCAGTTCTTCTGTGGCAGGATTTTCAAAATTGCATGCCCATGAGCAAACGGTTACATGTGTTTTTTCCCTTAACCACAAGATAGGAGCTGATCTTAAAATCAGGGCTAACTTTTTTAATTGCTTCAGCTTGTGATCAGCTTGTAAATAGAGACGAGCTGATTTTTTTTGCGGATTTGAATCCACCTCGGATCGGCCGGCTCCTTTGATCCGCGGATTTCTACAAATCAGTCTCAAAAAGGCGATTTGACTAGTCCGGATTTTTTTAATCACCGACAATCCAATCCACGGATTCTGTAATTCGCTAGAGGATTTTACCAATCCAGTCCACAGATTTTAAGAATTCAATCTGCGGATTCTGCAATCCAGTGGCTGCTAAAATCCACGGATTGGTAAAATCCTCTAGCGGATTGAAGAATCAACGGATTGTATTGTTAAAATTCCCCAGCGGATTGTATACAATGGCGCTTTTGGACTCTTCCATACGGATTAAGACTGGAACAATCTGTCGATGGATTTTACACCACGGAACGGAAAGTTTGAGAAATTACGCGAAACGGGTTTTGACAGTTTCGCCCATCTCTACTTGTCCGGTAAATCGACTATCGTACATACCCATCTAGCCTTGGCACTGAGAAGATTGGTGCGCGTCTTCAGTGCTTGTTCTTGGGCCCAGGTTTGTCATAACGCTTGAAATATTGCGACTTTTGTGTGTGTATCACCGCAATTTTTTTGTGTGTTATCTGTCGTAAATTCATATCTGTAGTATGGTCTGCTCTCTCATTGTTCTGAGTGGAGAACCTGCTGTTTGGCTTTGGACCTGCTATCTGACTGATAGGTCTTTTAACTTCTTAACTACCTGCATATCTGCATAATTGGATGTCCAGCTGCCTGATCTTGGAATCACCTATGGTCTGGACGAGCGGACCTCATCCTGCCTACATTTAGATTACACTATTTGAGTGGGAGGAAGCAATTTATTATTTTTTCCTTCCTTTGTTGATATCTACTATTTATTTATTTATAAAATGTTTTAGCAGGAAGTAATACATTGAGAGTTACCTCTCGTTTTCAAGTATGTCTTGGACATAGAGTTATGATGACAAATACATAGTTACATTAAGTGAACAGGGTTATACATAATATATAAGACATTACATGCACAGTTTACACTATTGGCAGTATTGCACTATATTTCCCTTTTTTCTTATACATAAACCGGTGTGTATTTGCACTCCGGTATCCTGTGCAAATAGTTAACACTCACTGCAAGTGCATTAGGTTTATTTACACATTTTGTGGTAGAAGTTCTCTAAATAACTCACTTGTTAGTTGAGGTTGCAATGACCTAACGATCTTTCCTCTGCATATTGTCACTCCTTCCCTGCTAGCAGTAACATTGGATAAATGAATCCTTATTATAGCAAATGTCAGAGAGGAACTTAACCTATTGCTTGCAAGAGGCAGGACATGATTGCCCTCTTAAACTTTATTATGATAGTTTTAAAAATCCACCTTATGAGCATACGTCAGGTTGTAGTGTTTAAAATTCTATTAGCACCTCAACTGAGCTGGCTGCACAATTTGAAACATCCATGGAGGTGCTCCCATGAAGCGGTTAGTATTGAGCTCTAAGAAAGGCATTTTTTGGTTATATACTGTATATAGGTTTAAAAAAATATATTTATTTATTTATTAAATTATGGGAAAGAGATTGGCAAGATCAGCTGAAGTATGTTTACTTTTCCAGTTTAGGTTAAACAGAGTTTGGAGCAGTGAAAGGTGGCAGGAGTGTGTTATTGTTGGGTCAAGGGCTAGATCCCTGAAAACGACAAATAAGGACGGTTTGGGTAATTCTGGGGTTGTGGAATTTTTGTTTGTTCTCAATTCGTGGTAGTTCAGAGTTGTAGTAGCTGCATTGGTCCTGGAGATTCGTTGTAGGTTGTAGTATCTTTTAGCTGACCAACATTTTCAAAATCCCATAGGTTTCCTTTTCAAGTGTACAATGGTATGGTAGCACAGTTAGGACTATTGTAAACATATGCAGTCAGTGGTGTAGCCACCATGCTCCTAAACCCCACAATGCGAGGGGGGCCAAAGCGCTGGGGGGCCCTGCCGGCCAGTGCTGGAACTTGGGCTCAAGTTCCAAGCCATTCCGTTCTCATTTGCTTGCTGTGGGGGCGTGGCCTTCACTGAACACAGGCAACTCCTCCTGTGTGTAGGATGGAGAAGTGTGTGTGTGTGTGTGTGTTTGTGTGTGTAGGGGGCAGAATTATGTGTGTGTGTGTGTGTGTGTGTGTGTGTGTGTGTGTGTGTGTGTGTGTGTGTGTGTGTGTGTGTGTGTGTGTAGGGGGGGGATTGAGTGAGGAGTGCTGCTGGGTAAGGGAGAGAGGAGATGGGTGGGAAGAGTGAGAGAGGGGGTGAGAGATCTAAGGGGCAGACTGGGGGACAGTAAGGGAGGGAATGTGAGGATGAGGGGGGAACGCAGGAAGCGGGTTGCATGTTGCCAAAATGTATAATGAATCCATTATTGTGATTGAAGCCATTGTTTTAAGCGTCGGAGGGGCTTATTTTACATTATCCGAAGCAGACGATTGGACCATTTTCGGACACCATACCCCACTTCCGCTGTAAACCATAAGCCCCTAAAAGAATTATTCCCATATTTTTCTCCCCTGTGTACTTTTAAAATGTAATTTGTGAACTAATTTGAATAAATTGGACAATGAGTGTCCTACTTGGGAAAAGCGCTATCCAAAGGAGTCATTGTATTGGTGTGGGACATGGTGAATCTGTAGGGATTCATCCTGGCCTGATGGGCCTGTTTGGTGTCTCCAACATACTGTAGTTAATTTAGGGCATTTTGTACATTTTATAAGCTGTATTTGCGGGTGAATGATCCCTGTATATTCGTCTTACTATTCTGAGCCATGGCAAAGGTGCTCTCTGGGCACATACACTATGCTAGCATGTTGTGCATTCGTTTAAAGGTATTACATCTTCAACATTCTACACACATTGTGAATTGGTGGAGAAAATAAGTCATAGGAAGGGACAAGTTCTGATGGTGCTTTTCTCTGAGATTAGTTTCAGTTTCTTCAGTGGAGGTAATTGACAAGCCACATAATTATATGTACATATGAGGCAGCTTGTTTACCTCCAAATGTAATCATCGCTAAAGGAGGCTGTTTGTGTCAATTTTGTGGCAGTTTTTCTGCTAATTAACAGTGCATTTGTTTATTCACTCAGTGACGGTTAGAAAACTGTCTCTAATACTGTCAGTGCTCACACTGGCGGTTTGAACATTTAAAACCGCTGTAAGGTGCAGCTCCGCTTATCATGATGGCCGTTATATATACAGTATTATCATTAGCGTGCATTTAGGTCATTGTTTTTATCAGTACATAATAATTGCACAATGTTATTTAACATTTCAAACGGGTTATTTCATGTACAGTATATTGTGCATGGTGCATGAATAAAGTGTATTTGAGTACAGATATAGCAGGCATTACTGTTCCCCTTTTGGTGCATTCTGGTAGAATATATTGTGATATTCTACACCAGAACTGCTATTGAATCCCATAGAAACTGTGTGGTACTCATGCTGGGCTTGTAAACCCTGATTTCCCCAGTATTTAGTAACTTCTGCCCATTGTGAGCTAAAGCAGCGCTGCGCAAACTGGGGGGCTGGTGATGTTTTTTGGGGTGCGTGTGCAGTTGCAGTAAATGAAATGCCGGGGGACCGCGCGAGGCCTCTACAACCTCTACAACCTCTACTTACCGAGGTTCAGCCGGCTCCAGGACGTGTTACCATGGCAAACACGGCATCAAATGACGGCGCGTGGTCATGTGACATCACGGTTGCCACGGTAACATGACGTCAAATGACGCCGCGGGTCACCAGACGTCACACGACCCCGCCGCACGAGGTAAGGAAGGGGGCGCACCAAGGAGGAGAGCAGGCACGGGGGGGCGCAGCAAAAAAAGTTTGCACGCCCCTGAGCTAAAAGTTCTACCACAAAACCCGCAAAGAGTATATAGGAAGTGGTTGAAACAGCTGTCCGTGAGTAGGTTTACTGGCTATGTACTTCTTTAACCCAGGCTAGGTCTAGGACATTTGGTCATGGCCATTTTGCCGCGACCAAATGATCGTCGGCGCTTGGCCGCAACTCACCTCGCCGCCGGGACACTCGGCTGCCGGCCGCTTCCAAGTCCCTAACCTTAACCCTTACCCTAAAACCCCCTAATGTTAACCCCGAATACTAACACTACCCTAAAAACTACCCTATTAACACTGCCCTAAATACCTTAACCCCTTACACTAAAGACCCTTAAATTAACCCCCTACCCTGACCGCTAAAATGTAGCCAAATTGGTTGAATTTGAATTCTTGTACTTTTAAGATATTTTTAAAACTTCTACAGTGTCCTTTTATACATTTCACTTCGCTCATCAATAAGCAATTTCTTGTAGTATACGTCAATTTTGCCATTGCTATTTTATTGTGTGATGTGAAGGGAAGGTTGTCACTTATTCTATTACCCAAGATGTTTTTTAATTTGTGGGATTTACATTTTTTTTAAAACTTTTGCTAACAATATATATATATATATATATATATATATATATATATATATATATATATATATATATATACAGTGTTCGACAAACCTATACATTTGCTTGCCCCGGGCAAGTGGATTTAACCCCCGGGCGAGTAAATATTGGCCCAAGCCGCACACGTTTGATACTAGGTGGCGAGTAGATTTTTTTGTGTGGCGAGTAGATTTTTTGGTGATTTGTCAACCACTGTATATATATATATATATTGTATATATATATATATATATATATATATATATATATATATATATATATATATATATATGTATATATATATATATATATATATATTTTGTTAGCAAAAGTTTAAAAAAAAAAATTAATATATACAGTTAGGTCCGGAAATAATTGGACACTGATACAAGTTTTGTTATTTCGGCAGTGTACCAAAATAAATTCAAGTTACAGTTAAATAATGAATATGGGCTTAAAGTGCAGTCTATCAGCTTTAATTTGAGGGTATTCACATCAAAATTGGAGGAAGGGTTTAGGAATTACATCTCTTTAATATGTAGCCCCACTTTTTCAAGGGACCAAAAGTAATTGGACAATTGTCTCTACAGCTGTTTCATTGACAGGTGTGGGCTATTCCTTCGTTATTTCATCATCAATTAAGCACGTAAAAGGTTTGGAGTTGATTCCAGGTGTGGCATTCGCATTTGGAAGCTGTTGCTGTGAACCCACAACATGCGGTCAAAGGTGATCTCAATACAAGTGAAACAGGGCATCCTTAGACTGCAAAAAAAAAAAAGGAAAACCCATTAGAGAGATAGCAAGAACATTAGGAGTGGCCAAATCAACAGTTTGGTACATTCTGAGAAAAAAAACCGCACTGGTGAGCTCTGCAACACAAAAAGGCCTGGACATCCACGGAAGACAACAGTGGTGGATGATCGTAGGATCCTTTCCATGGTAAAGAAAAACCCCTTCACAACATCCAGCCAAGTGAAGAACACTCTCCAGGAGGTAGGCATATCATTATCCAAGTCAACCATAGAGAGAAGACTTCACAAGAGCAAATACAGAAGGTTCGCCACAAGGTGCAAACCATTCATAAGCCTCAAGAATAGAAAGGCCAGATTAGACTTTGCCAAACAATATCTAAAAAAAAGCCAGCCCAGTTCTGGAACAGCATTCTTTGGAAAGATGAAACTAAGATCAACCTGTACCACAATGATGGGAAGAAAAAAGTATGGAGAAGGCTTGGAACGGCTCATGATCCGAAGCATACCACATCATCTGTAAAACACGGTGGAGGCAGTGTGATGGCATGGCCATATATGGCTTACAATAGCACTGGGTTACTAGTGTTTATTGAAGATCTGACAGAAGACAGAAGCAGCCGGATGAATTCTGAAGTGTGTAGAGATATATTGTGTGCTCAGATTCAGCCAAATTCAGCGAAGTTGATTGGACGGTGCTTCACTTTACAAATGGTCAATGACCCAAAACATACTGCGAAAGCAACCCAGGAGTTTTTTAAGGCAAAGAAGTGGAATATTCTGCAATGGCCGTGTCAATCACCTGATCTCAACCCGATCGAGCATTCAGTTCACTTGCTGAAGACAAAACTTAAGGCAGAAAGACCCAAGAACAAATAACAACTGAAGACAGCTGCAGTAAAGGCCTGGCAAAGCATCACAAAGGAGGAAACCCAGCATTTGGTGATGTCCATGCATTCCAGACTTCAGCAGTCATTGCCTGCAAAGGATTCTCGACAAAGTATTAAAAATTAACATTTTATTTATGATTGTGTTAATTTGTCCAATTACATTTGAGCCCCTGAAATAGGACTATGTATGAAAATGGTTGCAATTCCTAAACGTTTCATACAATATATTTGTTCAACCCCTTAATTAAAGCTGAAAGTCTGCACTTCTATTACATCTTGTTTTTTTTACATTTCAAATCCATTGTGGTGGCATACAGAGCCAAAATTATGAAAATTGTGTCAGTGTCCAATTATTTCCGGACCTAACTGTATATATCATACTTTCTAGCAATTATATTTCTAATTAATATTAATTTACTGTTTGGTAATTTACTGAACAATCACACTAGGAGATGTTCCTGTTGTAGCTGGATACTACACAGTGTTCAGGAAAAATAAGGGACCGATTTTATTTATTTATTTATTTTTTTCCCAAAAAATTTTATTAGGCATTTAGATAATTCACAGTATGCAAGAAACAAACGATAATACAGCCTAATACAGATTTTCTCCTTTTGTTGGTTAGAGAAACCGGAAATAAAAGAGGAAAGCTCACCGCTCCCCTGACCCTCCAGGGGCTATGTGGGGAGCGCGAGTATGGAAACAGAGAGTAAGAGTGGGAATAGGAAGGGGAGGGTGGGTGGGGGGGGGGTGGGGGGGATACCCATTGCTTCCCGTGTCCTCAGTCTATTTTCATTGGTGCCCCTGACCTGGTTTTCCTTTCTCTCTCTTTTTTTTTTTTTTTTTACTTTTCATATGTGGATTAGTGGCGTAGGGGTGCCATATGGGATAGCCACGGATCCCATGTTTTGTTAAAGGAGTCAGTGGATCTTTTACCGATTTTAGTTTTTAATCATATCTTCTATATTTGTCACTCAATCCCCATGAAAATGTGCACAACTAGGTCTGTTATGTAGACCAGGGGAGGGCAAACTTTTGGCGCTGTGCCCCCTCTGCCAGCTCCCACTTGCTCTCGCGCCCCCCTTACCTTCTCGGCGGCGTCATATGACGCCTTGGGGTCATGTGACCCCGTTGTCATGGAGACGTGCATGTGACGTCACTCCGCATGACACCGCGGCGTCATTTGACGCCGTGTTGCCACGGCGACGCGTCACAGCAGCCTTCAGAATCACGATAAGTCCAGGTTGCAGAGGCCTAACGCGATCCCCCGGCATTTAATTTAAATTCCATGGGGAAGAGCGCCCGCGCCTCCCCACTTTGTGCACCGCTGATGTGGACTAACACATAAGAAGCACAATATAGACAATCAACTGATGTTAACTAAATTGATATCACTGTATCATATCAACAAGTACCAGATACACTGCGGCAGGTTAATGTTCTTTAAACGAGAAATGGGAGTTTTTCCTTCGTAGCTCGTAAATGTGTTAAACTGCTGTAGTCTAATCTGAAACACTAAGATTACTATAATCCATGGCTCAAATTGTGCGGTCAAAACGTTGTCCTTCTGCTGAAACGCCGAAGACGAGAACGCCACTGTCTGATTGCATAACCGATAACTCATTGACCCAGCTGCTCTCACTCCTGATCGATACGTTGTTTTACAAATTACTTTTTTCAGTCCTCCTAGCGATCATCGTTTATCAGGAAACATTTTATATATGTGTTTTGGACCATAATTCTCGCTCTGTCGCAAGCAGTTTATAGCGTGTTTATCTTCTTTCCTAAACACCATTTTGTAACTATGCACTTGATGAGGTCATTATGCTATCACCAATTCAAACGAATATTTATTAGATTATCAAATAATTCTTAAATGTAATAATCTACTGTGACAGACCTATAATGACTCACATTTTTATGAAAATGTCGTTTTTTTTCCTGCAAGATATGATGAAAAATAAAAGGGGTCCCGTTTTTTCTGAACACAGTGTACAGGCATACCCCGCTTTAAGGACACTCAATAGGCAAACAGCAGCTCACGCATGCGCCTGTCAGCACGTCCTGGACAGCAATACCGGCTCCCTACCTGTACCGAAGCTGTGCGCAAGCGGGGAGACTAAAGAGCCTGTGATACATGCGTTATTTACATCAGTTATGCACGTATATGACGATTGCAGCACAGTACATGCAACGATAAGTGGGAAAAAGGGAGTGCTTCACTTTAAGTACATTTTCGCTTTACATACATGTTCCGGTCCCATTGCGTATGTTAATGCGGGGTATGCCTGTATTTATACTGAGCTTGCAGCGTGAGGGTTACACACCCTGTCAAAGAGGACCTACCCTTGAAATGCACTTAGGTAATCCTCAGTTTGACGATTGTAGGCAGAGCACCCTGAGCAGTAGTTGGTGATAAATCTAGAAGGTTTGTGACGTCAGACCTAAAGGCCCTCCTGAAAGTCAACCCACGCAGTGAGTGGGGAACAGAAATACCCTGCTGCATTTGTACTTTCAAATTTACCGTTTGTGACTGCATTTGTTTTATCTTCTCCCTACCTGTTTACTAGTAAATATTATACCAATAGGATACGTTCAGTTCTTGTATTATTTTGTACCATTATGAGCTGCATCTTGTAATCTGACTAGGATTATGTGCTCCGTGTTCATTGTTTTTGAGGTTCATTAACAGAATTGTGCCATAGTGTAGAGAGATGTTCTAAGGTTTTAAATGTCACAATATTTCCTACATACAATAATAATAAAATAGTTTTGCTCCCTAGACTACATTAAGATTTTGAGAAATGTATGGAGGCTTCATCTCTCTCAACTTTTCTTAACCTCTTGGAACCTTCTAGTCTAGATTTTTAGCATGCACAAGGACTTGTGCTGACTTGGCATGAATGAGCACATTCTAAGCTGGTTGGAGTTTTCATTGAATATTATTTCTCATTCCCATGGAATAGGGATAAAGGAATAAGGATCATTTTCTCTGTCACAAAGCTTCTATGGTTTTCTTTGCCTGGGTACCACCATAGTCCAAGTGTATTTTCTTTAGAGAAATGTCATAGATAATATCTTGAGATATTAGGTATTTTAATCCATCTGGTGCTTCAGGGGTTAATGGGCTAGCATTTGGGTTTAAAGATATCATGTATTGAGTAGGATTTCAAACGGAACTCAATTGAAGTTGGATTTGAAAAGTACAAAGAGAGGGTTTATGGACTGTTTACACCTTAGCCCGGCCTAGTGTTCAACTGATATGGTCTAGAGATAAGGACATATGTTCTGCCAGCAATGGGTTCTCTGACATTAAAAAAAAAAGTTTTTTCAAAGCATTCTCTAGAAGAGGTTTATGGATGGCCGGGGGGCGTGGCTAAGAACGTATTAAACCAAACGCGACTTGATTAAAAATAAGAATATCATGTGATGTCATCTGCTGAACATGCTAAGAATTACATGTGTGTATCCATGGCACCGAGTGGTATATAATGATTACAGACACGTCATGTCTAGCAGGTACTAAGAGACAGATATCCATTTTTTCGCTCAAATTTAGGATTAAGATGGTCATATTTAGTCTTGTTGCGTCCGCCATGAGCGCCTGAATGTATGGATGGGACTCACGTGTGTGTAAGTATTAGTTAAGGACAGTTATGAGTACATTTAGATATAGAAGATGAGTTTAAAGTTATTTTGTAAAATATTTTTTTTTTCACTGTGACATAAAACCGTCAATCTCACAGCTGATTTACGACTGCTGGTGGGTTTATGGGGTTTCCATGGGAAGAAAGAATATTTAAGTCTGAGCAAAGATTATGAAAATTAGATTTCAACAGAGGAGTGTTTGGACTAAACACGTGATATCTCATCTTCTGCGCCAGTGACCTCTCTGGGGAAAAACATATATGACATATGGTGATGTATAGGGTTTTCTTTTGTTATTTTTTATTTTGGGAAACTGTTATGTATTTATTGTAATCCTTTATTTCTGTAATCTAAGCACTGTTTTTTATATATATTAAAACATTTACTAAGTAATGCGTTGGGCTCTGAATGAACTGTTGCATGCTCTGGAGAGAGTATTTACATTTTCTGACACATTTTGCTACAATGGATTTTTGTTTGTTAAAGTGCATCATTTTTTCTTTAATAAACGGACCTGGGACCCTAGTAAATATTAATTTTACATCTTTTTGTTTGCATAACTATCTCAGGTGATGGCAGCATATAGATATAATTGCAATTGAGTAAGGGGTTAATATGAACTCATTGGCGGTATCTTGCGCAAGTGAGTTGGCTAGAGTAGCCGTGTGTATTAACCCTGGTTGCATATCTTAAGTCACGTGCCCACTTGTGTGCTGTTCGTGACAGCTGGTATATTGGGATAGATTTAGGGGAGATATTACTTATATGGGGGACCTTTGCGAAGGTGAAGAGTGGGGCAGCTTGCGAGCTGTGTATTAATCCTTGTCCTTTAGGGGAGATACAGTATTGTCCATTTGAGGGACCTTTGCGGAGGTGAAAAGTGGGGCCGCTTGCAAGCGGAGTATTACCCCTTGTTCCGTATGCAGGTCACGTGCTCACAGGGGTGTTGTACGTGACATTCCTAAATAAGAATTTACTTTTCAGACTAGTTAAAGGACATTTCCACCTATAATCCCCCTAGTTACATTATGGGAACCGGGTGTCCCTCTGAGTCAAACACTACTATTTTAAGCTCAAGGAACCCCTAGTCACCGAGATACTTAGCAATGAAGTTACTGGGTTTAAATGGCTGCCAAATCCCGAGACAAGAGGAAGCTGCAACATCGCCAGTTGTGGCTTCCAATTGGAAAGCCATTTTAAGTACCCTTTAAAAAAGGAAGCAATCAAGGAAGTAACATCACCAGTAAGTATGTCGAAAACCGGGAAGTCCCTGAAGTTTAAAAATTGTGCGGTTTAACTTTGAAGAAACCCCTGTTACAATGTTGTAAAGAAAAAGAAAAGGATAGAGGCTTTTTTTGTGGATTGCTCCTTTAAATAAATATTATTTCTACTTACTCTGTCAAATAATATTTTTTCAGTTATTTAAGATACTCCTTAGATCGTGATACCCTTTAAGGGATCAAAAACATAAAGCGTACACGGTTTGTCATGTGCATAAGCTTTCGAGAATGCAGAGGTCTCTTCATCTGACTCTTTCGGGGACCAATACGGCTACACCCTTCAATTTCGGTTATTTACACGCAATCACTCTCCACCACTGTAAACACTTTAAAAATCATTTATGATTCGACATGTAATTTACAGTGAAACGCAAATAGCTGATCTGGGTGGTTCTTGTTTACATGGGAGCTTATTCTCCTTTCATCGACTCAAACATTGTCTAGTTAAATTGTTCCAGTTTATTTAATTTGCTTGACAATTAGATAATTGCACTAGCTTTAGGGATAAAATATGTTTCTCACAGAGGGAATGCTAAGAATATACTGAGACACTTCGAGAAGGAGATGTCACAAATTAATGAGGTTGCAAATAAAGAGAGAGAGAGAGAGAGAGAGAGACCCATGCTTAAGGGCCATCATGGAAGCTGTAAATTTGTCACTGAATTGAAGGGAAATTAAATGTGCTGCATCTGACAATACTGTGCTATTAAATCAGAATTAAACAGTCTAATGATTCATCCATCACAAACACAAACACTCACATCACGTAACCCATGGACCGCGCTCATTTAATTGCATATTTCTGTGACAACTGTGTTGTTGAAGTCCAGGATGTTGAACTAATTAAGAAGCTCACATTTACACAATCTGTAATTTATTGTTATGTACTCTTTATGTAAAGGCTGTGGACAATGCAAGAGTGCACAGTGTTTTATTTCACTAACAAGAAATCCCTCAAAATGTAAACATGGGAGAATATTACAATCCGCCGTTTGGGCACACGTCATTAAACAGTCCAATTCTTTTAAGCTTTACAGTTATTTTTTTTGTAGTCATTCACATTATTTACCTCGCTGATTAAACTGTGGGCTCTATTTGAACATTTCGGTCCTACAGTACTTGTCGTTTTGGCCTTGTTATGCACATGTGCACTTCTGTATGCTTTAAGGTAGTGGAGTGGAAAAGGGTATTTGATTTCTAAAAAAAAATGTTAGTAAAGTAATGAGCTAGCATCTAGATATGCCTCTCAATTAAACATGTTCTAGTATGACTGGACCTTCCACACTTCCCGGGAAATCCACCCCACTACTCCACCCTAACACAATTAACAACCCCCCCATCTATATGAATGACTGCCCTGTTAGCCACAGCTGGCTAATAAGGGTATAGGCCATTGAACAAACATAAATCAAATAGAACATACTAAACATTTGTAAAAGATACATGAAGTGGTCATTAGCCACTTAAGTGTCAGTAAGGCTACCCAGTCTCCCAAGAAAGAAGAAGACCACTTACCCCATTCATATTTGGTAATACTTTTTGGCTATAGTCCAATAACACCAAGTATCATGCTTTAGTGAAGAGCATTTTAAGATTACTTATTTGCATGCTCATTTGCATATACCTCAGCAATAATATTACTTAAGCTGTATATCGTTGTTGTAAAAAGCACCTAATTTCTGTTCTGCCGCTGGCAATATGGCTTTAGTAAATAGGCCAATAAATAAAATTGTTGCTAAACAACAATAACGCCAAGTTTTTTCATTATCGACTTTTCGTTAATGTAGGCCATAGTGCAAAATGAGAAGACAGGCAAGAAACATAAAGTGTAATTACCAAAGAAAACAAAATAGTGAGATATTCCCTTTAAAGGTGATAATATTACAATTACAACAGTAAGTTCCTTACGAGTGGTTCTGGGGGGAATAAATACTAATTTGAAGAGTATGTTCAATCGTAATTTAGCCATAGAAATGCTACTGGCAAAGTTGAGAATATTGAGGTTTTTTTTCCATTTTATTTCCCAGTATGTAAGTTCAAGGAAATACAGACTTAGCATGACATTGCTTCCCCAGATAACACATGCTATCATGTTGTAGTTTTGAATATCACAGAATTTCCATTACATAATTACAACATAACCCATAATAGCGCACCTGAGGACAATGAAACTTGCTACGTTTCTATAATAATGTGTACAAATGGGAGCAAAATGTAGAAAGTTTTCATTTCCCTTTATATAATCATTTTAATGCTGAAAATCCATAATAAATCCAATATATGTTATTGCACACAAGCTTTTAAGATCACAAAGATGCCAAGTTATTTGTTTAAAAAAAAATTCCAATGAAAAAAACAATATAAATGTCTGGATTCGAAGCGAGTTCAGGGTTCCGATACATACAACACACCAACATATATTGTAATGGAATAAATGTCTTAAATTGTCATTTGTCTCCTCTGGGATTGAATAAAAATGTATTGTCGTGAAAGTTAATGTACAAAGAATATCCAATATACGTTTTTACAGAGCACAAGAGCTCCATATTCTAGAGCAGGGGAGGGCAATTATTTTGGCTAGAGGGACACTTGACAAGCTTTGGAGGCCACATGCTTAATATAGAGTCTACATTAAGTCTGTGGCCCACAGAGCTTACCAAAGCTCTCCTCCTCACCAGCTTCTCCCCCACATGCCCTCCACCTTCTCCCCTACATACTCCTTTCTCACTCTTGTCTCTCCCCACATGCATCTCTCTGTCCCGCCACCCACATCTCTTCCGCCACCCACATCTCTCCTCTCCTACATCTCTCTCCTCCACCACTTACCTAGCTTTGTATATATGTCTTTATTTATATAGCACCATTAATGTACATAGCGCTTCACAGCAGTAATATAAGTGACAATCATATAAATAACAAATAATATAAATAACACATAAAGGGGAGAATCAGACATCAAAGTAACATTTAGGAAGAGCTTACAATCTAATTTGTTGGTAGGAAGAGCGTACATAGACAGTAGGAGGGCGTTCTGGTAGGTGCATCTGCATAGGGCCAAGGTTAGTGTATGTGGTGTTAATTATCAGCCATGGAGCTACTCATATGCTTCCTTAAGGTGTGTTTTGAGGTGGCTCTTAAATGTGGATAGAGAGGGTGCTTGTCGGATATTGAGGGGAATGGCATTCCAGAGGTGTGGGACAGTCAGTGAGAAGGGTTTAATGCGGGAGAGGGCTTTAGATACATAAAAGGAGAAGACACCCTTGAGCAGAACGCAAGAGTCGGGATCGTATATAGCGAGAAATTAGGGCTGAGATGTAAGGAGGAGCAGAAGAGTGTAAAGCTTTAAAAGTGAGGAGGAGAATTGTGTGTGATACGGGATTTGATAGGAAGCCAGGAGAGGGATTTCAGCAGTGGAGACGCTGAGACAGATTTCGGAAAGAGTAGAGTGATTCTGGCATCAGCATTTAGGATAGATTATAGGGGAGACAGGTGAGAGGCAGGAAGACCAGACAGAAGGAGGTTACAGTAGTTGAGAGGGGGGAGAATGAGGGTCTGTATCAGAGTTTTTGCAGTCGAGTAACAGAGGAAAGGGCGTATCTTGGTAATATTGCAGAGGAAGAAACAACAGTTTTTTGCTACCTTTTGAATGTGAGAAGAGAATGTGAGAGATGAGTCGAGTGTGACCCCTAGGCAGCGTGCTAGGCTACTGGGTGAATTATAGTACTTCCAACAGTAATGTGGAAGGAGGAAATATTGGTATCTTGGTAATATTGGTATCTTGGTAATATTGCAGAGGAAGAAACAACAGTTTTTTGCTACCTTTTGAATGTGAGAGAGGAGTCGAGTGTGACCCCTAGGCAGCGTGCTAGGCTACTGGGTGAATTATAGTACTTCCAACAGTAATGTGGAAGGAGGAAATAGGTCCAGGTTTGGGGGGAAGTATGAGGAGCTCTGTTTTTGCCATGTTAAGTTTAAGTCGGTGGAGGGCCATCCACGATAATATAGCAGAGAGACATTCAGAAACTTTAGTCTGTACAGCAGGTGTAAGGTCAGGGGTAGATAAGTAAATTTGTGTCATCAGCATAGAGGTGATATTTGATCCCAAGAGATGTGATTAGGTCACCTAGATAGTGTGTAAAGAGAAGGGGTCCCAGGACAGAAACCTGGGGTACCCCCACAGAGAGATCGATAGAGGAGGAGGTGTTTGCAAAAGACACTGAAAGTACGATGGGAGAGGTAAGAGGAGATCCAGGATAGAGCTTTGTTATGAATGACAAGAGTATGGAGAATACGAAGGAGAAGAGGGTGGTCCACAGTTTCAAATGCTGCAGAGAGGTCGAGTAATATGAGAAGAGTGTAATAACCTCTGTCTTTGGCAGCATGGAAGTCATTAGTTATTTTACTGAGGGCTGTTTCAGTGGAGTGAGCAGTGCTGAAGCCAGATTGTAGAGGGTCTAGGAGAGAATAGATGTTGAGAAAATGGAGCAAGCGAGAGAATACAAGACTGTGGAGCGGAGCAGAGCAGTGGAGGTCCTCCCTGACGTCCATTGGACTGCTAGGGTGGGCTACGCCCCATTATCTTCTGCCACTGCCTCCCTCCTCTGCTCCCACCACTCGCTTCCTCCTTTGCCCTCCCTGCTGCAGACGCCACTGCTGCCGCCCCCCAAAAGGCACAGCAAGGCAACCATCCGACCCACAGCCCGTAGTTTGCCCACCCCTGTTCTAGACGGACCATTGTAACTAGCACAGTTCTCTATTATACTTTGCCTAAGTAGATGATGTGTACCAAAACTAGAGTGCCATTTTTGTCAAAGCCCCTTGCCTCACAAGCATACATCTCTTTCATTTATTACTTTGGCAAGGTTAATAGCATTTATAGATTTTCCTGTGTTTTGAGATGCTGTTGCAAGTGAGGACGTGTTGGCCTGATGTGTTGTACAATGAGCCAGTTTATCTATAGTGTAGCCTTCAATCGCCGAGGAGAGCTCCTTTCCTCTGGGATCCAACAGTAACATAACTGAAGCAGATTGAAGTTGGCAGTGAGTAATGAAGTCTTGTGAAGGAGTCAAGCAAGTCAGTGGGGTTCCACACAGCATGTGCAATAAAGAGTGAGGAACAGAAAAATATATTGTATTCTTAACGCAACTCAATATCAACCCCTTATCTGCTGAAGTGACCTGCAATGCATTTGTATGTACACAAATGGTAGAAATGATCCATGATACAATATGTAGTTCTAATTCCTGTGAAAGACTGTTTCATACTAAAGTTAAGAAAATGTTTCCATAGTGGAATGTTGAGCTTAACCCTTCGTTCTCAACGAGTGTGCAAAACACAAACATGCTGATCACCTCACAGAGCGTCCGTGTCATGCAATCGGTTTGACATTTAAGCTGCACCACCCAAAGATGTCCAATCTTGGTTTATTTCATATACTTCTCCCTGCTGGCTAAAACCGGCATTGAGTAATTAAGTATAATACTCAATCAGTTGTGGTTTTGACATTAGCTGTTGGTGTGAAAGGTAATCAGAAGGTGAGCTTGATAGCAACTCTCTAACTGAGATATAAACTTTCTATCTTTTTTTACATTAAATATTACTGCATGGCCTGGAGCATTTCTGTAGTTTGTCTATTTGACATTCGAGGGCTTGAAGGATGGTTATGATGAAGCATGCTTTGGCATCCAGGGTCGCATTCCAGATGGGGCTTATTTTTTATTGTAGGGCTTTAGGATATGATGAAAATATCTAATAAAAATGCAACTGCATAAAGTGAGCCATTGCAGGCCCCACCAGCAAAGAAAGCCTAAGATTCTCCTTGAAATCCACCATTTGATTTCTAATCACACTGGCATATTTGTTTTTTAATCAGAATTCATTTCTAATTCTGTTTGGTAGTTTGTATTGATACAGTTTGTGGTGTGTAGGCGGTCACTGCAGCAGGAATTCAACCGCAAACGTGAATGGTTAAAAACAGCTTTATTAACCTAGAATGCTGCGCATCACAGAGATCACTCTGACGCGTTTCGTTCCTGTGTGGAACTTTATCAAAGAGTGATGATCTCTTACACTGGTGTCAGATATATACATGGATTCTCATCCTGATTGGTCAATACTTAATTGTACACAGGCAATGGCAATCAGTTGGTATTTGATTTTGGGAGGATCCTGTACAGATTACAGTGTATGTAATTGTTCAACAACATAAATAAAGGTGACAAGTAAAAAATACAAAATAACAATGGGTTAAAATCACAAATAGTAAATTGCAGCATCTATGATATCAATGTATCACATAAACAGTAAAAATGAATAAAGATTTGAAGAATCATTGGAGAATAACAATACAATTTTTAAATCTAATGTATGAAAGGTACAGAGAGTACCAACTATGAAAACATGCAGTTATACATTATAATTCATAACTCGGGGGGAAGAAATATAGAATTGAAATACAGTTTATGTATTGAATTTGTAATAGATACAGTAATGCAAGAGATGTACTAGGATGTACACCCCCAGAAACTCTCCATCTATCTATCCCATAAGGAAGTGTTTCAACTCCCAGTCCACGTTGATTCCATGGGGATGGAGAGTTCTGAGAGTGTATATCCAATACATCTCTTTTTGGTTAAGTGCATTTTCTCTGTTCCCACCTCTGGGGTGGCATGGTATGTGTTCTATGGCTTTGAAGGTGAATTGGTTAAGGTTACCTGCAGAGCATGTGGAAAAATGTCTAGATACCGGGTGGTTTAGATCTCTTTTTCTAATCAACCTAACATGCTCTGCGATTCTAGTTTTGAGGGGTCTAATAGTACGTCCCACGTATTTGAGACCACAGGTGCATTGTAGAACGTATATTACATGAGTGATATTACAATTGAGAAATGTTTGAATGTAATACTTGTTACGGTCTTCATTATATAAAATATATTTTGTCTGTACTGCGTATCTACACATGGAACAATGACCGCACTTATAGAAGCCTTTAGGTATGCTTCTAACATTGGAAATATTGGAACCGGATTGATACATGCTGGGAGATAAGTGAAAGGCCAGTGTTTTAGCTTTGCGGTAACAGAATTTTGGACCATTTTTCACAATATCGCTGAGATCATTATCCAATGACAACGTGTGCCAATGTTTGGAAATGATGTTACATATCTGCTGTGACTGACTATTAAATGTACTAATAAACATTGGACTTTCCACTTTTTTTGAAGCTAGTGATCGGTTGTTCACAATTTTGGTTTTGCAATTTCTTGCCTTTTTGCGTATTAGTGTATTTCTATCAACAGAATCAGCTCTATTGAATGCGGCGGTAATGTCCTGAGTAGAGTAACCCCTCTCTAAAAATCTGCTGGACATTTCTCTAGCCCTCAGTAGAAAAACCTCAGGATCGGAGCAAATCCGCTTTAACCTCAAAAATTGGGCCCCTGGAATGTTTTTGATCAAAGATCTTGGGTGGCAGCTTTGAGCCTTTAGAAGCGTGTTTCTAGAATTTTCTTTTCTGTATATATCTGTCTGAATGGACATGTCATTGCCAACATACAGGAGTAAATCAAGAAAGTGAATGTGATGAATATTGTGTTGATAAGTAAATTTAAGGTTATAATTGTTAGTGCTAAGATGATCGATGAAAGAAAGAAGTGAAAGGTCATCCCCCCTCCAAATGAAAATCAAATCATCAATATACCGCCCAAAATAAACAATATTTTGACGAAATAAATTGTGACTGTGATAGATGAATTGTGACTCCCAAAAACCCATAAATAAATTAGCGTATGATGGTGCAAAACTCGTGCCCATAGCAGTGCCTAATATCTGTAAATAAAAATGTGCATCGAATAAAAAATAATTGTGCGTGAGTAAAAAAGAGATAGATTCTAATAGAAAAGTGCAATGTGTGATAGATAGAGTAGATAAATCCAAAAAGTGTTTAATGGCCGCAAGGCCGTGCTGATGTTCAATAATGGAATACAGGGAGGTCACGTCCATGGTGACCCACCTGTATTCCTTGTGCCAAGTGATCCCCTGTATGCTGGCAATGAAGTCTGTGGTGTCCCTGATGAATGAGGGCAACTCAAAAACAAGGGGTTGTAAAAACCTGTCCACATACTGCGATAACCCATCTCCCAAAGATCCAATGCTCGCTATAATAGGACGGCCAGGAGGGTCGACCAGCGATTTATGGATCTTTGGGAGATGGTGAAATATCGGAATCACGGGATGCGGACAGGAAAGAAATTCAAATTATTTTTTGCTGATGACATTAAGGATTCGACCCATCTGTAATAACTCTGTTAGTTCATGATGATATAGAGGTGTAGGATTGCTCTTGAGAGGTCTGTATGTCGTACTGTCTTTCAATTGTCTCATTGCTTCACTGAAATATTGTTTTTTTGACATTATAACTAGAGCACCTCCTTTGTCGGCACTCTTGATAACTAAATCATGTTCTTTTTTGATACATGTAATTTCTTGAATTTCAGTGTAAGTTAAGTTCCCTTTTGTGACGTTGGAACAGGAGAACCCTTTTGCCAATGTGCGCAAATCGCGTTCGTCTAGATGTTCGAATGTGGAAATAGACGGTCCCCTATTGGAATTGGGGCAAAATATCGATTTCGGGCGATAGCCTGAATCTTCAGACCCAAAGACAGGCTGGGTATATGTCATCAAGGGTTCACCCTGCAGTTCCAACAGGGAGTCCATGTCAGACAGTACACAATTTTCATAAAAATTAAGAGGTAGCAGATCCCCGGTGTTTGATGAACTATTGGGGTCAATTAATTCCTCAGGACTATATGTATTGTCCAAATTTTGTTTTCTAGAATACATCTTTTTTAAAGTCAACTTGCGTGTGAACTTTTGTAGGTCTATAATTGTTTCGAAAAGCTTAAAATTGTATTGATACAGTACCTTGCAAGCAATCTTAAATATGTTCTTGCATTTCGGGATAGATGGTCTGCAGAGGATTTCTGTGATCAACTCTTGGAATGGATATTTGCAATTTTATTGTTTGAGGGATAATAATTGAAAGGGAACTGCATTCAGTTATAGGGTGTAGTTTTGATTTTGTGCCACACCAGAGTTTTATGTTAGTTTTGCATGGAATTCTGGCAAATTAATGTTGTAATAGACTAAAACTTAGTTGTTCTTACTATTGCAATAAACTTATAGAAAGAAACAGCAGATGGGTTAAAAATGACGTAAAAATGCGTAAAATAAAGCTATTATTGGTAACTGATGTTTTGATAAATTGTGCAAGTACACCTATTATTATACCTGTTAATGAATATTCTTAGGTTATGTACAGATAAGAATAACAGCTGCCTATATATATTGACCGATTTTAGGGTTGGTAATCATAGTGGAGCAAACTCAGTGCACAGACGATAAATTATATTTTGCACCTGGTAAAAGTAAGACCCAATTTTAGAGGTGGCACAAAATAAGCACATATGTATAATTAAATAAGACCTAGAACCCACAGATGAAGAGAGATAAATTATAGAGTTAGTCAATGTATTTGGCATGACCCTCGAGGAGGTACAACACAGAGGCACTGCCTATATCACCTGAGATCATTAAGAAAATCTTGACACTCATTCAGGCTGATTTTGAGTTTAAAATACATATTAGAACAGCTATACATCCAATGGCCAAACTAATAGCTGTATTGAGAGTATTGATCTCTAGAATTAATTAAAAGATTCCTGAAGTTTTGTCAAGATCATTAGGTTATTAATGATACCAAATGCCATTTTATCAGCTCACTTCCCAAATGAGGTGGGAATGGTGGACTGCACCTACACATCACTACTGTGAATGAGAACGTGTAGTACAGTATACAGCTCAATCCCCTTATAACGCTGTGCTTGGGGTCCAAAGAATCACATTGTGTTATAAGCGGATCGCGTTAGAAATAATGTACAATTGTATGCATTGTACAATAAAGTAATTAAGATACCAATAATTGTGTTGTAAAGTATTCACAAATACGAAAATTGGGAGCCACGCTTGCATCGCGTTATAAGCGGATTCGCATTGTAACGGATCGCGTTATAACGGGGTTGAGCTGTATGTATAACATGTGAGTACTTTATTTGGCCTTCTTTCAACAGCACCAGTGTGCATGCATCCTTCTCCTTGTATTGGTTCATATTGAAGATGTCCATGACCCTCTTCTCCAAGAGTTTAAACTCCATATCAGTGGGAAAGCCTCCTCTTGTTCCTGACTCAGCATGTTTGGAGAAATCAGCAAGCTTTTCTTTGAGTCTCCACCTGTAGTCATGTCATCTTTTCTTGAGCTCTTCTACAGTGCACTAAGTTTGAACTACAGCTTTCACTTTTCAGAAGACAGCCAAATTGCCGTCTTCTCTGCCCCTGATGTTCTCATGGTGGACTTTCCAAGGGGCTTGTCTTCATGCTCCAGAATGTACTCAGGGAGCACATCCTCACTTCTCAACATGCTGACTGCTTGATTCCTCCATCATGATGTTCCAGAGAATACTTCTGCTATATAGACTTGTTGAAGACTGAAGGGAGGCCCCCAAAATTGTACAGGTCATGTACTCATTTACTGAAGTGTTAAATGAACACAGACGCATTTGTTTGGTACAAGTGCAATATTTAAAAAAAATAGTGATAGCTTATTGCTATCTTCTTTACGAAGTTCTATTTGTGCGTCTAAACTCAACATCTAGCTCTAAATTTATCGTTTACAAATGATCTACCGGAACAGAGAATCTAACTCAAAATAATCTTCCGGCAGCTCAATTGGTTTCCGCCACAGATCCAGCATCAACTAATAGTATTAAATTGAGGCGAAACTAGCTAGTGAGCATAAAACAGAGAGAGAGGTTACTTGTGTATATTGTTATAAATAAGTAAAATGTATTTTATATACTTCTTCTCTATGCTAGAAAATATTTTAGTCTTCACCAGATTTGTTGTAGAAAAAATGTAGTGCTATAGTCTGCAGAATTGCATCAAAGAAACTTGTATATCAGTGAATATATTCAAACCCATGCGCCCTCTGTGACCCTGATGAAAGTTGTATGTCAGATGTTACTCCTTTTTTTGCTGCTGCTACTGTAGGTGTGTGATGTGTTTGCCAGCCTAGTTAATTTTTTAAGACTGATCTAGTCTCTGTGTTTTTGACATTGACAGTTATATAGAATTTCATCTCAATTTTTTTTCTACCATTATATATTTTCTGTTTAATTTGTATTTCGTATCTATTTATTTTAGTTGATAGGAAGTCACATAAGTCTCCCTGTAGTCTGTTTATTAAGGTCAAATACATGTTCAAATTAAAATGATACCAAGATAAGCACATTGAAACAATGTACTGTATACCTATTTTACCATATTTGACTAAAGCTGTAGATTTTTGGCGTATCAACACTAAGAGTTAACTAAGCAATGAGAGGAAAGAATGCTAAGCTTTCTGAACTTCCCATATCAAGATCAAAATGCAGGGGAATGCTTGGTAATTTGACATAGTTCATAACCTTGTTCTGAAAGTTAGGATTTTAGAACAAAACAGTGCTTTAAAGCAGTAGCAGTCCTCATAATAGCCCGTGCTAACTCACCAAGAGAATCCCAATGTGACTACTATTTTTTAATATAATACAAATGGCTTCTTTCACTCCCACTTTTTTGACACCACTAGACATTCCAGAGCCTTATGTAACTGGCTTAGGATAAAAAAGTTTATCTGATAAGTCTCTTTGAAATCTGCAGAGAAAGCAGCTATGTGCATCCCGATCGACTGGCAAGTGAGAAAACAACACAGTAGTTGACATGTAAACACTTTTCTGCAGGCATTTTTAAAAAAATACAGCATTTTTTGTTTCTATAGCAACCATTTACAAATCCACATCCCCTTTCTCTTCTGAAACAGGCTCTGGCACAACCCTTTTTGAGCCCTGCTCTCTCCCTAGCAGTGCACTGGTTGTATCTAGTGACTGCCGGGTCACATGATCCTCCCCACAGAACTTTGCATCTTTGGTCCTCTTCTGCTGCACTGACAGCCATTTAGTGAACCCCCCTTGCCGAATCTTTGCCGATCGATCGCCAACTTAGCTAATTACTTACCATTGTGCGGATTGTATTGATTGTATTGATATATTAAAGGGGTTTTTTTTTTTTTTAACGGCGGCTTGGACTGCTGATTTAAAGTAAAGCAATAGTCAAGCACATTAAAAAAAAAAAAGTATTGCCGGTCAAATGAAAGTCATAGCAGCATCCAACAATCTGCTTTAAAGGGCATTGCAGCATTTTCAAAAAAGGCCACTTTGGGGGCAACTGCACTTTTAATGCATAAATAGCACAAATAATAATACTATTATCCAATCTAAAATCTCATAACTTGAACGATCCCCATGAGTCTACTTCAAGAAAAATTCATAACCGATCCCGTAAATAAAATTCTCAAATAATACCAGATCATGTTTATCCAGATGATAAAAATGGCAGCATAATTTAGTGTGTGGCGTAAAAAAAAAGCAAAGAATACCCAACTAAGATATAGCACCACATGTCCAGTTTGCACTAGGGCAGGGTTTCCCAAACTTTTTTTTCCGTGACCCGGTTATTTTTGAACTTCTCCTTTGTGACCCACTAAAAATGTTATCGCCTATACTGGCCTATAGGGCCTGCACAGACACACACACAGCCACTGATACACACACACACACACAGCCACTGAAACACACACAGACACACACACAGCCACTGATACACATGGGGGGGCAGGGGGTGGGTGGGAGGGGTGGGGGGGCAGGGGGTGGGTGGGAGGGGGGGACTGGGACACTTGGGTGGGTGGCAGTGACTGGGTGGGTGTGTGGAAGACGGTGGGTGAGTGACTGGGTGGGTGGGTGGGAGACAGTGACTTGGTGACAGTGAGTGGGTGGGTGGGAGACAGTGACTGGGTGACAGTGACTGGGTGAGTGACAGTGACTGGATGGGTGACAGTGACTGGGTGGGGTGACTTACCTTGCCGCCGGACGGTTTCCCCTGCTGCCCCCGATATCCCTGCTGCCCGGGATGGGAGGTGGGCTTGGGGGCACGGGAGGTGGGCTCGGGAGGGGGTGCCACGGGAGGTGAGCTCTGGAAGCTGGCAGCGGGGGGAAGCGGGCTGCAGTAGGCGCTTGTACTTCCCCCTCTGTCCCACATAACGTGCGGGCCGCAGAGGAGCTGGTACTTCCTCCTCCATCCCACATAACGTGCGGGCCTCAGAGGAGCTGGTACTTCCCCCTCTGTCCCACATAACGTGCAGGCCGCAGAGGAGCTGGTACTTCCCCCTCCGTCCCACATAACGTGCGGGCCTCAGAGGAGCTGGTACTTCCTCCTCCGTCCCACGTTGGGAGCGGGGGGCAGAAAGGGAGCGGGCCTGCTTGCCCTGCGCATGCGCGCGGGACCGCGGGGGGAATCACCGCCATTTTTTTTAACTTGAGCGGCGGGGGGGGGGGGGGGGGGGAGGGAGGAGACACCGCGCGGCCAGCCTCGCTGCGACCCGGTAATTTTGGTGCCGTGGCCCGGTGCCGGGTCGCGACCCACCATTTGGGAAACACTGCACTAGGGCATTTAGAAGACTGTACTGTAGATTCCTGCAATGGAAAATTGCAATTTAAATGTTTTATTTTTTTCAAAGTGACTAATGTTTGTTTTGTACTGCAGAATAATAATGAGAGGAGAATAAGATGAGCATTCTCTGCCAGCCTTCCGAAAAACACCAGATTACTTACAACGTGACAGTGGTGTTAAAGCTGCAGTCCAAGCAATATCATACATGTGTCTTTTTTTTTTTTTTAAATAAATCGGTTCAGTACTATGAGAAAATACTTGTAGCATTAAAAAAAAACAACCCAACTCTGAATGACATTTTTAATGTATTATAATTAGGGTGACCAGATTTTCAAAATGAAAAACCGGGACACATTAAAAAATTATTTATAAAACAAATGACATCACATGACGCACCCCGTTGCCATGACGTCAGGCGGTGACATGTTGCCATGACAATGTGGCATCACGTGATGCCTCGGCGCCATAATGCGTCCCGTTGTCATGTCAACTTGATGCCGCGTGACATCACGGAGCGGCTCGTTGTTATGGCAATGAGCATTACGTGACGTCGCGCAGCCATGTTATCGGAATTTGGAGGGGAGGATACAGCCAAAGGCAAAATAAATATATAATAAATAGATCTAAAAAAATGTTATCTCCACACAGAGCCACTGACACACACACACACACACACACACACACACACACACACACACACACACACACACACACACACACACACACACACACACACACACACACACAGCCACTGACACACACACACACACACAGAGCCACTGACCCACAAACACACACAGAGCCACTGACCCGCACACACAGAGCCACTGAGCCACACACACACACACACATACACACACACACACACACACACACACACACAGAGCCACTGACCCACACACCGAGCCACTGACCCACACACACAGAGCCACTGACCCACACACACAGAGCCACAGCCACTGACACACACAAACACACAGCCATTTACACATACACACACACACCTACTGACTCACACACAGAGCTACTGACACACACACCCACACCCCCACTGACCCACACCCCCACAGAGCTACTGACACACACAGAGCCACTGACCCATACACACACCCAGAGCCACTAACCCACACACCCACACACACAGAGCCAGTGACCCACACACCCACACACACAGAGCCGGTGACCCACACACCGCCAGCCACTGACCCACACACACAAAGCCACTGACCCACACCCACAGAGCCACTAACCCACACAGAGCCACTGACCCATACACCCAGTGACACACACACCGACACTGACACACACGCACAGAGCAAGTGACACATACGCACAGAGACACTGACACACACATAGACGCTGACACAGAGCCACAGCCACACACACACACACAGAGCCAGTGACACACACACAGAGCCAGTGACACACACACAGAGCCAGTGACACACACACACAGAACCAGTGACACACACACACACATAAAAACAGTGACACACACACACAGAACCAGTGACACACTCTCTCTCTCTCTCTCTCTCTCTCTCTCTCTCTCTCCTGTCACTGTGGAGCATGGAGGGGGGAAGCCATCTTGACTGGCAGCAGGCACCTCACTTCCGGCTCTCACTGCTGAGGCTCCGCTGACACTAAACCCGCCCCCACCCTCTGCTGTCAGACCGGGTTCCACTCTCCTCTCTGCCTGCATTCTGTGCTCTCAGCTGCCCCCCCCCTGCTCTGATGGCCAAATCCGGAACAGCCACAAAAAAACGGGACATTGAAAAAAATGGTGGCAGCCGGGACAGCCATCAAAAAACCGGGACTGTCCCGGCTAAACCGGGACACCTGGTCACCCTAATTATAATGTAACAAGAATTTTTTTTTTGCAAAGTCACATCCCCTTCCTTTTTTGAAACAGGCTCTGGCATGCCCCTTTTTGAGTCCTGCCCTCTCTCTAGCAGTGCACCAATTGTATCTAATGACTGCCTGGTCACATGATCTTCCCCACAGAAGTTTGCATCTTTGGTCCTCTTCTGCTGCACTGACAGCCATTTAATATCCCCCGAGCAGAATCTTCTCTGACCGATCACAAGAGAACAGACCGATCAGCAAGTTAGCTAATTACTTATAATTGTGTATTGTATTGATGCACATATTAAATGGAGATCCTTTGATTTCTATAGCAGACTTTAGCCCACCTTCCAAGCAGTGCAAGACCTTTATAACACTTTCCTGTTTGTGTTAATTTGTTGCCAGTGTTCCTAGCAGTTTCAGCTGTAGACTGTAACAATAAATAATGTTACCTTAGTAATATCAGGATACATTGTAGCTGCTGAGTTACACTGACTGAAGGATTGATTGAAACTGAAAGGCAGCCATTCTGTTAGGCACACAATCAGGATTGTTACAGATTAACAACAGGAGCACCAAACGATTGCCAGTTTAGGTCAGAATATAAAATGATATATTGTCACATGCTTTACATATACAAATAAGAAAGAAAAAAAGGGGAAATGTAGTATTGCTAAATTAAGCTGCTTTAGAGGTGGTCAAGATTAAGTTGCCGGAACTTTCTGACTTCTAACATTCTGCACCAGATGTAAGAAACTATTTCTTGTATTTGTCACAACATACTTTCTGTGTTAAAAAAAAATATTTCGTATATAGCCCTCTATTTTGTTAGAATACTTACTATAAATATGCAAAATACTGTACATTATTTTTCTTAAAAAAAATAACTAAACAAAATGCCACATTTAGTAATAATTCCAGAGTGAAAGTAATTGACATATTTTGAAAATGTAATGTACAGTAGTGAAAATGTACAGGAATTGAAAGGACAAAACTGTGTGCCCCAAAGGAAACGTACTTCAAACATCTGTTTAGAGGTATAAGTTATAATTGAACATTGAGAAGAAGAAAAGCAAATTGTGTTTCTCGAGATTGAAAATACGAAGAATACAGATAAATTGCATTTCTTTGATGGCAGTGAATTAGAATATCTATAATTCTCAACAATGGTGTGGGCAGAGATGAAAGGATAAAAGGGTGTACTATAATGAGGAATACAGATCACAGCTCCTATATAAATCATAGATTTATTAATTATACCATGCCTTGATAAATTAATAGTTTATGTAAATATGAATTGGGTAAGGAATATTTTTTCAAGGTGATGCTAATTCTATAAATATAATAATAGCTCAATGCTCAGGGACTGATCGAGTGAGTAGAGACTGTTGGCCAAAGTACTTGTGCCTGAGGTGGTATTGCTGAACTTGAATGGGTGGCATCATCATGGAGAGGTTGTAGTGTTAATGGATACCTCATGGCTGTAAGGGAACCATTTTGTCAAATATATGCTGAATGGCTTGTGCCAATGTCCCCTATAAACTTATGGATCACTTGCCTGGAGTTTGCCCATATTCCTACCTGCCTCAATTTCAATGTACTTACAGCCTTTGTTCTGTTCTTAGAATACCCTTGTGTCTATACCAAGTAGCTCTTAATTCCTTAGCGGTAGTCACCACCACCACATCTGCTGAGGTTGGTCCATGTCCACTACTCGCTCAGTGTCGAAGCACTTCATCAGGTTTCACTCAAACCCACCACCCTCCAGCATTAAGTAATAAATTCATGTACCACACTCTCTCTTGGTCAGTAGAAATACTGGGGAGCAAGCAATGTTGTTGGAGTCTGTTTTTACCAGCAGCCGGCAGGTTTTACTGGCAAACGGACAAGAAAGGGAGCTGGGCAACCAAAAAATGGTGACCTGTGTCCTAAATAAATGGTGAACCCTGTTTACATGTGTAACTAGTTACCTGTGATTATATTTGGAGAAAATGATCAGTACTCTTGTAGTCTTAGGAACTATGAACTTGTACTGGTTGTATGGGCCTTTATCATTTATAATCAGGTTGCTTTTATTTCAGTAACACTAACATTCTACATATATGTTGTTCTATATGTGAAAATATGAAAACTCTCCTGACATCTTTAGAAAAAAATATCTAAATGTCACGTTCACCAACATGTGTAACTACAGTATCTTGCCTAAATAAGTGTTAACTATAATAAGACTATAACTATAACTATATAAAATAAAGATCCATTTTCCTTAACAAGCAACCTTCACAATGTTTGGATGCTACTTGTATACCTTGTAAATCTAATTGTACTAGTAATAAAAAGGTGTAATTTCTACTTTTAGGAGTAGAGTACTATAGTGTAACATTGGCAAGGTGCAATTGTATTAAATCTCCTTAGTCACTCCTCTTTTTACACGTCATTAGCTCCAGTTTTGTACCTGATGTTTAAACAAATTTAGGCACCAGATCCACAAAAGGGTGCTAAGCTTTAGCCTTTACTCCCATTCATATCAAAGGGAGTAACAACAGAGCGCCAGATGCAAAGTTTGTTTCTACTACAGTACATTATGGCTTTTTGAGATCACCTCTAAATTTGACCGTTAGTCAGTGGGGTTATTTTATTTTTTGCATGTCTATATCCAGAATATTAATATTTGTCATTTGAGAAATTAGAATATGATTGGGGAGCATGTGTATACCTTATGCAGTAGTTTGCTTTTGCTGTAATAATGGACAAAGCCATATGTAATCAGCAGTATTCCATAAGACACCCTCCACTGCTGGAATCGGCCGTTAGATGTCTTCTGATGCCAGAAGATATCTTATGGAAGAGCACAGTTGAGTAAATATAGCCCGTTATATGGCCCATTGAAGTGGCTTATAGTGCAGGTGTCTACAGTGGCGGATTTTGGTTTTCGCTGCCTGTAGGCTATGGGGCGGCCCTCTTTGTGTATGACATCATGATGCCTAATTGTCATGACAAAGCAACGTCGCATGATGCCGTGTTGTCATGGCAATGGACGTTGTCATAACGACGTGCCGCTACAGGAGAGGGCCTGCTATGGAAAAGGTTAGACACACACATCACACTTACACAGACAAAGTGTCTCCCCAAAAATATGCTCCTCTAGGCCAGCGGTGCGCAAACTTGGGGGCGCAAGATTGTCCAGGGGGGGCGCGGCGGTTGCAGAAGCCCCGCGCTCTTCCCCCAAGGCATTTAAATTAATGCCGGGGGATCACGTGAGGCCTCTGCAACTTCACTTACCTTCGTCGGCACATCCACATGGCAACACGGCGTCAAATGGCGCCATGGGGTCATGTGATGTCACGTTGGCATGGCACCGTGACGTCACATGACCCCGCTGCGTCATTTGACGCCGGAGGGAAGGTAACGGAGGGGAGGCGCAGCAGGGTAAGATTGCGTACCCGTGCTCTAGGCTTGAGTCTACTCAGCCTAATGAGAAATCCATCACTGAGTGCTTAGAAAATATGGCCCGAGTTTGCCAACTTTGCAGTCTACTAGTGACACCCACTCAGCCAAATAAGTAACGTTAACACAAATAAGCAGCTGTGTTAACGATGAAACTTGAAGAATATAGTATGCTTTACGTATGAACTATTTAAGTGAAGCAGTATTAAAAAGAGTAATGCAGTCTGCTACCGACAGAAACAGATGTTAAAATATGAATGTGTGTATATCGTTATTTATATAGCACCATCCATGTATTGTACATAGCGCTTCACAGCAGTAATACACGGGACATAATAATATAACACATAATGGGAATAAGCGCTTCAGACATAAAAGGAAAAGGGGGTCCCTGTCCTCGAGCTTCCATTTAATATGAAAACACATATAGTATTTAAAAAAAACATAGTAATTAAACATATCGTATGAATAATTTGTACACCAACGCTTTTATCTTATGACTGAACCACTTTTCCAAAGTGACTGAAATAATTACTCTTGTGATTCATTAAAGAAGTATATTTATGAAGAGAAAAACATTCAAGAGCACATTGAATATAGAAATCATTGTTCAATGCAAAAGAAAAATGCACAATAAAAATAAAATAGTCATGGTGAAGTAATACAGTATTACCTGTTATAGGCCTATGTTATTTATTATTATTATTTTTTTTCTTCATATTGTTGCTTAAGGAAATTGGCTAAGAAGCGGAAAGAGACGCTAAGCAACACACGACAGGAAATGACAGTGATGGTGAATTCAATGGATAAAAGCTACACGGAGCAAGGCACCAACTGTGATGAGGCTTTCTCGTTCATGGACACGCACAACCTTAATGGCAGATGTAAGTTCAAAATGATTTCGGATTCAGCACTCTGTTTTATTTTTACTTGTGTGTGGAGGAGGAAGCAATTGAAGTGACTTTTAAGATTTTTTTTCCATCTCATTAACCAATCAGTTTAATGGACAAAGTAGTCACTTATGGAGAACCAGTGCCTCCTGTGCTGTGCTTTAAATCGCATGGCATATTGCAGTGAGCAGCTCCTGGTGCGGCCAAGTCTTTTTCTCCAAGTAATCATAGCAAGCTTTCACGTCTTCCCTGTCATACCGCAGAATGTAGTTTGGAGGCTGGTGCACTTGCATTGTATCAGATGGCTTGAATTATTCCATTTTGTTCTTTCAAGATGTTCTTGGAAATGGTGTCCTTACAAAGCCCTGGGAAAATGTGACATTTCCTTTGCTGTCAATCTGTCAGCCTGCATTTGATTTCCCCCCTGCTTATTCTTTTATGCAAATAAATAAATAATCTGCCTTCCTATATATTTCAAGCTTTCAGCTCAGTACAAGTTTTTACTTTTACAAAGATGTAGCCAGACTTACGGTTTTTCGGCACCGGGGCAAGTCGCGGGACCACGACTGCCCCGGTGGTGGAGGATTATCGCTGCTGGAGTTCCGATCCAGAAGCATGGAACCGCTGCAGCACGACCATGGGTGCAATATCTCTGCAGCCGCGGCTTTAAGCTTTTTCAGCTGCGGCTCCAGAGACCGTAAATCTTTCTACATCTGTACTGTACTTTTTCTGCACATATCACCAGAATGACATGGATCATACCTGCCCCCGTGGCTGATGTTACCATTAGCTGACCAGCTGAATTTGCCATTTCAGTGACCATACTGCTTAACCCTTTCACCAGAAGAGGGGCCAGCAGCTAATGGGTTTAGGATGCACTTACCACTATGTCCAATCTTTAACAACCTTTTGTATGTGCATACTGCGTCTTTATTCTGCCCAACTAAATATTGTCTTACGAAATCCTTCAGTAGTTTTCTATGTCAGAGAAATATTAATAAACCATATTTGGGAGTCCATCTCTAGTTTGCTGGAAACTGCTTCATAACTCAGCCCGAGAACTGAAAACCTCTAGCATTATTTGCTCAAATAAATGTACAAACCCAACTAGTTCCGGATACATTGCTAAATTGTGTTGTACCGTTGATGTATTTTTTTTTGAGAACAGTATGCAGACTTGAGAAATCAAAGATGCAGTAAGGTAACATCATATATACTCAGCCATTTCAGATAACTTCAAATAATTGATGATACAATAGAAAAATTGCAGGATGGTGTTTTTAATAAAAGACTCCAGAAAAGACAGATTACTGCAGAATTTGATGTTTTCAGCGTGTGTGCTATGAGAAAGGAAAGCTAAAGAGAGTTTGTGAAAGGAAACAAATTGATTTAGTAGAGATTGTGGGCCATATTTACTAAGCTGTGTTATGCCATACAATACCTTACACAGCACCCATTGAAGTTATGTGTCTAATAGAATAGCACTGCTGTGTAAATATGGACCTGTATCTTTAGGGATCAGCACAATTACTGGTTTAATAACAAAATCTGAAACTACTTAACGCACTGCTTTTTATTTATTTTTTACATGGTAAAATGTGGTCATTTTTCCTTAACCCACAGGAAATACAGTCTGCAATGCACTGCCGTGTAATTAAAAAGAATGCCGTTTTTGGAAGTGCCTTGTGTTTTGTTGTTAGAATGGTGCGATTAGCAGTGCAAACACACTAATTTGTAGCACTTTGATTGTGTAATGTCAGCGCAGTGACATGCTTGTGTTGTATTTGCAGCTGTGTCGTCGCCATCCTCCTTCACAATGAAAACAAATACACTAAGTACAACCGTGCCCAACTCTTACTACCCAGGTAAGCAACATAGCGTTACTGTGTCATCTATACATTATCCTGTGGTGATATTCCTCCTGGGACACAAACAACACTTTACTGTTTGTCAGCAGACCTATGTTTTGTGTTTCTTGACTGGAAAGCTTGTGTCAATTACTGTCTATGTTCTCTCTCCTTGTTTTTATTTATTCTGCTCGGACCTGCTTATGATGCATGGCAGATCCATTTGTGCCAACTGCAATTTTAGGTGAGATCATTTCCCTTCATAAAAGTTTACTGTACAAATGACTAGAATAGTCAGTGATAGCAGAAGAGACTTTTCCCCATTCGTCTTGTGTTTGGCTTTTCACAAATCAGTGACTGTAGTGATTCTTACACATGCAAAAGCTGAAAAAGTATTGAAGAAAGTATTTCAGTGGTCATTAAACGGTGCTAATCTTTTGTATAAGTGGTGGTGGTGGTGGTGGTGGGAGGGGCGGGGTCATATAAATTAATCAGAGAATTTGGCCACGTGGCTTGTGCACATTCTTAACCTAAAATGTTTTCTTGGGACAATTGTTTTTCAGTGTGATTGCATGTTGGAGCACAATATTTTCTAATGTGTAATGTTTGTCTCAATCGTATGTTACTGTCTTTTTTATCTCTTAGCTGAGAGAATCTAGTAAAATACGTATTATTTTTATTATTTTTGTTTTACAGAACAATAGTGTATGTTAAATATTAAATATTTCAGACAGCACACGTATGCTTTTAATCACTGTTTAAAAATGTTTGCTTTATACTTTAGAATGAAGCAAACATCCTATGATATGCATCATTCTGTAAACATATTGTCAAAATAACATTGAAGAAAGCATGTTAAAAAGGTTATAATCTGTATATCATATCAATACAAAATTGACTAAGTACTACATGTTAAATTTTAAATGGCAACCAACTGCAAATCAATACAGTCCTACTTTATTTGCTTAAATAAACATTATAGGATGTGTCCAAGAGGATTTGAGACATTAAATGCTAACCCCATCTGAATATTACTGAATGCATTTTTTTTATACTGAGATCTGTTGTAAATGATAAATTAAGTTTGACCTTCTATGTAGAATTAGATGTATTTAACAGATCAATTTGCTATCTGGCCTTTTCTGTCATTAATCCTTTTATAAATTGTAAAAAACGTGACAAATACCTTGTAATCAAAAAGGCATATATCGTCGCCATAGAGGTGAAACACATTAAGTGCATTTTTGGCCAAAAAAACACTAAATCCACTTCCTGACTTGGAATTTCTTGATATTTCTATTGAAAAACTCATTAAAGACGCGTAATCTTCAGAACTTGTCATACCAAAATACCTTCCTTTTTAAATACAGAATTTTTCCTGTCAAAGAGAACATTTAATGGCCTTTTCCGCAGTACTCAAAGAATGCAGTTAATAACTTTTACCTCTACACCGACGATATAGTAGAACAAAGAAACTCAAGAGAGTTGTTGCATTGTGTTTTCTGCTATGAAGAAACATCACTAAGGTTTGATAAATATGAAGCCTGCTAACATATTGCTCTGTATTGTAATGATTTTGCTGCGCCTCCCATGCCCTTCCTCCCCCTCCCCATCCTACTCTGGCAGCTAGTCTTCTGTAGACCAGCCTGGTTTCTGAACTTGAACGCTAAAGTGTTGCCTGATTCTATGGTTGTTTCGTGGATAACATCTGAAGGAGATTAGTGGTTCTTAACCTTTTCTCTCTCTATTCATAAAGATCAGTTGCTGAGGCACCCCCACAATAATGCAAACAGCTACACATGTAAATAAGAAGACAGTCACACGCATACAAATAAGGGGACAGTAACAGAAAAAAATGGACAGTCAGGTAGCCATCAATTCTCACCTCCCTCTGCTCACAGCTCTCCTTCCCATGGTCCTGACACCTCCTCCTGATTGGCTGCACTACCCAGCAGTGGCCAATCAAGATGGAGGAAACTACCCAGCCCCCTAGAAAATGCCCTGCTTTCTCCCTGCTCTGAGAGTATGGGGAAATCCTGCAGCACCCAATGGGTCACTCCATGGCACCCAAAGCTTGAAAAACACTGCTGTAGAGAGTTCCAAAGGGGCCAGGAGAAATTATAGCTTGTGGAAGGACAGAATTTCCAGGTAGGATGGAAAGTGTGGAACTAATTGTGCAGGACAGGACACTGGGTAATGCTTCTCAAAAAAGTGTTCCTAAAGTAATGTTCCCCGAGTGACAGTAGAAAGACAGACTGTACTCTGTGTATCAAGGAAATTAAGCAAGGTCAAGAGTATATTGAAACCAGGACTAGACATCGAATCCTTTGAGTATTGTTGCCACTTACAGTACTGCACCGACACACTTTATTCGAGCAAATACCCAGTATGTACCTGGCAGATACCTGGAATGCGCCGCTCCTCACCTCTGACAAGCCCCGTTGCGTTTGCCTTCCCAGCCTGGGTTCATGCCTGGCTGATGGGCGGCTGATCTGTTAAATGATAATGATTAGGATTTAATAGGCTGCAATGCTTCGCGTGTCTACCAGATGGCATAAATTCATGAATTGTAATGCGGTATTTATATATATATATATATATATACTGTGCAGTATTGCAGCCAGCGGGAATAAAATGCTTCAATCCCTGTCTGGAAAATATCTCAATGCACTCGGGCAGAAAACAGTCACAAACCTCAATACACCCGGGTATACCCGAATTCGTGGGACTAGCCGAGCTCGAATAAAGTGTGTCGCCAGTGTATGTCAATTTTCATCTACAAGGTATAGTGTAGGAATAATTTGGTCCAAAAAGGCATCCTTTAAATGACCTTTTTTTCTTTGTTCCCTGTAGTCACATTTGTTTGAGGCCAGTGCATAACATATCCCACAATAACCCCCTACCCTTTTAAAATGGACCAGTGTTTGCTGCTTGGTGGGCAAGCTGGGTCAGTAGAAGTCTGTACTTTTATGGTCAAACCACCTCATTTACACTCTCCCCACACTACTGTTTAGGGATTCAAGCCAGTCTTGGCTCTACTCACATTGACAGTTTTATGGAGGCATGTGATATATATTTATGTATAACTGTAGTTTATATCCCCCAAGCTTAAAGGATTTCAAGAAGATCTGCTAATCTTGTCCAATTACTTTTAATCATTGAATGTTTATTCTCAACACAATACAGTATTTCACCCCTGCTAAGTTTCCTCCCATTATCATTACAAATCTTGTATATTCATGATGTTTTCTAAAACACATCAGTATGAGCAGATGAACAAAAGCCTCTTTTGTTCTGCTTTCTATTCACTATAACTCTAGATTTGCTCTAAAAGACATTTAAATGCACAGACGTTAAATCATGAAAGAAATAATCCAAGATGCTCTGCATATAGTAAAACTTTTTGAGCTTGTGTACGCTCTTTTAAAATAATTCACCTGTTAAAAAAAAAACAAAAACGATTTCCCTTTTTTTGCATAATGAAGGTAGTGGATCTGCCTGTAAATCCCAGAACCGTTATCATTCTAATAAACATTCTGTATTTGTTTAATACATACCTCCTTACCTTGGTGCGCTCCTGTTTTCTGGTGTTTGGTCCACCGGCGGGAGGCTTCCAACGGTGGACATCTGTGGAGGAGGGGACACCTCCACGCATCAGGAGCTGCAAGAGGAAGGAGAGAATCTACCATAAGATTGCCTTAGGAAGCAAGAACGCGGATTGAAAACTTTTTGACTGGCATTCTAATAAACATCTACATGTAACTGGTAGAGCTATTGAGAGTATT
Source organism: Ascaphus truei (assembly GCF_040206685.1). Taxonomy (NCBI): domain Eukaryota; kingdom Metazoa; phylum Chordata; class Amphibia; order Anura; family Ascaphidae; genus Ascaphus; species Ascaphus truei. The sequence goes on from NC_134484.1 coordinate 142,606,229, forward strand.
TTTTTAATTTTTTCTTTAAAGGCGATTTTGAATTTCTTTGTGTACAGTTGGCTTTCATGCCGAGGTTTATCTCTCAGACATACTAACCCTTGAGGGAAGAAAAGCCACAGTTATAATGAATAAATCTGAGAGATTTCATTGCGGGATTAATATAAGCCTATTAAATGGCATTTTAGATTTTGTTTAGTCATTCCCTTATCGTTGTCCAACATTAATGACATTGAAAACAAGATTGTCAGGCATTTTATTTATAAGAAATAAGGACTTTCTAACATCTTTCTGGGCAAGTTACATACGCTAGGAAAGTTATGTTCTGTACACTTTATCAAGTATATGTTCTAAAGACATGATTTCCATAATCGTTACTATAAGAAAAATGACAGAACAATTTATGTGTGAATGAGGTTTTTCACTGAAAGAGTAGTGGAAGCAGACTTTGTGACCAGGCATAAAATAGCAGCTTAGTAGTAAAGAACTGCCTTTGCAGGGGTTAATTTAACATTTACTAAACGGTGCAATTCCACAAGAAACTTTTCAGCATCTGGAGATTCCTTCCGGCCAACACAAGTGAACGGACTTGTAAGGTGTCTTATCAGCACCGAAAAGTGTCTCATGGAATGGCACCTTTCAGTAAATATGGGGCTTTAGTTGTCTCCTAGTGCCTCAGGTGCAAAAGTTAGATTGCAAGCTCTCTGGGACAGGGTCAACGCTCTACAGTGTCATGTGGTATATAAAAATGATTATCAATTGATTATTATTTACCAAGTTGACCACGTTGAAATGCACGGCAATTAGCCAGACGTTTTAGTACCCATGGGAACGCAGGACACCATGTAAGGCCCTTTGAGCATGGTGTAGTCACTACATCATGTGTCCGCCGGAGTACCAGTCCCCACGACATAGTGACTATGTCTGCGGGCACTCATAGGGTTAATATTGTGGCCAATGCCATTACTTGTCCTGAAAAAGCAAGCACATCTTTTGCCCACTGCGAGACTCTTGCTATGTGAATATTGTACCATTTTAATGTTTTTAGTGTCAAGTAGTTAATGTGAAGCAAATGTACAGTATTGCTAATGCATGTTGTCGCTTCACCTGAACAAAATGCGGTTTTGACCAGAATCCAAAAACCGGCAACTGATGGGGAACTCGTTTTAAGCATCGCCTCCATTGTCGAAAACAGAAAGTAAATGTTAAATGAATGGAGAAGCTAAACATGAAAGCAGAAATATAATGTCCGAGATAACGTTACTTTCTCCTCGGGTAAAAGGCCAGCTCTGATTGGTAATTGTGAGAGTCGAGCGTCAGAGCGGTGAAGGGCGTTGAGATTCATTTCAATACGGATCCGTGATTTCTTCAGGAACAGCACAAATGTGTCCTCTTCTCTGTTAAATGAAGAATGAAATATGGCAGGTTTCTTCATAGAAGCAGAAGCCAGGGTCCTAATAAATGACAATGCAAAGTCAAACACAGCTGTCTGCTAGAAGTACAGAAATCTCACTTATTCTATTTGAGATTTCAGTTTTATTCCTCTTGTTGTGTCCATATGTATTTTTTTTTTTTGCATCTTAAATACTAAAGACCGTAGTTTGCGTTGAAATGTTGACTTTTCTTCATAGCAGTAAACCTTTACTAAAAAAAAAATGTTTCAATGCCTTCTGCTTTACAAAAAAATGTCATTGAGTAACTCTCCTCAGTATTAACTGTTCATGTGTATAAATACGCGAGATTAAAAACAGCCTCCCTAAATTGCCTTTAAACAACCCAGTCATTGTCTGACTGCTCTATTTTGACACTATAATCATACTGTATAAACTATATTTGTAAATCAAGAAAAATAGCATTTTTTTTCTCATGTCCAGTGATATTATTGGGGGGAAAATCTAACTATTTATAAGCTGCTAGGGAGCAGTCTTGACTTCCCACCATCAGATTTTCAATAGAGGGAAAAGAGCACTGGATTTATCATTCTAAAACATCCCATAACTTTCAGTGTGCAAAAAACTGTTGTAAAAGCTAAAATCATGTTTACGCGGCAAAAATACATTTATTAAAAAAAAAAAAAAAAATACAAAAATGTTGCATGGTGTTTATTTCTGAATATGACCAATGCATTTAAATTGTATATTTTCATTTTTAATATTTCAGTACTTTCAATGTTAATATTATGTGAGTAAGGGTTTTGTGGGGGCGGATTTATTATTTATTATTATTTTTTTTAATGTACTTTTTTTTTCCTTGGAATGTTCTGTTTTTTCGATGCATTCTGGTCATGGCATTTTTAATTTTCTGTAGAAAATCTGGAATACCAGGACCAGAATGGGAGTTTGAAAACCAGGACTGGACCAGAATCTCATGAGGATTTGGAGTTAGGTTGGATATACTGTGATACAAAAATTTGATGGATCATTTGACAATTACAAAATAAACAAATTAAATGACATTATGTTTTTTTGTCCTTTGTGTCTTATCTTATTTTGAGGCATATTCTAGAGCTTTTTACACAGTATATAACTGTAATTTAATATCCCTTCATATAGCTATTTCTTCGTATTACACATGATTGTATGTGCATGACATGCATTGATAATAGGGTACGTTATATCATACTGTTTTTGGAGAATCTTGGTAATATCAAAGACATTTTTAATTTCCCTGAGGGGATTTTAAAATACTAAACATCATACATTATTTGACGTATTGGCCCTGATTCTTCCATTTAGAAAACTTGACAAAGGACCTAGTCTAGTTTCATCAGTTTCAATGTTAAGTGAACAACCCCTCACTAAAACAGTGATATTCCGATAAATAGTTGAGCATATTTATTTGATCACAATTCACTTTGAGATTAAGATTTTAAAATGTATGATGTAGTCCTTGGCAAAGACTTTTAGTGAAGACTGGACATATGTACTGACACACAGCTAACGTTAGAACTATGCACATAGTACACAGTGCCTTAGATAAATAAGAGATGTCTCTGCTTGTCACTCAGCCCCTCTCCTATTTGATTTAGATCACAGTAAGGAGCCAAACTGTTAACACTGAATAGATTTAATTGCTTATGCCCTGTCTCATTTTTTCCCTACTCTTTTCCGTCCTGATATGTATCTTCTTAAAAGTGCCAATTAACGGTAAGTTTCCCTTCTTACCCTCCGGAGAATCATCTGTGGGGGAGGCTGGTTAACTCTTCAAGCGCTGGAGGAGCCTGCAAAGTAAAACAATGCATGCTTCACCAGCACTCAAAGAGTCAAAGATCATGGGATTCACGCCAGTTTTGACCAACCCTATTGGTTCTGTTTTGTGTTGGCTTGCATGTCAGTTTTGATCCATTTCATACCTTGTGTAACAACCTTGGCATACTGTACAGCTCTTGGTACTGTAGCATGCAAAATAATGGAATTGGACCAGGGGTGGCCAACTCCAGTCCTCAAGGGCCACCGACAGGCCAGGTATTAAGGCTCTCTCAGATTCAGCCCAGGTGGTGCTGTCATAATGATTGAGCCACCTGTGCTGAAGCTGGGATATCCTGAAAACCTGTTGGGGGCCCTTGAGCACTGGAGTTGGCCACCCCTGTGTTAGACAATAGACCATACGTGTACAACCCCTTTACAACACAGTATGTCCAACCATGGTGTGTTTCCCTCTGCAATCATTTTTGTATGAAATGTTTGGTTCACAGATTCTTCAGAATTCACAGTTCGGCGTTAGCTCATTTGTGGTGTAAAACCCATGCCTCGTAATGATAATTAATAACTGTACAGTTTACATTCCGTGTCGGCGATGCCTTGTTATGTACAAATGTGACTTCATGAATAAATAGCTTCTTTTTTTTTTATTCTCCCCCCCCATGTCCATTATCCCTTTCTTTCCTCTTTGTGATATCACTCCCGTCAGAATTCTTATTCCCACTCTTGTATAATAATCCTATTGTTGGTTTTCAGCCACATAACCTACTTTTTCCTTTTGCTTTTCTAGATGAAAACCACACGAATAGTGAAAGCAGCAGCTTAGCCCAGCCTCACACGTACAAGAAGCGGGAGCCGGTCGACGTTCCCTACCAGACAGGCCAGCTTCACCCAGCCATCCGTGTAGCTGACTTGCTGCAACACATCACACAGATGAAATGTGCTGAAGGCTACGGATTCAAAGAGGAATATGAAGTGAGTATGAAATGCGGGACCTGAAACGCGAGCACAGTATGTTGGCAGTAGATAGAAAGAAAGACAGCTGCCACAAAATGGCATAATGCAGTAGAAACTTCAAATGTCTTTTTCATCTTTTGTAATTTCCAAAAAGAACTTTCAATATTTTATTTTGAGCATTCATTATTAATATTTGAGAATCAACTACATAGCTACATAACAGGTTTGAAAACTTGACACCAGTCCCTTTAATCTCGTTTCTTACTGGCAGGATTTGGACTTTGAAGGTGCATAAAATATGATTTCTCATGCGGATAAATGTTTATCCATTGGCCATGCCAATTATGACATACCAGTAACTGGCTTCTAGTTTCTTTGGACACTATCTTTAATATGACATATACCGGTATCTTGTTTTTATTATGTACATTGTGAATTTCCCAATCGATGTTTAGGTACAAAGTGCAGTTTATGTATTTCATTATGATGCTTAGATAGAGGTATCTGTCATCACTCATGGTAATGAAGCTTGTGTGGTTTAGAAAACCAGGGTAGAAAAGACTTGGGCCCATATTTGCTAAGTGGTGCTAATCCATAAGACACCATCCAGTGCTGGAAGACAGCTGACAGCCACAAACTTTTAAAACAGCATTTTCTCTGTTAAGAAGTTACAGGGGGGATTTCAGCTTTGTAATACCATTATTATGCTGCATTGCATATGCATTTTTAGGGCCATGATCATTGAGCAGCACTATGCTTTAATTCACTGGAAGGAACTGTGATGTGTCTTGTTGCATTGTTTCAATTGAGGGTGGGGGGGAGGGAGGGGTTACTCTTAAAGCAGCATTGAATATGGAAATTTAATATCAACACAGTTACTGCACACTGTAGTCATTTCTCTGCTTGTGTTTTTAGAACTTCATTATCTGTTACTATTATTTAGAGGTTAATTATCTGCAAGGTTACGGTACCTATCTCATTGTAACCCTTCTGGTAGCATAGTTCTATGCAAAATACGTATATCTCGATAACAATATTTGTGAGTGGTCTAAAATGTTTGGGGGCTTTTATTTTCTAAGTGGAAGAATCTTTAGATTCTTCCTTCGCATTACTTTACACTGAGTGGATGTTGACAATAGTTGGTCATTTATCCAAGTCCCCCAGCTGCAAAACGAGTGCCAAAACCCTGCAATCAAGAAAATCCTATTGTTTTCAATAGAAATGTTTTTCCTTAATAAATCTGGTGCAATTTATTTGCCCCAGTTGTGCAGACTACTTCATCCTTAACATTACCAAGATACACCCCTTTCTCTGTCATTTTACTGCTTATCCTCTCGTCATGATTCTACCTTTCTACCTTTGCAATGTATCCAGAAAGCTGCAGCTAGAATTATATCACATTCTCCCAGAACTGTCCATGGCCATCTCCCTCTTACATCCCTCTCCTGGCTTCCCATCAAATAAGTTCCAGATCACCTACAAAGTTATCCTTCTTGCCTTCAAGGCTCTACACTCGTCCTCCCCTTCCTACATATCAGCTTTGATATGTCGCTATGCCCCTGCTCATCTTCTGCACTCTGCTCACAATTGTCTCCTATCCACCCCATGTACCTCTACTGCACTCTCTTGCATTAAACCCTTTTCCCTCATCTCCCCCCTCCCTTACCTGTGAAACTTCCTCACACTCTGTATTCGCCAAGCACTGTTTCTCCCCACCTTTAAGTCAAACCTAAAAACACACGTACTCAAGTATTTCAATAGCCTTATCTCATCGCTACCTTACTCACAGATGAACTTACCAACCGTTGTGGTCAAACACTGCCATCTACCACATGTACTCCTTCACTTACAGTACTGTCTCTGTAAATCTCGTAACATACCATTTCAATTTAAGACTTCCAGGCAGAGATTTCCTTTCCTCTTATCTGAGATTATGTTCCCTGCACTTATTATACATACAAATAACCCCCTGTATCACTTGACATACTTGCTAGCTCCATGTTCTTCCCCTTTGTAGAAGAGTTCAGATATCTGAACTTCTGTCCAATTAAAAACAGGTGGTTAGAGCTTAGGGCCCATGTTTACTAAGTGGTGCTTTGGCATACGATCGTATGCCCCAAATACTTAAAGAATGTATCTGTTGGCTGATTGATGTTCATTAAAGTACCATAGACGTTCCAGACTGAACAAAGTTTGCATAGCAACAGTATGTGTCACCTAACCAATAACTATCATCTACAGCCAAGAAATGTGTTGGTGTTCTATGAACAAAGTAATTGTTTTGGAAGCCTCAAACATTCTTTCCACCTTTCCTTTAAATGAAGCACTTCCTTTACAATACTTCTTGTCTAGTATGATGTTGTGTGATGCTTTAATGATGATGTACATTATTAATTTTTATCATTATTTATGGCACGAACATATTACGAAGCACAGAATAATAGCCTGGTGCATCTGTGATAACACGAGCAAACTTGTGTTCGTTTTTAGATGTACGTCTGCCAAATTTCCATCCTCCATTGAAAATATTTGCCTACAATCTCTATTTTGGAAAGTAGATGAATTGGTTCTTTTGCTTTTTTTCAGCTCTAATAATAGTTGGGGTATTTCTTTTGCTTAATAATTAAAGTGTTTATTGCAACAGAGCTTTAAACACCTGTTATTTATGGGAGAAGGGCTGAATCTAAAGAGCTTTTTCTAAGCACTAATGAATTACGCCTTAGGCTTTTACGGTATAAATTATTTACTTTTGCTTTTTGTCTTTTGATCTTGTAAGGACTATTATAGCAGAATAGAGATAAGGTAGGATCAGAGAGGCTGCTGTCAAAAGGAAAACTATATCAGAAATGGAGGAAACATTTTCTCCTAGGTATAAGGTTGTTGTTGCTGATTTTTTGTGTGTGCAGTTAACATTAGAAAAATAGTTTGTTCCAGAGAAATAGCATTTAATGCTATGCACCGTCTAGAGAAGATACAGGCAATTCAAATAATTGTGTACTTTTGTATGATAATGTGTTAACCCTGTCCCCTTTTAAGCACGTGCTAATTCCTCTGAATGGCACCTGCTTTCGTTGACTTGTTATACATGATCGCTGAAAAGTGATTAGTGTTAACTAATTGGATAATGAATAAAAAGTGCACTATAAAATATAAACATACACTATCTCTGCAAGCTCTAACCCCAACACCCAGCATACCATATCATATATACTGCAAAGGGGCCATACCTGGGCGTGAATTCAGGCTTATAACACTTTGTCCAAAGAGTTTAACTAACTGATACTTACTTATCAGAAGACAAACAGTTAAGTATTTACTTTAACTATATAATTTTTTGTTATATTCGATGTAGCATTGGGAATTTTTGTCTTTTGCACTATAAAATGTAAATAAATGTAAAAAAAACAGGTGAAATAAACTCCGTATCACACTAAAAATAAAATGGTATGCACTTAAATTCTGTGAATAAAAATACTAATATAAAGCTATAACTTTTGTTTAACTGAGGAAGAAGTTCATAGGCGGCTTGATAAAATGAAAGTAAATAAGGCATCTGGCCCCGATGGCATACATCCAAGAGTACTCAAAGAGCTAAGCTCAATAATAGCCAAACCATTACAGTTCATATTCAAGGACTCCATTTCCACAGGCCCAGTACCACAAGAGTGAAGAAAATATATGCACTAAACTACATTAATTAATAAATAACACAATCATATTGGATGTGTAATGTGCTGGTGAAATACTCAGTGTAACATAAGTGTGTTATACTTAAGTGATACAGTGAATAATTAATTACAACAGAGCTAGAGTGTGTCACATATTATTGAGTGATAAAACAAATATACTTAAAGCATAACCTCTCCTGTAGAGATCTCACGAATCTGCAGCTGTTTAGTAGAGGTGGCCCAACACCTTAAACACTAAATCAACAAAAGACAAAAAACAGCGCACAACTCGTAGTGTATTAAATGTGATTGTATTAGCTCATTGCAGGTAAGGTACAGTAAGTATCGCACGTACACTTAAATGGAAAATATCAGGCAGTACATGTTAGGGACTTGTTACCACTATGAAGTACATCAGGAGATTGTCCCTGATGAAGTAAGTTTGACACATTCTAAATGCGTAGGATAGCTGCATTTGCTTTAAACGCTCTGAATACACCCTCCAGCTCTTTGCCAGACTACCTAGACCGTGGCATTTGCTGAACACTTAGACGTCCTGACCAATTGGTAGCCGCCTGACGGCGCTCGTTCATGACGTCAGTTTTTGCCACGAGGGTCGAAGTGTAAGTCATTCTAGAGCTATTTGAGTCTGTTAGGGTGTCGGGAGTTCCCCTACAGTTCTATAATGAAGTACCCCCAACCCTTGATCGAGCGGAGGTGTGCGGGATAGAGGTGGAGAAGGACGAGATCAGATGCCTGGTTCGTGGAGAGAAGGAGACTAGAGAATCACGGATCGTTTCAACTGTGTACCGGTGTATGCTGAGATCTTAACATGTACTGCCTGATATTTTCCATTTAAGTGTACGTGCGATACTAACTGTACCTTACCTGCAATGAGCTAATACAATCACATTTAATACACTACGAGTTGTGCGCTGTTTTTTGTCTTTTGTTGATTCAGTACCACAAGATTGGCATAAAGCAGACGTGGTGCCTATATTTAAAAAGGGAGCTAGATCACAATCGGGGAATTGCATACCTGTAAGCCTAATATTAATAGTGGGGATCTACTTGAAGGTTTAGTATGGGATAATATTCAGGAATAACTAATGGGAAACAAAATTATTAGTAATAGTGAGCATGGATTTATGAAGGATAGATCATGCCAGCCTAACCTTATTTGTTTCTTTGCGGCGGTAAGAAGGAATTTAGACCAGGGTAATGCAGTTGAGTTGTTCTACTTAGATTTCGCAAAGGCTTTTGATACGGTTCCACATAAGAGGTTAGTGTAGAAAATAATGCAAATTGGACTCTGTAAACATATTTGCACCTGGATTGAAAACTGGTTGAAGGATAGACAGCAGAGAGTTGTCGTAAATGGAACTTTTTCAGGATAGGTTAAAGTTGTGAGTGGAGTAACTCAGAGATCGGTAAAGGGACCCCTGCTTTTTAACTTTTTTATTAATGACCTTGAGGTTGGCATCGAGAGCAAAGTCTCCATCTTTGCTGATGATACTAAAATGTGTAAGGTAATAGAATCAGAGCAGGGTGTCATTTCTCTCCAGAAGGACTTGGATAGACTGGAAACTTAGGCAGGTAAATGGCAGATGAGGTTTAATACAGATAAATGTAAGGTTATGCATTTGGGAAACAAGAATAAACAGGCAACTTACAAATGAAATAGGGATAAATTAGGAGAATCCTTGATGGAGAAGAATTTAGGAGTGCTTGTAGACAGCAGGCTTAGCAATAGTGCCCAAAGTCATGCAGTAGACGCAAAGGCAAACAAGATCTTAAACATTAAACTGGATGGAAGGGATGTAAACTTAATTATGTCCCTCTGTAAAGCATTAGCAAGATCACATCTTGAATATGGAGTACAGTTTGGGGCACCACTCCATAGAAAATAAATTATGGAACTAGAAAAAGTCTAGAGAAAAGCCACCAAATTAATAAAGGGGATGGATAATCTGATTTATGAGGAGAGGCTAGCTAAATTAGATACGTTTACATTAGAAAAGAAGCGTCTAAGAGAGGATATGATAACTATTTACAAATATATTCAGGGACAATACAAGGAGCTTTGAAAATAACTATTCATCCCAAGGGCAGTACAAACGACACTGGGTCATCCCTTAAGGTTGGAGGAAAGGAGATTTCACCAGCAATAAAGGAAAGGTTTATTTACAGTAAGGACAGTTAAAATATGGAATTCATTACCCATGGAGACTGTTATGGTAGATACAACAGATATCTTCAAACAAAGTTGGACATCTTTTTTACAAAGGACAGGTATTCAGGGATATACCAAATAAGAAAACATGGGAAGGATGTTGAATTCAGGTAGTAATCTGATTGCCAATATTTGAGATTTCATTAAATGATATTTCACTGGGGGGTTTTGTTTGCCTTTCTCTGGATCAATATACTGCAAGTACAGGTGGTCTTTGCTATGTGTCGGTCCGTTATCCGTCGAACGGGTTATCCGATGCCAGATAATCCATTCCGCTGAACGCATTATCCGACGTCGGAAGGGATTATCTCACGCTCACCGCCACGGATTAACAATGTTTCCACAATCTGACAGCCCGCAATCCGACCGTTTCTTGCGGGACGGATTCCGGCGGATAACGGAGGACCACCTGTACAAATATAGGAAAAAGAGTCTGTTGTCTAAATTTAGCAAGGTGGAACTTAATGGACGTATGTCTTTTTTCAACCTCATCTACTATGTAACTTAGAGTCCTACAGTGATAAATGAGGTGAAATCGAACCTCTTAATGAGCAATAAGTCCAAGTGTACACAGTGAAGGAGTCTTTGGGTAGCTTCTTATTGGATATACCAGATCCGGAGATCAAATCTAAAAAACAAAGAACAGAAGCGCACGCTCCATCGGGTAAAAATGTTACACAGCTTTTAATGATAACCAATGGTGGGAGATGCACTCATGAAAATAAAAGTTCTAATAGCTTAGAGAACAGTTCACTGGGGGTTACCGTACGATATATTAGTGAAGAAGAGCCAGTGAAGATCCTGTATGGAGGACGTGTTTCGTCACATGGGTGACCCCTGAAAAGGAGCGGCCCACTGAGTAAAGACCCTGACTCTAGCACCGAGTTTGAAGCAGGGGAACCTGGTTCAATTCCTGGTGTTGGCTCCTTGTGACCTTGGGCAAGTCACTTTATCTCCCTGTGCCTCAGGCACCAAAATCATAGATTGTAAGCTCCACGGGGCAGGGACTGTGTCTGCAAAATGTCTCTGTAAAGCGCTAAGTAAAAACTAGCAGCGCTATACAAGAACAATCAATTATTATATAAAGAAATTCGATAACCATATACAGTATTATACAACCATTAAATGGCTGAGAACATGTTTTGCAATATATGTATCTGCACCTTTAATAGCCAGAATCAAAGGTGTTTAGGATATTTAAGAGTTGCCATCTTAATTAGCACTCATCATGCACCTCTTTAAACATCCGAAAAAAAGGCTGACAGAGATTTTATCTACTCTATTCTTTTACGACAGCCAGAAGATTGTACACATCATGTTTGAAAATTACAGATGAGGTTTGTAGAAAATATGTAATTTTAGTTAAACTTGTTCTCACAAGTAAATCTGTTCTCTTCCACAACAATATACTTTTTGCCTTGCAGTACTACTACAGAAGACGGCTCTGTCAGACAACAATAGCCCATTCACTTGAATGGACCAGAAGGCATCTTAATCTGTGCCTTAGGCTACGAGTATGGCGACGGACGCGCGACCCAGTGACGTCACATGTCACCATCGTTATAGCAATAGTTGCACTTTAGTGCAGGAGGGCGACGGGGGTGTGGCAGAGCCGTGGCCCATGAAGTCACGCGAGCGGCTCGCCATTATTGACTGAACCACTTGACGTGACGCTGACGTAACGCGGCAGCCACACACCAACACAAAATCCACTGACTTCAGCGATTCTGGTCGCCATGTCGCTATGTAGCGCCGTCGCGGTCGCACCCACTATGGGCACCCACGACGGACATCATGCCTTTATATTCGCGCTGCGCGCCGTCATCACTACTATAAGCACGGCCTTAGTCCTTAACGTTGGAAAACTGAAATCATTCATTACATAAAGATGGTGGGGGTTTTTGGGATGCGGGGGTCTTCCTTTTATTTTTGGAACCAGTGGCCTCCAGAGCTGGACTGTACTATTATCAACTTCAGAAAGCCTGAATAATCGCTGTATCTACCGCCGGGGTCATGCAGTAGAAAGCTGCAACATTTTGCCCTGATGTTGCGGCTTCAAATTGGCCTAGAGGAGTGAGGCTGATCCAGTGGTCATTTTTCATTTCAGGAAAGGAACCAAAAAAGTCGATTTCTCTGTAACCAGGGGTCTTTAGCATAGGTTGTAGCAGCACAGTTCAGATCCAGAGACCCCCTGGTTCTCAATATGAATTGAAAAAAAAATCAACTTGATTAAAATAAAAAAGTAGGGGGAACTGCTGCCTTTATATACATAAAGTGACAACATTATTAGCATGTAATTTGCTCTTGATCAGATCTTATTGCTTTAGCAAATCTTAAGACGCATTCGCTTTATTGGGCCTCAGAGTGCTATAATGCTTAGCACTGTATAGTACATCTTGGCCATTTACAATATGACATGCAAACACTGACAATAGAGTTATGCATGTCCGTACAGAGAGAAAGTTCTACAGCTTGAAATCTCAAAAGTATGATAAGGGAGTCCCAGCACTTTTAATGCAAGTGCTGCAGTGAGAAATATTAGGGCTATATATAACTGCAATTACCTCTAGGGGAGTAGTGATAGCAGTAAACCTGTGTAAGCAGTGTGCTTATATCCTATTATATCAGTATTTAATAACTTTGTCACATTTTGCTTTGAATATTGTTATTTTATCTAACTATTTATATATATTCCTCTATTAATCAATATTCTGCTTCGTTATAAAATGAGTTATTATATTAATAAGCACAGGAGGGTGAAATGCATTGCCGTGCTTACCATAGCATCAAGCATCTAGAAAGGCTTCCTCAAGGACGTGGAGGAGGAGAGGAGGTCTGATTAATAAATGTAATTATTACAAAAATGGGTCAGTATCAAAAAGAGTGTGGTAAAGAGAGACATTAAGAAATTAATCAGAAATTAATCAGAGCATACTGACGTACCAAAATGAGAAGTTGAGTTTTTGGTATAGAGTGAGATTATTTTGTAACCCTTGTATAGAATACAGTATGGGTATTGCTTGAATGATAAGGGTCCTGAGTTCAATCCCCCCAGAACAAAACAGAACAACATGAGCATGTACTTACATAGATCACCACTATACATTATAAAACTTCAGCAAGACTTTATACAGTATATATGTTGAACATAGAAATACATATATACCTCAAAATGGGACCTACAGTTAGGACATTTATAACGTTCCTGTATCTCGTGTACTCTGCAAAGCGTTATGCCTCTTGTATATATGAATCTTGGTGATGTCCCACAAACAGTTGTATTATGCTGGCCAGCAATGGTGCGTTTATCCTTGTTGAAGCTCTTGTGCTATAGCAAAAGGATGTTCCAGTCCTGACTTTGCAGAACAGTTCCTCCTAACTACCTTATCTAGCTAAGTAACCCAGGGACAGGTGATATCTCCATTTCTGGTACTCAGCTGATCCGGTCCTCCTCAGGTCCTTGCTCACACAGAACTCTATGCTTTGTGCTCTGGCCCTTCTCAGGTCACTCAGTACAGCACAGCACAGCTCCAGATCTCCAACCTGCCTCATGGAAGACAAAGTCTCTCTCTCCTTGCTTGAGTTGTTCCCCTTTGACACCACTGCAACAGGCCCTCCTATTGGCTGTTAGCATCATACAGTCTCTTGCTCAGAAGCTCTCTTATTGGCTAATTGAGCATCTGTTCAGGATCAGAACACACACTGATAATATATATGTGTGTATATTGTATATGTATTTATAGAGGGTGTTACACTCTCCAGAAAGGGGGTTATTGATCCGCGCTCCTATAGTCTCGGGTGTAAACGAACTCCTTGTTTTTGCTGCTCCTGTGCGTGGAGATATAATAATAATAATAATAGCATGTTCTTGTATAGCGCTGCTAGTTATACGCAGTGCTTTACAGAGACATTTTGCAGGCACAGGTCCCTGCCCCGTGGAGCTTACAATCTATGTTTTTGGTGCCTGAGGCACAGGGAGATAAAGTAACTTGCCTATGGTCAAAATGAGGCAACACTGGGAATTATCAGTGTCAGTGTCTACTCACTGAGCTACTCCTTCTCCCTCCTCCACTGGAGATCCACTGAGGATTACTCTACAGGTAGATTGGACAACAAAAAGCAGAGCGCACCAAGGTTGAAGACTTGTATATTTTAAGTAATACAAATAGCAAGTATCAACTTACATATAGTAAATCTGTTATTCAGTGAGATCTTTAAGTGGTGAAGTCCATGCTACCCCGTCCGTGAGAAGAAGGGAGGCAACGCCAAGCTCAAGACAGTCTATCCCACGCGCTGGTATCTTATGATATCTCTGTTCTGCTCTGCTGCTTCTGCGTATGTTAGCACCATACAGATGACCAAGCCAATATAAATGTAAACCCAATAATAAAGTGGGATGAATGGACATTACCCCCCTATTTTAGAAAGGCGGTAAGTTCTATGTAGTCATTCACCCCTCCTGGAAATTATCTTTGCAGTGTAAAAATCCAGTACTGCTCACTTCTGGCGATATGCAGTCCCCTGCTCTAATGTTATCCTTAATTCTGTGATGCCCATGTAGTTAACCCCTTCTGTACTGCATCCATGGACATCCCTGAAAAGGGTCAATAGATGTGTCAGTGGTTTGGATGCCTCTTCCAATTTATAAATATTTTGAATATTCTGCAGATGTTCCATAATCCGTAATTTAAGATTGCGCTTTGTTCTAAAATAGGGGGCTAATGTCCATTCATCCCTCTTTATTATTGGGTTTACACTTATATTGGCTTGATCATCTGTTTTGAGTGTGGGGGATATGTTTTTTTTACATATGTTTTTGCACTAATTCATCATACTAAAGGAAATGGCACCTATTGGACTATATACGCAGATATCAATACGTGTGTGTGTGTGTGTGTGTCTATATAGAGATATACATACACACACACACACACACACACAGATATATATATATATATATATATATATATATATATATATATATATTTTAACCACTGTTTTAAATTGAGACTATATGTATATTTATTTGTTTGTGTGTGTTCATTCATATATATATATATATATATATATATATATTTATTTGTTTGTGTGTGTGTATATATATATATATATATATGTGTATATTTATTTTTGTGTGTGTTTATATATATATATATATATATATATATTTATTTGTTTGTGTGTTTATATATATAATATATATTTATTTGTTTGTGTGTTTATATATAACAAACAGAAAAGCCTGCAACAGACCTATATGAATAAACTGTGCTAAAATGCTAAAACCAGTTAAATAAGGTGTAAATAATAACACCACTGGCGGTGCTGGGGATGGGAATAATATTATTTATTTATTTATAAAATATTTTACCAGGAAGTAATACATTGAGAGTTACCTCTCGTTTTCAAGGATGCCCTGGGCACAGAGTAAAACAAATAATACATGGTTACAAGTACAGTTACATAAATGAACAGGGTATACATTATATACAAGACATTGCGTGCACAGTTAAAGAAAATATATATTATGGGCGTATGAAACAGGTACAGACCAGGTTAAAATGTGAGACAGCCTTAGATTTGAAAGAACTTAAACTGGTGGTGGATGTGAGAGTCTCTGGTAGGTTGTTCCAGTTTTGGGGTGCACGGTAGGAGAAGGAGGAATGTCCGGATACTTTGTTGAGCCTTGGGACCATGAACAGTCTTTTGGAGTCTGATCTCAGGTGATAGGTGCTGCATGTGGTAGGGGTGAGGAGCTTGTTCAGGTAGCTGGGTAGCTTGCCCATGAAGAATTTAAAGGCAAGACAGAAAAGGTGAACTTTGCGCCTAGACTCTAGTGTTGACCAATCTAGTTCTTTGAGCATTTCGCAGTGATGTGTGTTGTAGTTGCATTGGAGAACAAAACAACAAATTGAATTGTAGAGGGTGTCAAGTTTGCTAAGGTGGGTTTGAGGTGCCGAGCCATATACTATGTCTCCATAGTCAATAATTAGCATTAGCATCTGCTGTGCGATACGCTTTCTGACCAGGAGGATTTGTTCCTGTAAAGTACCCCTAGTTTGGCGTAGGTCTTGGTTGTCAGGGTACTAATGTGCATCCCGAATGTTAAGTGGGAGTCAAACCATAAGCCCAGGTATTTAAAACTAGTGACAGGTGTTAGGGTGGTGTTAGCGTTGGTTCTAATCAGGAGCTCAGTCACTGGAAGCTTTACAAATTTAGTCTTGGTCCCAAATACCATTGTTACAGTCTTGTCAGTGTTTAAAAACAGTTTGTTTTGGGAAATCCAGTTTTCGAGTCTCAAAAAGTTAGACTGAAGTATGTGTTGAAGGTCAGAGAGGCTATGGCTGTGTGCATATAGGATTGTGTCATCTGCATACATGTGTATTGAGGCTTCCTTACAAGCTGTGGGAAGATCATTAATGAACACTGAGAAGAGTAGGGGCCCCAGAACAGAGCCTTGCGGGACACCATAGGTGATATCCAGGGGGTTGGAGTTAGAGCCTGAGATGGACACATGTTTTGATCTTCCTGATAGGTAGGACTGAAACCAGTTTAAAGCATGCTTCCCTATTCCAGAGCTCTGGAGTTTGTTAAGCAGGATAGCATGATCAACTGTGTCAAAAGCCTTTGCAAAATCTAGGAATACTGCACCAGTGAGTTGTCCCCGTTCCATTCCACACTGGATTTCATTGCAAACTTTTAGCAGGGTAGTTATGGTGGAGTGTTTGGGACGAAAGCCAGATTGGAATTGGCTAGGGAAATTTGTTTTGGTATAGAAATCGCTTAGTTGGGAGTGGACACATTTTTCCATGACTTTGGATAGAATTGGGAGAAGTGAGATTGGCCTGTAGTTTGAGACAGTGTTTTTGTCCCCACTTTTGAAGATTGGGACAACTCTGGCAGTTTTCCAGGTCTTAGGGATATGGCCTGCAGACAGGATAGAGTTGACTATGGACGCAATTGGTTTGGCAATGGCTGGGGCACCAAGTCGTAGGAACCTAGATTGCAGTAAGTCGGGTCCACATTGGCTGCTTAGTTTTAGTTTGAGGAGCGCTTGTATAATCTCATCTTCAGATACTGGGCCAAATTGAAAATAGTGGGCAGTGTTGGAAGGGGGTGGGGCTATATGGGTACTCCCAGGATGAGATTCAGGTTTGTGGTTTGGGCTGCGTTTCACTAATAAGTTAGTGGCACACCCCACAAAGTAATCATTGAATGCATTTGCAATGTCAGTGGGGTTTGTCAGAGTAATATCCCCCTTAGTGATATTACTTGGTTGTTGATGGTTAGGAGGCTGGAATATATTGTTGATAACCTTCCAGAAGTTAGCTGGGTTTGATGTATTTTGGTGGAGATTGTCAGAGTAATATTGTGCTTTTGCATGCCTTGTTTGCCTTGTGCACATGTTCCTCATGCATCTGTAGTGATTGAGATCCTTGGTAGTGCCAGTTACTTTGTAGCTTTTCCACAAGGCATCCCTGAACTGGTAGAGTGCTATAAGGTTAGGTGTAACCCATGGAAGGTGGGCCCACATACCCTTATTTTGCGTAGTGGAGCATGGGTATCGCAGAGTTTTAAGAACTCAGATTGGAAATAGTCGAGCGCAGAATCAGGGTCGGGAATTAAATCGATTCTGTGCCATGGGCAGTTGATAAGGTCATCCAAAAACTGTTGTGGGTTAAAGTTTTTAAATGTTCTAGTGAGGAGAACTTTAGGGCTTGAATGGGGCGGTTTAATTTTCCTTACACAGTACACTATTGCATGGTCACTGAAGATATCAGGAAGGATGCCAGAGGATTGGATTCTGCTGGGGTTTGAGGAGAGAATCCAGTCTAGCAAGGAATGGTTATGCGATTTCAGGTTTATCCGTGTGGGTTGGGAAATGAGTTGCGATAGGTTAAGTGACTTGAGTTGTATCTGGATTTTGTGGTTTTTAGGGTCAAGCCAATTGAAGTTGAAATCCCCAAGAACTAGCAGCTCACTCTTCTCCTTCAGAGAGGAAATGGAGCCAAGAAATTGGGTGATATCAGTCAGGGATTGTAGAGGGGCTTGAGGGGGGCGGTAGATGCCAGCAAGCAAGATGGGCTTAGAAAAGGGGAGGCAGATTTTGCCAACTAGAATTTCAAAAGAGGGTGGGCTTGGTGGGCAATTTAACAGTGTAAATTGTAATGTGTCTGCAATATAAAATAACACCCCTCCTCCTCTCTTTGACCTATCTCTCCTAAAAATGGAGTATCCCTGAATGGCGATATTTGCATCAGAGATTTTAGGGGATAGCCATGTTTCTGTAAGAATGATGGCTTTGGGTTTATGCATAAAGCACCATGCCCTTAGTTCGTCCAGTTTGGGCAGCAGGCTCTGGATGTTTATATGGGCGACAGATAGCCCTTTTTGGAATTTAAAGGTGGAATTCTCAGGGGCATGGGACAGAGCTGAAATGGGAGGACCTGGGTTAGGTTCAATATCACCTGCTAAAGAGAGTAATAGTATGAGTAGAAATGTGGGTAGTTGTTTGCAAGTTGTAGATTTGTGATGTTTGCCATTTGAGTGAGAGGTGGTTGGAGTGCTGGTTTTTAGAGTTCTCCACCAACATTCAGTAGATAGTGAAAGGCTTTTGAGTAGTCCATGGTGTATGGTGATGTTGGGTGTGGGCCAGGATGGAGGAGTTTGTAGTGGATAGAGGGAGTAACATCTCCATGAGGCCAGGAGAAAGAAAGAAGTTAAAATACATAGCAGGTTCATGATGCCAGAGGTAGGCAGTGCTGCAAGGAGCTGTTGTTGTGAGCAGAGTGAATGTGAGCAGACTAAACAGCAGGTGTGTGCCTGTTCCTTGTCAAATGTTTAGCTGTATTGAAATGCTAGAGTCATTCAGGGTTTCAGTGTATTGTGCAGTCAGTTTTGGGAGAGACTGCAGTGAAATAAGTTGTAAAGGGGTGTGGGGTTAAAATATGCAGTGTAACAAGCATGGGATCAAAGTGTGGTCATATAAGCGCACCGTTAGTTGCCTTGAGTAAGAGTTTGCAGAAAGGATGCAGTCCCCAGTCACCTCTAGTCAAACTATAGTCTAACTGTATTTATCACTTAAAAGCTCACTTTAAATGCATCACTCTTAAGATGCCAATGCTTCCTTGCCAATGCAAGGGGAATAAGTGTTTTATACATCTAAAGCAGTCACATGACCCTCCCCCCGCCCCAATAAATCAGCTTGTTCCAGTTGGTCAATTAACAGCACACAGTTAAGAGGGGAGGGGGAAAAAAACCACCTTTTGATATTCAAACATACCAAAATTATCACTGCTTAAGGCCACTGAGTAAATATGAAGACCAACACAGAATAAAGAATCCCCCAATAGCACTCTACTGTAGCATACAAAAGAGTATCAAAATTTATTAATCACAAATAGACATACATAAATTAAAAAAGGAACGGTGGTGTCCTACCTGCTGTAAAATGGTGCTTGAACCCCTTAAAGAGAGAAATAACAAGCTGAAATAGGCTGTTACTAAATTTAAATTAATCTAAAAGGAGAGCTTGTGACTGAACTATGATGTGGAAACATATAGTGAAATGCTGGTGCTATATGCTACAGTAAGTGGATGAATAACTGCACCAATAAGTAATAAGAATGTAGAGGCAAACCAATGTTTGCCTCTAAAGACTCAGACCGGCCGGTCAGTAACTGCTGAGATTACACCCCTATTGTGGGTCAGTGTGTGCATAACAGCAATATAATGCAATAGGTGAAACAAGTATGATTTGGCACACACAGAGGTTGACTCATAAACAGATGATATACAACACAGTCAAGTAAGATGCAAAAGGTACTTAGCACAAGTCCAGCAGCAAAATAATAAGCCCACAGCCGAGGAAAATACTCGTGGGTTCAGTGATGATAAGTCACAGCCGCAACCGCCACACTGCGCATGCTCCCTGTGTAGTGGAAGCATAGGGCGGAAACACATGATGCGGCAGGAGGAAGTGATGTCAGCTGGGGGCACCACCGAGTCCTGTAGAGACAAAAAAAGCTTGTTATTTCTCTCTTTAAGGGGTTTAAGCACCATTTTACAGCAGGTAGGACACCACCGTTCCTTTTTTAATTTATGTATGTCTATTTGTGATTAATAAATGTTGATACTCTTTTGTATGCTAGAGTGCTATTGGGGGATTCTTTTTTCTGTGTTGGTCTTTTTATATATATATATATATATATATATATATATATATATATATATATATATATATATATACACACACACACAGTGGTTGACAAATCACCAAACAATCTACTCGCCACACAAAAAAATCTACTCGCCACCTAGTACCAAACGTGTGCTGCTTGGGCCAATATTTACTCGCCCGGGGGTTAAATCCACTCGCCCGGGGCGAGCAAATGTATAGGTTTGTCGAACACTGTATATATATATACATATATATATATACAACTGTATGCTCATCTGCATGTCTTAGGCAGGTCTGCAACCCCACCTTTCCCCATTATCACCCAGCATACAGCACTTCCACTGCAGCAAGGGATTCTGGGAAATGACATGCAAATGAGCACACAGTGTCACTTTTTGCCTCTAAAACCATTTTTAACATGGTTCCCTATAGGCTTAAGCTTGCTGCATGGTCACAGCTTTGAGCACAGCCAGGGTTAAGGTGCATACCCAGAAAACCACCCACAGACAGCTGTTTCGACCTTGATGGGTCTCATCAGTATGGGGTTGATTTTAACTGGGTATGCAAAGAGGCTATGGGATAGGCTATACCATAATACTGAGTTAAGTTATGGTGAGTAAAAAAAGTGACAAAAACCCTCCACAGGAAAGCAAATATGCAAATACAACTGTATGCTCATCTGCATGTCTTAGGCAGGTCTGCAACGCCGCCTTTCCCCATTATCACCCAGCATACAGCACTTCCACTGCAGCAAGGGATTCTGGGAAATGACATGCAAATGAGCACACAGTGTCACTTTTTGTCTCTAAAACCATTTTTAACATGGTTCCCTATAGGCTTAAGCTTGCTGCATGGTTTTATTTGCTTTCCTGTGGAGGGTTTTTGTCACTTTTTTTACTCACCATAACTTAACTCAGTATTATATATATATATATATATATATATATATATATATATATATATATATATATATATATATATATATATATATCACAGAAAAAAACATAGCTAAACACACAAAAAATGAGCACCTACTGAAAAACTATACAGGCATACCCCGCATTAACGTACGCAATGGGACCGGAGCATGTATGTAAAGCGAAAATGTACTTAAAGTGAAGCACTACCTTTTCCCCACTTATTGATGCATGTACTGTACTGTAATCATCATATACGTGCATAACTGATGTAAATAACGCATTTGTAACAGGCTCTATAGTC
The DNA here is from genome assembly GCF_040206685.1 of Ascaphus truei. Taxonomy (NCBI): domain Eukaryota; kingdom Metazoa; phylum Chordata; class Amphibia; order Anura; family Ascaphidae; genus Ascaphus; species Ascaphus truei. The sequence continues at coordinate 142,627,676 of NC_134484.1, forward strand.
TCCCCGCTTGCGCACAGCTTCGGTACAGGTAGGGAGCCGGTATTGCTGTTCAGGACGTGCTGACAGGCGCATGCGTGAGCTGCCGTTTGCCTATTGGGCGATATGTACTTACTCGCGAGTGTACTTAAAGTGAGTGTACTTAAAGCGGGGTATGCCTGTACTAAATATAATATAAAATAACGTAAATATGCAGTCCACATATATGATGTGATGTTTATAAAGTCAAACGCAGGTGTGTTGACGGGGGACTGCTGTATCCAGGGAGAATCACTCCCCTGAAAGAACTCTGTATAGAAAAGGAGACAGTGCTCACCCCCGGTGCATTATAATAAACTGTAGGATGTAATTAGTAAAAGATGAGTTGTAGACAATTCCCACTTACAAGATGATTAAAATAAGGATTCACATAAAGGTATCTTTAAACATGTAGCGGTGCAGCTCTAATGACCACCGCCAGCCGAGGGAACGCAATCACTAGACACCACCTGCCTGTACGTGAGCCTCTGCAGGACGCAAGAGTACTCCGACGCCGACACCGACAGCAGCTAAAACTGGTGGGAAACTGCAAGCGCGGTATAGTGATGCAGTTCTGACCCTCCTCTCCAGCTGAAACACAACAAGTAGCAGAGAGAATCCTTCGGTATACACGTCATCACTCAGAGTAGCGTGATGACGTCAGTCCCAACGCGTTTCATCAGCATCAGCTGTCTTCGTCAGGGGTGGCCACATACAGTGGCAGGATATATATGCACAGAATCATTGGAATTTCATTGGTCAGCAGTTAATTACTACAGATAAATCAAAGATGTGACTAATGGATGTAAAAAGGTTAAAATATATAAATAGATAAATGCACTTTGGACAACACTTGCAAATTGGTAAATAATGGACTAAATAATATATACATAAACACACCCATAAAAGTATACATATGTATATATACATGAATATGAATGTGAATGAAGACAGTACATAATGTATATGTAGAACAAAATCGCTACATATTACAAAACAACCACTAAAATATATAAAAAGAGACTGTAAATAGTCATAAAATTACAAGAATAAAATAACAATTGTTAATAAAATGTTAAAATAACAGTATTTAAGATCAACTAGACACTGAGAGACAAGCAGAGTAAACACACAAAATGTATTTAATAAATTGGGAATGGCACTTGGGGGGACAGCTAGCACTTACACTGGCGACACACTTTATTCGAGCTCGGCTAGTCCCACGAATTCGGGTATACCCGGGTGTATTGAGGTTTGTGACTGTTTTCTGCCCGAGTGCATTGAGGTATTTTCCAGGCAGGGATTGAAGCATTTTATTCCCGCTGGCTGCAATACTGCACAGTATATATATATATATATATACTGCATTACAATTCATGAATTTATGCCATCTGGTAGACACGCGAAGCATTGCAGCCTATTAAATCCTAATCATTATCATTTAACAGATCAGCCGCCCGTCAGCCAGGCATGAACCCAGGCTGGGAAGGCAAACGCAACGGGGCTTGTCAGAGGTGAGGAGCGGCGCATTCCAGGTATCTGCCAGGTACATACTGGGTATTTGCTCGAATAAAGTGTGTCGGTGCAGTAATAAGGTGAGATTGGGGATGAATGAAAAAAGGGGGGGGAGAGGAGGGGAAATAGAAAAAGGAAGGAATGGGAAGGGGAGGAGAGAGGGGAAAAGGGGGAAAGAAAAGTGCCAAAAAAAGATGAAAGGGGAAGGAAGGGGGAGGGGGAAAAGAAAAAACAATTAGCAAAAAATAGTGATGGGGAGGGGAAGTGAGTTGGTGTAATAGAGGAATGTAGGAAGGGGAAAGAAACGGGAGAGGAGAAAGGAGAAACTAAAATGAACTGAATTAACTGAAAATTGCAAAAATGAACCTATACTATAGTGCTGACTCATTTTGCAGACAAATGACAGACAGAAAATCTTTCTTATTTTTAACAGATGTATAAAAATACATAAATTCTGAATATAGAAATTGAATTGATGGAATATCCAACTTTCTTTGCATCTTACAATACTAAAAAGAGGCTGTTAAGGGATGGAAGTTCCAAATACAGTATCACAAATATACTGTATACTGTAGTGTATATTCCATGTAACAATGCAATTTGCTTCCTCTAATAAATATCAGCACGCAAGCTTGGCGCTTCAAAATAGACTTTAGTAGTACATAAAATAATAAGCCATATTACCAACGTTTCGATCCTACAATTGGACCTTCATCAGTGCTTAAACATAATAGATCAAGCACTGCACAATTTATACGCTTACTAATTGAGATCAGCAGTACCAGTGTTCCAGAGGGTGTGTGCGAGGTCTTTGCAGCGGGAAAAACAACTCTGCGACACACTGAGGAAGGCCATGCCCCCCAGATAGCGTTGGGCTGTTGCTAAACAACACTAGTTAATGGAAACTACAATCCGCCTCTACAGTGACGAGCAAATGGAGAAAGGAGTGAAAAACATACCAATCACAGTATCTCCATATTAACCTACATGAATTTTGAATACAGAAATGGAATCAATAGAAGTAGTCCAATTTGCTTTGGTTCTTACAATACTAAAAGGCTTTTAACGGGTGGAAGTTCCACATAGATCACAAATATACTCTAGTGAATATTCCACATAACAAAGTAATTTGCTTTCTCTAATTTAATACTACTAGGTGAGCGACTAGTCACTCTGTTTATGTTTCTCTAATTTAAACCAGGTGAAAAAAGAGGGAGTACTGCACAGCCAAAGAACAAGGAGAAGGATCCATATAATGCAAAAAAAAAGTAATTTCTTGGAAGTTCAAAAGCATAGGGTACAAAAACCTACGAAACGCGTAGGAGGTTTTTGTACCCTATGCTTTTGAACTACCAATAAAGTACTCTTTTTTTCACTACTCCCTCTTTTTTCCTCTGGATTTCAATTGTGGCAGCTGCACGCCTTCTCCAGTCCAAGAAGTGGGTGATTGTGAGTGCTTCATTTCAATTGAATTTGTCATTCCCAATGAAATAGATGGCGTGTGATTTCTTTCCATATCGCCTGTTTTCAGGGATTATCTGTCAGTGAAGCAATTCATAGATATACTCATGTTAATATATGTTTATGGATTCACCCTTTCTTCTATAAAACTGGACTTTATCATTATACTTGCCCTGTGCTAGAGCACTCTTACTACGTACTACATCTAATTTAGACCATCTGTTTTTTTCTATTTCCTCCAGGTCTATGACTGAAGGAAACGGTTTAGCCATCATAGTGTTGGCAGATGGTCAGATTTGCCATCAAACGTGGCCCACACACAAAGATTTCTATTTAGAACGGGTGGGTTTGGGTTTATCAGAACCAAACTTTAGACCAGTAGCTGCAGTTTAGCAAAGGTAGAGTACGCTTTTAGAATGTTAGGAGTTTTGTGTTGTTTTACATTATCCATATCAGGAATGTCTGCACTATCTGTTAGATATGTACCCTGTATGCCATAAGAATACCATGTGGAGTTGGGAACATCCAAGTGACATTATTGAATTTGTATAAGAGCATCCTTTTCCTTGCTCATTGTGTGCAGCTGTTGACAGGACACAGTAAGCACTGCTGTTCGACAAGGATTCTACGGGTTAGCTTGCCCTTCATCCCTCAAGCAGTGCTTTCAAGTGTTTGCTTCTTCTACATTATAATTCTATATTTTGCAGCACCAGCTGAGTCAATTAATCTGTACAATCCGGGATAGATGTTTGACAAAATCCATTTACAGCTTTGTACTTGTTGACTAGGGTCACTTGTTAAATAAAAGAAAACATGAGGGAAAAAAACTTCTTGTCTATTCCACAGGCCAGGAAATAAACAGGATATCAATTACAAATGGGTTTGAAACAGATTTAGGGCCATATTTACTAAGCGGCCTTCTGCCGTTGGAATATTTTAGTGCTGAAAGACACCCGACAGCCCATTAAAGTCAATAAGAAGTACAGTGTCTTCCAGCTCCGGAACATGTCTCATGGCAGAAGATCGCTTACTAAATATGGACCTTCATCCCTTTAGTGCTGAAAAAAATGCAATTGAATAAGAATATAAAAACATCATAGGTACTATATATGATAAAGTCTCCAGAGGGTAGCCAAACCGTTAGGCCAATAAAATACATTTTTGGTGTGCCGATCCTTTTGTTATTTTTGTACAGCACGTTATACTGTAGGTACTCTGACAGCACCACCCTCTCCAGTAGCCTGGTCTATACTATTTAAGTGTGTGCCCCAATCCCTTCACATTGTTGTATATGTATATATATATATATATATATATATATATATAGTCCAAACAAGGTCAGTCAGCACACTGAAATGAGGCAAAAGGCAGATGCTAGTCCCATAGAGCTGCACACAACATGAGAACCAATCCAAAGACCAGTAAAGAGACAGCAAACTGCACGGGGTTAATCCAAAAAGTTGTATTAATGGCCCTGAGGAAGGTCTCCATGTGGGACCGAAACGTCGGCTTACGTGTATCTATGTTTTGAATACAACTTTTTGGATTAACCCCGTGCAGTTTGCTGTCTCTTTACTGGTCTTTGGATTGGTTCTCATGTTATATATATATATATATATATATATATCACATTTTAAGTTATGGTGGGTGAAAAAGGCAACAAAAAACCTCCACCGTTGGCATATAGCCAATAAAGAATATCACTTGTGAGCACATTCACATGTCTTAGACATGTCTACAACCCTGCATTTCAACCATTATCACCTACCATACAGTGCTCCCACTGCAGCAAGGGATTCTGGGAAATTACATGCAAATGAGCACACGTGTCACCTTTTGCCTGGAATATCCATTCACATGGAGCCCATTTAAGCTGATGCATCGCCTTTCACACAGCTTTTAAGCATAGCATGGGACTAGCACAGCAAGTTTAAACCACTCACAGACATGTTTCAACCTTGATGGGTATCAACCAACCTCACACTGATGATACCCATCAAGGTTGAAACTTGTCTGTGAGTGGTTTGTACTTGCTTTGCTAGTCCCAAACTGTGCTTAAAAGCTGTGTGAACGGCGATGCATCAGCTTAAATGGACTCCATGTGAATTGTGTGATTTCCCAGAATCCCTTGCTGCAGTGGGAGGCAAGAGGGTAAAGCGTAATTGCAAAGACCAACAGGAGCTGCAAAAGGTAGAACTTTGCTCGGTGACTCCCTATAGTAACTGCAGCCTTATAAAGCAGGCTGCCAGTACCCAACATGGCCACAGTGAGCAGAAAGGACAGGAGAGACAGAAAACCTGGACCGTACTGAAAACCCGGCACGGATCGAGCAGAATCCTTACATCAGGTCACTTCCTTTAATGCCTTATTGGCTTCATAGCCATTTGAGACTTCAGTAAAACGTAACTTTGCTCTGCTCATCTTGTGCATGTTAATTTTCTTTTTTTCGAATATTCTCTCTTCACCTTGTGTTGGACTTTTTCCATTAGCCGTTTCATTTGACTAATATCTTCATCAGTAAATCGACACAGTAATTATTGTTTTGACTACAGTACAGTATGCCAAGACCCCCCCTTTTTTTTTTTATAGCTGTAGGTTAAAGTCACAAAATGTCATGTTTAACTCTGGATTTTACTCCTGCTTTTATACATCTCTTTTAGGGATAATTGATTACAGCTTTGATTCACCAAACCAATAAATACTGAAGCATTCCCACTGCCTTATGTTGGCCTTAGAGAGATTCCATCATCTACCTCTCCTCCTTTGGCATTTTTCTCAAGTTAGCTGGGCCTTTACATAGACTGTCCTGTATTTACTATGGTGGGGGGCAGATGGAGCCGGACAAAATAGAGTCAGGACCTGGCACACAAAAAAATAAAAATAACAGCAAAAGCAGGCAAAATAGAACAAAAGAACAAAGCAAACTGTGCCTCCAGCTAGCTTGTCAAAAGTCCCTCACCATTCAACGAAAATAATCCTATAAATATCAGCAGACAAGCAGAGCACTTAAAAATAAACTTTAATAAATACAATAATAACAAGGCATGTTACCGGGAAGGAGATTGAGATAAAACCAAATCTGACTTGGCTGTCTGTCATACAGTACACACACGACACATTGGTTTGTAGATATATATTTTTTTTCTGCAACTGTAGCATTCAAAGAACATAAAAGGTAGATACAGAACTAGAACCATTTTTTTCAAGCTCGGGGTAAATAATTGATTGTCTTTCTTTAAAAAAATAAAATAAAAAAAATCCCTCTACATTTGTCAAAAACGTCGTTTCAGTGCATCAAGTGTCTCTGCTCTGATCTTGTCCCATTAGTTTTAGAGCGTGATTGGAGAAGTGGCTTCATGTCACAAGTGGAGGATTTATGGAGGAATGACTTTGCTGAGATAATTAAAACATTAAGGTTGCAGCTGATGTAGTGAGGGGTATTCATTTGTTTCCATCCCGCCGCAGAACTACAATCTTATTGGTTTAACATGAATATGTTCCTTAATAAATCCAATTCCTTTTTTGTGCCAGTTTTGCAGCCAAAAGACTGATGTCTAAGAAACGTGTGTAATACATATATGTGTGGTACAGTATGCCACCATCTTTTAACATATATATAGCCTACAGTGGTAATTATACAACGTTTGCATTGATATGGTGGTCTCCCTCATTAATACAAAAGAATACAGCGTAACTATGTTCCTCTCTACTCTGCTGCTCTTATTTATTTATTATTAAACTGATGGCTTTTCATTTCAACATTGCAATGAGCAGTGAACCAGCGCCTGGAACAATTATTCATCGCGTTAGACTAAATAACCTCTTGAATCCTTTTATATTTTATTATTTCCCATTAAATGGACATGAAAAACCTTTCTTCGATGTGTAGCAGCTTAAATTATGCAAATGATTTTGAATGTAATTATAATGCACCCGTTGTTAATTATAAATGCAGCCTTTATTTTCATATAGATAGTATTTATGTGGTTTGAATAATTAAGTATTCACGTTTGTTGCCAATTCCATGGCCAAACTATAATTCTTGTCTGTTTACTCGGAAATAAGATAGAGCTTCTAGTTCATTGCGCTCTCCCATAGCTAGCACTGATATTATATTCTCACAGTGTGAAAGGATGAAATGTAGCTTACAGTTGTTCCAGGTTTGAAATGTTATTGATGCACTTTTTATATATCACATATTTTTTTGTTTACCATGATAAGCTAAGGATAAAGGATTCAACTGTCCACTTACAGGCAGAGTGCTCCGTTAATAAAATTAACCTGCGCTTGTGCTTTGTCGCTCCTTCTGTCTCTCTATTCAAATGATCCCCACAAGACTTCATCGAGACTCTGGTTAACCCCTTGAACTGTTATTTTTGATGGGGTTGCTTGAATAGCTGTAACGTGAGCGTGTCTTTGATTATACTGACTGCACAATGCAGCATTATACTGCTGAACAGATGCAGTCCCGCTAACTTTTAGTAATTAGATTTTTTGGGGAAACTGACTCTTCTACTTTGAACTCATTAGGTAACATAGTAATGTTTGTTTAATGCTATACTGGGTGTGATATGTACATTTGTATTGATAAAAGGGCAAAATGTCAATAATGTCTTGGGTTGCCTTATATAGATAGTAGTGCAGGTATGTGTAAGTGTAACAACAGTTATGTCCTGTAGCTTACCCCAGTTACAGGAAGAATACTTTATAACAGGGGTGCGCAAACTTTTCTGTTCACGCCTCCCTGTCTGCTCTCCCCCCCCCCTACTCGTGCCTCCACCCCCCTTACCAGCTCTATGGCTTTGGCGGCATCATATGACATCAGAAAGTCATTTGGCGTCGCGTTGCCATGGCAACACGTTGCTATTTGACCCTGCTGCGTCAGTTGATGCCGCATTGTCAGGGGGACGTGTCGCCTGAGAACCGGTAAGAGAAGTTACAGACGCCTCACGCCTCCCCCGGTATTTTATTTAAATTCCCTGGGGAAGAGCGTGGGGCCTCTGTAACTGTCGCGCCCCCACCCCCCCCACCTAGAAAATCCTGTTCCCCAAGGCTTGTGCACCCCAAGTTCCTCACATTTGATGACCTGTTACAAAAAGGTGAAATATTTAAATTAATGCCAGTACTCAGACTTTTATCACTCCTTTTGATAAATGCAGCACATTACATATACTCCTTTCTCTGTTAAGCTACGGTACACGGCACAACGTTGTTTGGGTAGCAGGACTTTCACTTAGAGCTCTCCTCTATGAGAGGAGAAAATAATTGGTAGTGCATGGCGTGAGTGTCATGGAAAACAAGGTAAGAGAAAGAATCTGAAGGAATTTACAGGGGGCTGTAAGTCAGTAAAGAAAGATTGCTGTTAGCAGAAGGCACGGCTCGAACGTACACGTGACATGTATAGGCAGATCAAGAAAACAAGGTGGAGTATGACCAATCTGAGAAAAACTGGCAGGATATCAGTGTCCGCGTGTCATTCTCATTTACAGATTCCATGGTGGATTTTATTTTTGTACTGTATGTTCTTGGCTCATTATCTCAAAGTGGCAGCTCTGCTCATTTGGAGTACATTCGTGATGGTGACAACTAAAATCGCCCCTGGTGTGTTATATTCAGTACACGAGTCAGACATGTTTGTACTTAAGTTTCGTTGTGACAATAATTAAATCATCTTGTGAGCATATTAATCAATCATTTCTGTTACTTCAGTTGAAGTGGCATTTTTCTAATTATGCTTTTAGGAAGTGGTCACTACAGTTTGCCTCTGACCTTGGAATTATTATTATTATTTTCTGTGTGCCACAATGTTTGGTGAACCTACTGTATGCTTTTTTTTTCAGAGCTTCTTTGAAGGACAGTCAGCACCATGGGACTCGGCTAAGAAAGATGAGAACAGAATGAAGAACAGATATGGGAATATCATTGCCTGTAAGTGTTGACAGTATGATGGTGGCACTGCATACAATTCTTTTACAGTAGCTACTCTGATAAAATTGACCATGAAATGCTTTCAGCATGCATTTGGAGGACAATTATAATTTAAATCCCCTGGGTAACATTGTGTTTGCCTAATGAATGCTGAAGTCTGCCAATTAGATGTCTCTACTAACCCTTTTAGTCCCGGAGCAGACTGACGTTGGCCTTTTTAGAACTAATGGTTTTAACTTTGCGGTGTATCAAAGTTGTGATTTGCAGATAATTCTGCACACATTTATCTTCGGTTACAGGCTCTTTCTAGGAGAGACTTAAGCCTGAAATTAAAGATTTCATTACATGGGCACATTTATAACCTTTACAAATGTGAAGCATCCTTAGATCGTTCAGAAGAAAAGGTTACAAATGTTGGGCCTGTTAAATTAATCTTCTGAGCTGGAAGAGCAGGCATATTTTAAAAGATCTTGTCATGCTTTATGGACAAATATGTTTTAACTCCAATATCGGATCCAATTTTTTATTTCCTAAACATAACTTTTACTCAGCAGAAAAAGAAAATAATGGCATTAAAAATACCAGTCAGTCAAGGACAGTCTTCTTCAATTTATTTATTTATAAAATGTTTTACCAGGAAGAAATACATTGAGAGTTACCTTTTGTTTTCAGGTATATCCTGGGCATAGAGTTAACATGACAAATAATACATGGTTACAATACATAGTTACATAAGTGAACAGTGTATACATTATATACAAGACATTGCATGAACAGTTAAAGATAATATATATTATAGGTGTATGTAACAGTTACAGACCAGATTAAAATGTGAGATAGCTTTAGTTTTGAAAGAACTTAGACTGATTCCAGTTTTGCGGTGCACTGTAGGAGAAGGAGGAACGGCCGGATACTTTGCTGAACCCTGGGACCATGAACAGTCTTTTGGAGTCAGATCTCAGATGATAAGTGCTGCATGTGGTAGGGGTGAGGAGCTTGTTCAGATAGGCGGGTAGCTTGCCCAGAAAGTATTTGAAGGCAAGACAGGAAAGATGAACTTTGCGCCTAGACTCAAGTGATGACCAATCTAGTTATTTTAGCATTTCGCAGTGATGTGTGTTGTAGTTGTATTGGAGAACAAAACGGCATATTGAATTGTAGACGGTATAAAGTTTGCTAAGGTGAGTTTGGGGTGCCGAGCCGTATTCTATGTCCCCATAGTCGATAATTGGCATTAGCGTCTGCTGTTCTATACGCTTTCTGACTAGCAGACTTAGGGAGAATTTGTTCCTGTTAAGTACACCTTGTTTGGCATATGTTTTTGATGTCAGGGTATCAATGTCAGTCTTGTCAGTGTTTAAAAACAGTTTGTTTTGGGAAATCCAATTTTCAAGTCTCAAAAAGTCAGACTGAAGTATGTGTTCAAGGTCGGAGAGGCTATGGCTTTGTGCATATAAGGTTGTGTCTTCTGCATACATGTGTATTGAAGCTCCCTTACAAGCTGTAGGAAGATCATTGCTGAACACTGAGAAGAGTAGGGGCCCCAGAACAGAGCCTTGCGGGACACCACAGGTGATATCCAAGGGGTTGGAGTTAGAGCCTGAGATAGACATATGTTGGGATCTACGTGATAGGTAGGAATGAAACCAGTTTAAAGCATGCCTTTGCAAAATCTAGGAGTATTGCACAAGTGAGATGTCCTTGTTCCATTCCACACTGGATTTCATTGCAAACTTTTAGCAGGGTATTTACCGTAGAGTGTTTGGGGCGAAAACCAGATTGGAATTGCCTAGGGAAATTTGTCTTGGTATAGTAATTGCTTAATTGGGAGTGGACACATTTTCCCATGACTTTGGATAGTATTGGGAGAAGAGAGATTATTGGCCTGTAGTTTGAGACAGTGTTTTTGTATAGTATTGTATGTCTTTATTTATATAGCGCCATAAATGTACAAAGCGCTTCACAGTAGTAACACATGTTGTAATCATATAAATAAAAAGTAATATAAATAACAGGTCATGGGAATAAGTGCTTCAGACATAAAAGTAACATTAAGGAAGAGGTGTCCCTGCTCCGAGGAGCTTACAATCTAATTGGTAGGTAGGGGAACGTATAGAGACAGTAGGAGGGAATTCTAGTAAGTGCGTCTGCAGGGGGCAAAGCTTTATGTATCATGTGTCCAGGATTGTCCACAGTGCTATTTATATGCTTCTTTAAGCAAATGTGTCTTAAGGTGGGTCTTATAGGTGGATAGAGAGAAGATTGGAACAACTCTGGCAGTTTTCCAGGTCTTAGGGATATGGCCAGCAGACAGAATAGAGTTGACTATGGAAGCCATTGATTTGGCAATGGCTGGGGCACCAAGTCTTAGGAACTTAGATTGCAGTAAGTCATGTCCACATTGGCTGCTTAGTTTTAGTTTGAGAACCACTTGTGTAATCTCATCGGACAGGGACAAATTGAAAATTGTGAGCAGTGTTGGGAGAGGGTGGGGCTAAAGGCAGTGCTTCACAAATCACCCAAAAATATACTCGCCACCAAGTCCCGCCCGCAGCCCCACCCCTTAAAAAAGAAATTGAATAAATTCCTAGTAAGAACTAATAACATTCGTTTTTGACATAAGTTTATTTATTGTATTACATGTATACTTTACTACAATTAGTCCTTATTACATAGTGTGTGTGTGTGTGTGTGTGTGTGTGTGTGTGTGTGTGTGTGTGTGTGTGTGTGTGTGTGTGTGTGTGTGTGTGTGTGTGTGTGTGTGTGTGTATATAAATGTCGGGTGACCTCACTAATCTAGAAAAAAAGGCAAATATGAATGACTAGTTTCCTGAACCCCTTAACCAGTGTCTGGCTGCCTCCGCTTCACATTTTTTTAAAGCAGCCAACTGCCTGGATCTTACCTGATCCGCAGTCCCTCAATGTCCAGGTACCCCCATTCCCGCAATGTTGTATATTGGAGGAGAGGTGTTCCCTACCTGTCTTCTGGGTTAGGGAGGGATTCTGATGTCTCTCGTGTGAAGTTTAAGAGTCAGATCTGGAAGAAAGAAGTATAGGTTATTTTGGTGTAGGTATAGGGCAGTTAAGATATACAGTATAGGGTAAATACGATATACAGATCCAGAGTGTGAGACAGAGGGAGAGTGTGAGACAGAGGGAGAGTGTGTTGGTGAGACAGAGTATGTGTGAGACAGAGATAGAGAGACTGTGGGTGACACACACACAGCGAGAGAGAGAGAGAGAGAGAGAGAGAGAGAGAGTGGGTGACACAGAGAGAGAAAGAGGGTGGTGACTGCCTGACAGGGTGACTGCCTGACAGGGTGACTGACTGACTGGGTGACTGACTGGGTGGGTGGGTACTTCTGGTGACACACACTCTCCCACTCACACACACACACAGTGGAGTATGAGAGGCAGCGATCCAAGCAGGTCACCTCCCCCTGCACCCACCGCCCACCCCAGCCCAGCAACCGGGTGTGGAGGAAGAAGTGTACCTGTGCAGGTGAAAAAGCACCAAGACTCGCCCCTCCAGCCTCCCCACCCCATGCGCGCCAGTCCCTCACCAGCTTCCCCCTCACACTCCGTAACATCGCGTCCCAGCCATCCGCGACCATGCTCCATAACCGCCTGCTCTCTCTTCCCCCCACCATCTCCCGCAACCCAGGCGTTATACAGGCAAGGGAGCGCCAGGGGGCAAGGAGAGGAAAGGAACCCCCCCTCCCTCCCGGCGGACACACACACGGAGACACACACACAATACAAGGGCGGAGACATGAGAGGGCATCAGTATTTACCTCTGTGCAGAGGAGGAAGGGCGGGCTTGACTGCTCAGCTCATATAGAGCCTGGCGGCACACAAAAAATAAATCCTGGCAGCGGGCTAAATCGCGTCTGCCCAATCAGAAAGGGGGAATTTTTTTTCATCGCGAGCAGGGGATTTGAAACAGAACCGCGTGCGCTGCTTAGCAGGTCGCCAGCGGTCAAAATCCGTTGGCCCGTGGCGACCGGGCGACCGGATTTGTTAACCATTGGCTCTAGGGGTACTCTCAGAATGAGGTTCATGTTTGTGGTTTGGGTTGCATTTTGCTAATAAGTTTGTAGGACACCCCACAAGATAATCATTGAATGCATTTGCAATGTCAGTGGGATTTGTCAGAGTAATATCCACCTTAGTCATAGTACTTGGTTGTTGATGGCTAAAAGGCTAGAATATTTTGTTGATAACCTTCCAGAAGTTAGCTGGGCTTGATGTATTCTTGTCAGAGTAATATTGTGGTTTTGCATGTCTTGTTTGCCTAGTGCACATATTCTGCAGGCATCTGTAGTTATTAAGATCCTTGGTAGTGCCAGTTACTTTATAGCTTTTCCACAAGGCATCCCTGAACTGGTAGAGCGCTATAAGGTCAGTTGTAACCCACGGAAGGTGGGCCCCCCGTACTCTTATTCTGCCTAGTGGAGCATGGGTATCACAGAGTTTTAAGAACTCGGATTGGAAATAGTCGAGTGCAAAATCAGGGTCGAGAATTAAGTAAATTCTGTACTAAGGGCAGTTGGTAAGGTCAGCCAGAAACTGTTGTGGGTTAAAGTTTCTAAATGTTCTAGTGATGAGAACTGTAGGGCTTGATTGGGGTGGTTTAATTTTCCTTACACAGTACACTATTGAATGGTCACTGAAAATGTCAGGAAGGATGCCAGAGGATTGAATTCTGCTGGGATTTGAGGAGAGAATTCAGTCTAGCAAGGAATGGTTGTGAGATTTCAGGTTTGTCCGTGTGGGTTGGGAACTGAGTTGCGTTAGGTTAAGTGATTTGAGTTGTATCTGGATTTTGTGGTTTTTGGGTTGAACCAATTGTAGTTGAAACTAGCAGCTCACGCTTCTCATTCAGAGAGGAAATGGAGCCAGGAAACTAGGTGATATAAGTCATGGAATGTAGAGAGGTTTTAGGGGGCGGTAGATGCCAGCAACCAAGATGGGCTTAGAAAAGGGGAGGCAGATTTTGCCAACTAGGATTTCAAAAGAGTGTGGGCTTGGGGGGCATTTTAACAGTGTAAATTGTAAGGTGTCTGCAATATAAAATAACACCCCTCCCCCTCTTTTTCACCTATCTTTCCTTGAAATGGAGTATCCCTGAATGGCGATATTTGCATTGAGGGTTTTAGGGGGCAGTCATGTTTCTGTGAGAACGATGGCGCTGGGTTTATGCATAAGGCACCATGCCCTTAGTTCATCCAGTTTGGACAGCAGACTCCGGATATTTACTTAGGCGACTGATAGACCTTTTTGGAATTTGAAGGGGGTATTCTCAGGGGTATGGGACAGAGTTGAAAAGGGAGGGTCTGAGTTAACTTCAATATCACCTGCTAAAGAGAGTAATAGTATGAGTAGAAATTTGAGTAGTAGTTTGCAAGTTGTGAATTTGTGATGTTTGCCATTACAGTGAGTGGTGGTTGGTGTGCTGGTTTTCAGAGTTCTCCACCAACATTCAGTAGATAGTGCAAGGCTTTTAAGTAATCCAGGGTGTATGGTGATGTTGGGTGTGGACCAGGAGGGAGGAGTTTGTGGTGGATAGAGTAACATTTCCATGAAGCCACAAGACAGAACAAAGTTGAGATACATAGCAGGTTCATTATCACAGAGGTATGTAATGTGGCATGAGGTTGTTGTGAGCCTAAACAGCAGAGGGTTGCCTTTTCCTTGTCAAAATGTTTTGCTGCATTGCAATGCTAGGGTCTATTCAGGAATAGCCAATCGCAAAATACAGAAACTTAACTTGAGCACATCTGGGATAACACATTCATGACTTGCCACATGTTGCTTTATCACAAGCTATAACAGAGTATGGTCTCAAAAGGGATCAAGAAAAGACCCTCCCTTTTGGGACCATACTCTGTTATTACATATTTTCCTCTATTGCACCTGAAACATAATAATTCAAAGTAATAGGAGAGCAGAAAGAAAACATATGTTTGTTCAGTTATCACAAGCTATACATACTGTAATAATATAGATTGAGCATGGAGATGCAGATAGCTAAAGTTATATGTAGAATAAAGATTTTCTAATGGATGTCTGTACTGTATTAGTGCGCGTCTGTTCGATATTTCTTTGTATAAGAAGCTGAGGATATTTGTTCTGACTCAAGAGGAACTAGAAAGAAGACCTATTTGTGTGTTAAAAATGCGTTGTCATGCCAATAATAAAATGTATCTAGTTTTTCACTATAATATTACATTGTCACACATTTGTGACTACAGCATATTTTCATAATAATTTAAAAAGGGTAATTAAGCAGCAATACATTAAAAATCCTATATGTGGGTTCTTTTATAAATCTGTTTTTTAGTATTAGATAATACAAACTTAAAAAAAAAAAAAAAGTTCCCTCACTAATGCCTTTTTAAATTAGTTTTAATATATTAAGCTTACATTCAAAATAATATATGTTTTTTTTAATATACATCAGTTGTGTAGTATTGGATATTATAGGCTAAAGGTGTAAAATTCCGGGCATTATTGAAACCCTGCTCTCTGCTTAAAATGCTGGGCATTATTCATTCAGTAATGCCCGGAATTTTTGCAGCTTGCAATGTGTTTATTTCCAATGTGTTTATTTCCAGCCAATCAGCTTTCAGAACAGCTCTGAGACAGGGCAGGGGGTTGGTCAAGAAGTAGCAGCCAGGCAGTGACTCCTCCCCATCCCTCCGTGAACAGAGCTGACAGATTCAGTTGGATTGGGGAGGGAGAGAGAGAGAGTGTGTGTAGCTGCAAAGTAAGGAAGTGGCTGTCTGCAGTTTGTTTGTGGCTGCAGTTTCTGTCTGTCTAGTGTGTGTGTGTGTCAGCAGCAGCAGCAGTGTTTGTGTGTGGTTTGCTGTTGTGTTGTATGTGTTTGTAGCAGCAGCAGAGTTTGTGTGTAGCAGCAGTTTGTGTGTGTGTGTGTAGAGCTGCAGTGAGTGTGTAGAAGTGCTGTGTTGTGTTTGTGTGTGTGTGTTTGTGTGTGTGTGTGTGTGTGTGTGTGTATATATAATTCCTATTTTCTTTGTGTGGAGACCACACCATTAGAAAAGCCTGCGAACTAAACTATTCCCATTTCTCTCATTCACTTGCTTAGCAAAGTTGTTGCTTAAAAACAGATGTCTGACAAGTATGTTCCCTCTCTAGATGTGAGAAATTCCTTCTGTCTTAATAAAACAGGCACATGCAGATTGTGCCACAATTTCCCTGTGCTGTTATCTTTGCGGTACAGAAAAAAAAATATATACATCTTAAATAGAAATACAAACCACACAAGATACTGTATAAAAACCAAGAGGCACACCACTCATTTTCATAATGTTAATGTTATTGCCGACATGTGGAATGCTGATTTTTAAATCTCATGTTTCATACTAAAGTGCTACAGCAATCGGGTTGTTGGATAATCCAAGAATTCATCTTGCCGCATCTCTCGTAATGAAAAATGCAGAAATGGTTACATTCCAGCTAATTTAACTCTTCTAAAATCTATAAATAAAATATAAATTATTTATTCAACCATTTGCATTTAAATAGCTTTCCTGGACCATTTTTTTCCCCATTTTGATAGGTAACATATAATGCCTTATAAGCCTGTTAAAGGAGCATCTGCACTGAAAACCAATGTTTTTCCCCCCTAGGTGGGAAGTAGGGGGTCTCCGGCGCTAAACCGCATTCATTTCAGCTCCGGAGACCCCCTGCTCCTCTAGATACTTACCCCCATAGGGGGCGCTGGTAGCAGCTACGCAGGTTTACATTTCCCAGTCACGCGGGCCAATAGGAATCCGCAAGGGATTACATCATGGTTTCCTATTGGCCCGCGTGATGCAGGCTATTTAAAGCTTGCCATTTCGATATCCCCGCCAAGCCCAGCCGGAGGTGCTACCAGCAACCCCTCCCAATGTAAGTATCTCGGGAAGCAGGGGGTCATCAGAGCTGAAAGTAACGCAGTCCAGCTCCAGAGACCCGCTTCAAACCTATTAAAAATGTTAAAAACAAGTATCACCATGTTGTGCTGCTATCAAATAGTTGCACTGTATCTGTGAAAACGATGGCTAATGTATAACTTACATTTACGAAGCAGTGGCCTGGTGATAAGGACAATGCCCACGCAATCCAGGTGCCGCTTTGCTTGTAACATCAGCATGTTGATTTTTCTCCCTGTGCCGCAGGCACCAACAATTAGAGTGTGAGCTTCTCAGGGCAGGGACTAATATGCCAGCCAAAATTCTAGGTGCGATGTCAGTGCTGTCGAACAAAAAATACTATTATTATTTACAAACCAAAATGACTGACCAAATGCAAGGTGCTCGTATACACTCTGCATACTACACAAAAAGAAAAATTAAATAGATTTTATTCCACAAATGACTTGTCACTCCTACACCTACTGTACGTTTCTTGTACTGTGCCCCCTAACCTTTGTCATTGTTGTAACTCTGGTTTCCAATTTCAGATGACCATTCCCGAGTGAGACTCCAAAGTATCGAAGATGAAACCAGCTCGGACTACATCAACGGAAATTACATTGACGTACGTACACCAGCATGGTTATGTCAGCAGTTACAGTAGTTTGCATAGCAGAAGACACAGCTGAGATAATCAGTGCAGATTTCAGAATAATTGATCGGCGAATACTGACGTGAATCTGACCTGATGGGTGTGTTAGTGAGATAGGAACAGCCAATCCCCCAACTATCGTTATAAGCAAGCCTGAAGTTTACAGTGACAGGCAATTTACGGAAGGAGTGTGCTCAATTTGTTTTGATGAATGCCTGGTCAAGGTAAATGTTGTTTGCTTTTGCTGTCAACAGTTTGGCATCATTTCCTATTAAATAGAAAGTTGTTTGCATATTAATGTGACAGTACGATGTGATTCCTAATGCACTGGTTTGCAATCTCTCGTCATCTCCGCACTTTAAAGTTCCCTTCAAAGGAGCGTGCAGCTGTTAACCAGGGCTTCTAATGCAAGCAAGCCATAGCATTAAATATGTAAGCGGATTAATTATGGAACACCGCGTCTTTGTTCATACTGCAACGTGTTAACTTAATGTTCTACATTAGAATAAACTATTTAGGAGACAGTCAGTTTGCGGATGAAAGAATGAAATTAAAAGTATAATTGAAAATCAATAAAAATTCAGTCTACATCTGCAGACATATTTTACCAGTGATTTACTTCACGAGAAATTCTGGCATCTAGTAAAACTCAGTAATGAAACCTCGATGCCACAGTTATTGTAAGTAGTGGGGTGGGAGGGGGGTGTTCACTTGTCGTAATCGCAGAACAAATCACTCAATAATACACAGTAATGAGCGTAGATGCATTAACTCCAGTGTAGGCCAACCCTTGTGTTTTCCCAGTTTAAAACAAGGCTACAAATTCATGAAAGCTTATGGGCGGGAATTGAAACGGTTGTTGAAATGTGGGATTAGTTGACCATTGTGAATATGAAAATGATGCTGCAGGAGCTCGCAATAATGGGCACTTGGCAAATATTCAAAGCAATAAATTGCAATCCCCTTCACAGCTAAAGGAATCGTAGCCAGACCAGCCACATATCATCATCATCATAATCTTTTATTTATTTTTTTTGTGCTGTAACTTTGTGAAGTGTCCAATGCAAATGATCCTAAAAATTCCCCATCAAAGTTTTACTTTAAAAAGCAACGTGTGTCCGAATGAGTCCCAGACTACTCATGGGATCTGCCAGTGAAAGAATAGTTTGCTTCAAATGCTCCTCTCCCCTGCTTTTCAGATCTCCTATGTGGAACGTTAGCAGTACTTTAAAGCAGCAATGTCTCCTACTAACCAGCACCCACACAGCTATTGCCAACTCTGACCTGTGCCAGTGTAACCGCTACTTAACTAGATAGATTTTTTTTTTCCCCATTAGGCCGCGCCTATAGTGCCGGCGACGCGTGACGTCACCCGTCGCCACAAGCGAAAGTTGTATTTCGCTGTGCGGCAGCGTCGCGGGTGACCAGGCTCCTGATTGGTTCAGGGGCGGTCACATGAGGCGACAGCCCCTGAAAAATCAAATAATTACGGCTACCAAAAATCGTGTCATCCCGTCACGCTTACTATAAGCGCACGCGGCTGCGACAAGGCATTTGTTTTCGGGCGACGTTGCTGTCGCTGGTACTATAAGCACGGCCTAAGGCTACTGCCGCTGAGAGTGCTCATGCTTGAGATCGGTGACGTCACCAACTCTCCAAGCATGAGCGCAGGCTGTCCTGCATAATTTTGCAAGCGCGCCCGGGGATACGTGGATCGGGGCTATTTCTGTGTGTAATGTGTGTGGCTGTGTGCTGTGTGCATTGACTGCTGCTAAGCGCGCTTCAAAATCAGTTTTCTTTGTCTCCACAAGCGCCGAGCTTGGGAGAGCGTAGGTGCCCGTGCCCGTGCCCGAGCGCGAGCGCAGCGTGAGCATGGCCATGCAGATTCACATTCTCTGAAGTAAACACACTCACCGGCAGTGTGGACGCAGCCTTACTCTTTGTAACTGGCGTCTACTGTCGTATATATTTTTTAGCTGTTCATGCCATATTCCATCGCTAATTTGAAATGATATACAGGAGTTGCCATAGAAAATATAAAAGCCACAAAAACTCTTAAAAATTTCTGAAAAATATCCATGTTCTCACAAATGTCGCGGCTACAAGAAAACATTGTAATATAAAGTTAGCTCTAAATGCATTTTTAAACGAGTTGCACAATAAAGTAAGTACATCTGCTGCTACTATTTAAAATTGTTGACAAAAGCTTGTCAAAGACTTCCCATTTTTTTTCTGTATGTATTCTCCAGTTCAGTGTATGGGGCAGGTTCATCAAGTGTTGGAATGGGTTAACACACTCAAACCTGTGTTAACTCCTACTGACTTAAATGGGAGTTAACCCTGGATAGAGTACACTCGCCCATACCAGCGCTTGATCAATCGGCCCCGATGGGATGCGTGTACAGATGTAGCCAGTCTTACTCTCCCCGGAGCTGCGGGAAGGATAGCAAAATGCTGCGGCTTCCTGCGCAGGGTCCTTTCTGCTGAATGGAACGTTAACAAAGAATTTCTCGCTACATCTGCAGCTAGACATGGTCATAACTAGGATGGGCAAGGGAAGAGGTTCTCTAGGAAGTATTGACTTATCTTTACAGATGCGTTAAAGATGCACTAAAGCTGATCTGAAAAAAGCAACATTTTGTAAAGAATAAACAATCTATTTGGATTCCTTAATCATATCAAATCCTCCTTAAAGCAAAGATTTTAATGTATCAGTATCTTTATTAATGGGGGGCTCTGAATACGGGGGTGCTTGTCATCCAAGTGTCTACTCTATCTTTACCCGACCCTGTATCTGTCAGAGGGTCAATAAAGATAAGGGGAGGGGAAGAAAGGAAGGGCTTTGCCTGTCCAAGTTTGTGATGGACACACCGACATCACACAAAGGGTTGTTGTGTTTGCAAACTAAGGTTAGAGCATTATTTACAAATAATTATAGGAACATGATTTTTGTGAAACGACATCTATCACCCAAACGTAAACCCGTAACCATGTAGCTGCTATTGAATAAATATGACCCCGGGGGGGAATGCATCTTTGGTTAGCAATATAAAGAGATGAACACTTTGGTGTGATTTTTAGACTTGGATTAAAATGTTGTTTCTGGTTGTGACCAGGGCCAGCTAAAGTAGGGGGCAGTGCTGCTTTAAAGTGGAAGCTTGCAGCAGAATGTTGGCACCTAGAAATGCTGTCCATATTCCCAGTGTATTGGATACATTTCTTTACAGATATTTTTTCAGATTCCCCCCCAAAAGGGAATACTCCTCACAGAAAAAAATGTAACCCCTCTGAACTGTTGTGTCTCATGAGATTTGTATAGTATACATCCAAGAACTATACTCTTAGGCTGAGTCCCCGCTGGCGCTGAGCTCGCTATGCGCTTGACGCGCTTACCTCCCGTTCACGCTCGCGCTGTGCGTGGGCGCTCATGCGCGTGCACGCACGCTCTCCCAAGCTTTGTGCTTGAGGAGACACTGGAGAGATACTTTCAGGGAAGAGAGAGGGCGTGTTGTAATGCCCTGTCACTACACCAAACACAAACATGGGATTTCTAGTCGAGAGAAGTGGAATAGGGGGTAAACGGACTGGTGTGGGGGGGGGGGGCAAATCGGACTGGTGGGGGGGGGCAAATCAGACTGGTGTGGGGGGGCAAAACGGACCGGTGTGGGGGGGCAAAACGGACTGGTGTGGGGGGGGCAAAACGGACTGGTGTGGGGGGGGGGGGGGCAAAACGGACTGGTGGGGGGGGGGGGGAAACGGACTGGTGGGGGGGGCAAAACGTACTGGTGTGGTGTGGGGGGGCAAAAACGGACTGGTGTGGTGTGGGGGGGGGGAAACGGACTGGTTGGGGGGGGGGGAAAACGGACTGGTGCGGTGGGGGGGCAAAAATGGACTGGTGTGGGGGGTGGGCAAAACGGACTGGTGTGGTGTGGGGGAGTAAACAAAGTGGTGTGGTGGGGGGGCAAACGAAGTAAGGGGGGAAGGAGAAAAGGGGAGTAGAAAGGAGAGAAGGGGGGGAGAAAGGAGAGAAGGGGGGGGAGAAAGGAGAGAAGGAGAGGGGAAGGGAGAGCAAGGGGGAGAGAAATGAGAGGAGGAAAGGGAGAGAGATGAGGGAAGGGGGAGAGAGGAGGGAAGGGGGAGAGAGGAGGGAAGGGGGCTAGAGAGAGAGCAATGGGGGGGAGAGAGAGCAATGGGGGGAGAGAGGGAGAGAGAAAGCAATGGGGGGGAGAGAGAGAGAGCAATGGGGAGAGAGAGAGCAATGGGGGAGGAGAGAGCGCAATGGGGGGAGAGAGAGCAATGGGGGGAGAGAGAGAGAGAGAGCAATGGGGGGAGAGAGAGAGAGCAATGGGGGGGAGAGAGAGAGCAATGGGGGGGAGAGAGAGAGAGCAATGGGGGGGAGAGAGAGAGCAATGGGGGGAGAGAGAGCAATGGGGGTGGAGAGAGAGAGAGCAATGGGGGGGAGAGAGAGAGCAATGGGGGGAGAGAGAGAGAGAGCAATGGGGGTGGAGAGAGAGAGAGCAATGGGGGGAAAGAGAGAGCAATGGGGGGAGAGAGAGCAATGGGGGAGAGAGAGAAGGGTGAGAGGGAGGGAAGGGGGGTAGAGAGAAAATGGACACACACACAGACAGCCCCTATTCAGCCAATGACACGCCTCCTCCCCTAATAGCCCCCCCCCCCGCCCCCCCCCCCCCCCCCCCCCCGCTCCTGCTCTAAAAATGTTGCAGGACAGCGATCGCTCATGCTTGGTGAGCTGGTGACATCACCGCTCTCCAGCATGAGCGAGCTCAGCGGCAGCGTGGACTCAGCCTTAGTCAGAGGAGACACGTTTCACTTATCATTTGTGTCTGAAAGATTAAGGACCGTTTGCCAAGTACAGTAGTCGTCCATAAAACACCTTCCAGCAGACACTGGAAGGCACCATACAGTCCAATGATTTCAATCTGCTGTAATTCACATCTTTGCTTAAGCAAATACAGTAACATAGTCCCACATGTAAATGTTTGTTTTTTTAATTTATATAGATGTGACCTGGAATGGCAGATGACAGTACAGTATATCACTATATATATTTATACAGTATATATTCATACTAATGGTCAATTGCCATGGATCGCATCTGTATACTGTATGATGCATCTGACACAAATGGTGGAATTGAGGATTAACATGTATTCTCCCTTTGAAATGTTCTGTATTCCCAATAGAATTATATTTTAAACAGAGCTTGTGGAAATGATCGCTCGACTAAGAGATCCCCACCTATATTCACTATAACAGGATGACAGGTTTTCACTGTAACAGTGTTCTACTGTGTGTTCACTGATTAAAAAACTTAAGAGCACGAGGTACTTGGAAGAATTGAATGAGCAATATCTGGCATGTGACCGCCGGACATTGCCAAGCCCCCCAGCATTATAAGTCAAGCAAGGGACCACCATGAAACATTAATACAGCTTTAGGGATTGGGCTGCTTTTTCAGGGTCCTCCGGCTTGGGGGCAATGGAGCCCAACGCTCAGTTGCTGTGACTGTTCATGTTACGATCAAGTAAGTGTTGCATTAAAACGTTGTGGCTGCGGCGTGTCTTTGTCAAAGGTGTCACGTGTCAATAAGTGGGAAAAGTGATACATTTTGTTTTTAATACACTTCCTCTGCACTGTCAGTTGCGGAAAATGTAAGGTGGAGATATATTTCTTTGATAGGTGATACCTCCCTTTATCACACCTTTTTGTGTAGGAAATCCCATGTCAGAGCTTGCGCAGCCTCGCTATGTACAATGAATTGGAAATCAAGTAAAGCAAAATCCCTCCACCGTTTCGCAATATAGAAAATGAGGCATTGCTATCCAAATTGAGATGGAAAGCGTAACTCCAAACGTCTGCGTGTAATCATGGCACATTGCTGCTGCTGCTGAAGGTCTAATCAGGAAATCCTACCTAATTGACGAAAGAATGTTCTAGGGATTCCAAAGCTGCAGTAATCAGGACCGAGTTAGAAAGACGTCCTTATAAATGGCAGCTGTTTTAAGAAAATACCAAATCTATTGCCTCACACCAAAATGGAAAAATCCTGGATGTTTACACAACAAAGTGCTGTATATAAAGAGGATGGAAAAAAGAAAACTGTATAGGCAGTCTGTATACAAAAGAATATTAGTTGGAGAATAAAATCACTTCTAAATACTCTATACACTGTATTTAGTTACTAAATGTATTTGAGTGTGTAAATCCATAATACTGTTACTTTTTTTTAAAAAAAAACATTTTTATTGGCGTTGTCTATTAATAATCTTTTTATTTTTTTATCCTTTCTTCTTATTTTTGAATCTCCAAGATGCCATAAAAAAACCTTATCAGCACTAAATAAAATGAGTTTTTGTTTTCAAAAATCGATTTTAACACCTTTCAAGACTGACTAAAGATGGCAGCGCAGAACATCTCTGCAAAATGAGGTCAAAAGTATACAGCGCATGCTAAGTTTTTTGTTTTTTTGTGCTACGCAGGATCTTTCCAAACAAGTAAAAGCAGCTTGATTACAGTTGATAAAATGCACGTGCAGTAATTTAGCATAGAAAAATATTCTAAACACATTTCTCATCTACACAGTCCCTTGGCTAATTTGTAGTTGCTTCAATTATGTGTAATTGTTGTATAGGATTCTCATTTTCCCACTTTTTTTTTTAGAGTAATTTTGCCAAGACCTGTGTGATGAGAGGAACTGTAATTAATGCCATTTTTGTTCAATGCTGTAAACATCTTCATAATGGCTGTTTATGTGCTCACATGCATCTGCAGTGATACTGCAACTCTATCAAAGCGTCTATTAAAAGATGAGCAGCAGTTTAAATGGATAATATTATTCTGAAGTGATTTTTTTTCCCCCCAACTATTTGTCTTCAGGAACACAATTTGCACAGGGTTTTTTCTCTCTCTCTGTTTGTAAGCCAATTATTAGCGACAGTTTATCTTGCTTAGCAATGTTTGTTGGCTCACTTATAAAGTTTCAATGTTTTATGTTCAGCGGGGACCTGTTACTTTATTTGTTTTAGAATTATTAATATTTGTTGGGCATTATTTTGCACATTGAAATACTGCATGGGGCTAATTAGTGCCAGTGCTTCTTAATACAAATGACTGTGTACTGTATCTTCAGGACAGCAGGTGGTGTGTACCGTAGCTTCCAGTAGCACAGAAATGAGTAGCGCTTTCTGTTTGTAAAGGATGAACCCCATTTAAAATTCATCTCATGTCACCATTGCTTGGTTGAGAGCTTGTAGAGAGGAGGTAATCAGGGAGCAGACAATGTACAGTGACTTGGATCTCCAATCCAGGGTATTTTTTTCACCTCTTAGGAATAGTTTTAGACCCTCATTTTGTAAAGTGTGAATAGTGCTTGTCCGGAACTGTTGCATGGAAAGCCCTATGGACTTTAATGGGTCTTTCCGTGCAATGGCGCCAGATCGTCGCTACTCGCACTTTAAAGAATGAGGGCATTGGTGTGATTGCAGACCTGTCAACTCTCCCTGATTTTCTGCGAGTCTCGTGGATTTGGAGGCCGCCTCACCGATTTCTAGTATCCGCACTCTCATAGACTTCAATGGCGTTACACTGGTGGAAGTCAACGCTTTTCCATTAAAATGTAATTTTTGTTGTCCAGAACCCTCAGATCTCACATATTTTGGGTTTTTGGAGGTTAACATCTCTGTGGCTATTTTTTTTTTATTTTCAAACTTGACTGTTATTTGCAGTAGTACTTAAATAAAACACTTTGAGCCTGCTAAGTTTTAACTGAAGTGGTGGCTAGCACGGAAATTATCTTCAGTTTCAATTCCCTATGTACCCATCTCTTGCTGCTCCATTTCTTACGCAATGTCTCACTTCCTAAACATCACTTTGCCTCCCATGGTAAGAAATCTATTCTCCTGCAGGTCTGACATTCCACCTGAGATTGTGTCCTAATGTTGAAGTGTATTGTATTGACTTTTGCTTTTGGGAAGCACTTTGATACAAATCTATATCACAAATAGCAACGAAAATAACTGCATGGTATATTTTGCTGATTCATTTTGCCTTTTCTTCTGATTTTAGGGCTATCATAGACCTAATCACTATATTGCTACACAAGGTAAGTCACCTTCACTTTTTTTCTTAATGATATATAATGTTTACACTATAAAGAGGTATTCCGTGCTGTACCATACTGATTTGTTATGTTACTGTTTTTAAGAAACAAAAAGTGTCTAAAAAGGAATAAGATGAAATAATATGTCTGACAGAGAAACATGTACGTCAAACAATATACTCAGTACTGTAACACAATCCGTACACATTTAAGTTGTCGGTATTGTTTGTAGGGAAATTGTATAATTATAAACCTTGGTAATTCTTTTCAGTGTCCTATACAGCTTCCCCAATTGTAGAAACCAGGTCTGGAGAGATAATGGATACAGTGGTCACTGTATTTGCCAACCAATGAGCTGTGGCTCTCCCCTGTATTATTAGGTTTTGTATTTAGCGCCAAAAAGTGCATGTAAACACAGAGCAAAAAAAGTTAAATATTTTTTTACTTCCAATGTGAAATGTTTATAGATGAATTTTCATACATTGTATGCCAATTACCATGAGTTAATACTATTTTGGATTTGGCCATGTTTTTTGACATAGTGCAATAAAAGGGAAAAGATGACTGTTACAAATGCAACATTTAATACGCCTCATTTGGTACAATGTGCGCATCTGATCGCCTCCTGTAACCATTCCCCAAATATCAAATTCCAAAGCGAAGCATGTGCGGTAAAATAGAGAACTTATATTGATATATTGGCGCTAAAAGAAGAATGTTCAAAATGGCGCTGTAAAATCTATTTTATTACAAAAAGGCGGATGGCGCACAGTAATAGTACCTTGCACACTGATAGTACTGGAACCTCACTGTGTTCACTTGCTTTAAAGGCACGACTCTCTAAGTCTAAACCATCAAATCCAGTCCCTTTGCTTTATCTGTATCCCATATCTACGATCCACTCCCTCCATTTGTTTCTAACCTCCTACTTCAGTAATTGCAAATCTATAATCCTGATCTATAATTAAGTCAGACACACAGAATATAGTACAATGCTGTACCTGCTGTGTTCGGGCATCCTTTAAAGTGATAGCCCCATTTCAGTATGCTGTGAAGCCATTTCCCCATGCTGGAGAATACTTTAGTCCCATCGAAGAGCTGACCAAAGCACAATTTAGGTATACGATATTTTGCTTAATAGAGATCTTTGCAGGGTGAAATATGTCAACTTTTGACACAGGCAAAATGTTTTGCAGCAGAATTTCAAGAAGGCATTGTATGCGTGCAACGAAAAACCTTACATTATGTTCCAGGGATATATTTGTGAGCTCGCCAGTGGCACAGGCCTGTGTCACAGACATGTTCTTAACACTCAGCTATAGACTATAATAGAAAGGCACAATGTGCGCACCTTCCCATTATAGTGTTATCACTGGCACATCACTGAAATCACCAAATGCAAGATGAGCCAGGGATAACATACTTTTTACTGTATATGTTTACTCCACACAATATTATGTAAGGTGATACAAAGTAAGTTAAAAAAAAAAAGCGACATAAGCAGGCAAACGTTTATAGGGGTCCATGTTAAGGTGTATAAGAAACAAAAAGTGACACACTGAGGCTCAATTGCATGTCATTACCCAGAATCCCTGGCTGCATTGGAAGCACTACAGGCAGTCCTCGGTTACCCAATGGAATCCGTTCTGGAAGTTGCGTTGGATAATGAAACCGTTATAAAGTGAGTCCCATGTTAATCAGTGGCAGTGAGCGTTGGATAACGCATTCAGGCGTCGGAGAACGCATTCCGGCGTCGAAAAACAGCCCATAGGGTTGCATTGTAAAGTGTTGGATATGCCATTCGTTGTAAAGTGAAACGTTGGATAACGAGGACTACCTGTATGCTGCTGCTAAGGCCCTGCTCCCTCAGTCAGCGCGCCTGCACTGCAGACAGGCGGGGTGCTGACAGACACAGACCGCGATATGTGGTCTGTAGGGAGCCGGGAGCCGGAGAGGGA
Organism: Ascaphus truei; assembly: GCF_040206685.1. Taxonomy (NCBI): domain Eukaryota; kingdom Metazoa; phylum Chordata; class Amphibia; order Anura; family Ascaphidae; genus Ascaphus; species Ascaphus truei. The sequence continues at coordinate 142,655,243 of NC_134484.1, forward strand.
GGGGGCGGGAGTGGGAGGGAGGGGGGCGGGAGTGGGAGGGAGGGGGGCGGGAGTGGGAGGGAGGGGGGCGGGCTCTGATCGTGGTGCCGTACACACACACACACTTTAATAACACGCAGCTCCTTCCCTGCTCCCCGCCCAAGGCGCCTCCCACCTAGCTCCTTCCCTCCCCTCCTCCCCATTGGCTGACTCGCGTACCACGTGACGCGTCAACGCCGAAATTCACAAGATTCTTGCAGCATCGGCTGGCTGACGCGTCACAGTACGTAGTCAGCGCTGTCGGAAGGAGGCAGCGGGGGCAGGGACCACTCGGGCAAGGGTCTGGTGGTTCGCGGCCTTGCGCCCCACCGGCCGCAGCGGGTTCGCAGCCTAAGAGATAATAAGGCAAAGCAAGTTTGCATACCTGTCAGAGACGTGAAGGGTTTTACATTTTGTTTTAATCTTTGATGTAAAGGGATATCAATTCTAAACCATGTGTATTTGGTGTGCATGTTTTTTCAATGTGTGAGAGGACATAAATAATACATTTCTGTTGTTTTCTTTTGGCTTATTGTCATCCTATCACTTATCCTCCAATAATAATTAAATCCCTTCTTTCAATAATACTATCGTTTGTGCCACCAAGATGAACAACTTCTCTTTTTAAAAAGGCATTATGCTGCAATAATGTCCTCTTGCAATGTATTGCCAGCTGCCAGAAGAATGGGTTTAGAGCAATGTGCTATGCTGAAAAGTGTAGTGAGCTTGTTATAGAACTTTGCTCTGTGAGGAAACTTTGAAGATCTTACCTTGATTAGCATCTTTCATTAGGACTGTACATCTCTTTACAGTTTATGACAAAAGATTATTAATGCTTCAACAGAGATTTTTAGTTTAAAAAAAAAATGCAAACAAACAAAAAAAACTGTCATGTTATTAATTAAAACATGTTTCAGTTTGATATCTCTGTTGACATGTTTATAATTTCATATTGGCAGAAAGTAGTACCCAGAGTGCAGGAGGATTATTTACTGTATGCAATGATGGTGACAGAACACAGCCTTTCCAAAGAAGAGGCTGTAAGATTGAAAACGCATAGAATGTGATTATCCTATCGCTGCAGGAGAGGATTATTCTTAGATTGCTGTATAACACAAAAGACTGCTCGCCTGCGTATGAAAAAGAACAGGATATAGACTGTGAATGTGTGCAAAAATAAATAGGATGCTCACTTGTCTTCTGTACTTAGGAAATTGAATGCATTTTGCATTTGAAGAAGCTCGACCACCTACTTGGCCACTTAAGCTAAATATTCAAGTAAGCTGAAAGAGTAGGACAATGTTTCTCTGTAAGAGTAGTAGATACATGGAACTGCCTTTCAGCAGAAATGGTGCAGTCAAATAATTATGCGGTAGAAAGGACTGATATCAGTCTTGGCTTTTGGTAGCATGTGTAGAAAAGAGAGAAACAAGGTGGGTCACATGGTCATTTCCATCTGTCAGGTTCTGTGCTTCTATGCAAAACTACATATCAACCCAGGTAATTTGACCAATATTTATGTGCATTATCCTTTAGATATCTATAGATACCGTAACTCTGTATAGTGCTTCTCAATGTTTAACATACCAAGAAGTAATCATCTGGTGTGCAGCTTTAACATTGTTTTTTTTTTTAAAAATCCGTAACTACTGCAGTGACCACCTAGCTTTACATCGTGGAAAACTAGTAAACTCATCCAAAATGGGAAGCCTTTGGTCCAAATCTAGCTGCTTGCTTGTATTTTACAAAAGATCATCTATAGAGAATATTTAGCCACACAATTCTGAAATAAAACTGAGTGAAAGGGGCAGATTCATCTAGCTCTGATGTAGGGTATCACACCCCGATCTGACCCTGCCATTCACATCTATAGCAGTTAACGCCGCATTGTGGTGCGATATGCAGCATGGGAGCTTGATGAATCCCAGCATTAGGCATTTTCATGTTGCAACTCAATGCATTAATGTGTCAAGCTACATTGCCTCAGTATTGCCCTGCGTGCAGGGCCGCCAACAGGGGGGGACAGCCGGGGTTGGTGTCCAGGGCCCCGTGAGGGTCAAGTGTCACTGTCGGCGGCCCTGTGTGTCAGGAAAAAACGCTGACACGCTTGGTTGATTGAAGCTAGGAGAGGCGAGCCAATCAGAGCCTTCCTCGTGGGTGGGGACTAGCATCTAATATAAGCCACTGCACAGGCGGGAGAAGCATGTTTGAATCTTCCTGGCTGTGCAGCTGCTTATTCAAACTACACAAAGGTAAATACTTAGCTGTACTGTATTTGTATTTCCCTGTACCCTGTGTCTGTCTCTTTAGTGTCTGTGTCCCTGTTCCAGTGTATATTTGTGTGTGTGTCACTTTGAGTGATCCCTTCAACTTCTCCCCTTCCCTCTTCCCCCCCCCCCCCCCACCTGCCGACATCCTCCGCATCGCGGGCCATCCATCTCCAGAGCCCACCTCTGTGGACCATCAGCCCCCCCAGTCCCTAACTGAGCCTCTGAGGAATCAGCCCCCCCCCCTCACCAGGCCCTAACTGAGCCTCCGAGGCATCAGCCCCCTGCCCTAACTACCTTCGATGCATTCGCCCCCCCCCCCCCTATAAACAAAAAACCACGGGTCCTATCTGAGCCTCCAAGGCATCAGTCTATCCCCCTCCTCCCTGGCCCTAACTTATTCTGCATGCCTGTACCTGAGCCTTGGCAGGCAGGCCCCCCACCTCCTCCCCCCCCCGGACTAACTGAATGCCCTCCCCCAGGATAATTGAAGGCTCCCCCCAGGCTAACTGAAGGCCCCCCTGGCTCAAACGCAGGCCGACTGAATGCCCCCCAGCTAACTGAAGGTCCCTCAGTCCCCCCCCACCCCAGGCTAACTGAAGATCCCCCTTGGGCCAACTGAAGGCCCCTCTATCCCAACCGCGGGCCAACTGAAGCCCCCCCCCCCCCCGGCTAACTGAAGGACCCATCACTAACCAACTGATGCCCCTCCCCCCTTGCCGGCCGACTGAAGACATATGCCGGCGGACCGACTGAAGAGGTACTGTAATTCATCAATACTGTACCCCTTACACCCTTTAGTCCCATACTGTATTTGACCCCCCAGGCCCATACCTTACCCCCCAGGGCCTATACCTAACCCCGAGGCCCATACCTTAGACCCCCCAGGCCCATACCTAACTGCCCCCCCCCCAGGCCCTACCTTACCTCCCCACCCCCAAGCTCATACCTTATGCCCCACCCCTCCCTTTGCCCATACTTTACCCCCGGCCCATACTTAACCCCACCCCCCAATTCCATGGTATGTGTGCTATGGGTTGGCAGGTGGGGCCCTGATCCTTGCATTTGTCCTGGGCCCCAAGATTTCTGTTGGCGGCCCTGCCTGCCAGTTTTCAGGTGAGGTGTTTCAGCAGGAGGTGTTATCCAGCACACATATTATAGTAGTTTGTATCTAGGCTGGCGGGAATTATTTTTTGGATAGGTGTGGGGTACATAAGAAATAAGTAATGACATAGACAGGGGGGACACAGCCGCTCAGCTCAAGGGTAAAAAGGTGGGTGCACTAGGGGTTTAAATATTTAGAACAGTGTAAACCTTGGCCCACAGCCCGAGTTCCATTATTTACTAGCGAGTGCATGTAATCGGGGGCTTTTTTATCACAGCCTACTCTCCCTATTAGGAGTGACCCTCTGTCTCTGGTTACCCCTTTCCCTTTTCTACAAAATAAGTAACATAAATTAATTACAACAATATAACAATGTATAGGGGGTGCGTAAAAAAAAAAAAACACATTTTAGAACTGCCTAAAACTGGACTGGAAAAAAAAAATGAAAGCTCCGACGATATTTAAGTTTTGCAAACCACTATTAGCAACCACAAAGGATCTAGCGTTCTGTAGGTTCAAAAAGTTTAAGAACCACTGAGCTAAGGCAAATGGAAGAGACTTGATTAACAAGCTTCCATTACACTACAGCCACCAACACATTCTGTACCTTGAGTGTTGCACATATTCTTGGCTCTGCTACACAGCTCCCTCCACTTGTTGTATTAGTCTGACTATTCTGTGGATTTTTGGACTGCGTTTGCTTTAATCATATCAGTTTAACTAATCAACATGATGCTCTTGCTGCAGTCTGCATTTACACTAATTTACTCCTCATGTTTCTGTTGTGCCAGTTCCCAGTCAAGCATCATACTGTAGTTCTGTTCTGACTATGTGATCTAACTCTAGAATAAGCCTAATTTTCATCTAGTAAAAGGAAAACATTTCACGAAAAAGCTTTGTTTAACGTGATGTTAATTCTTTGGGAATGACACACATCCAACTTAAAGCAATCTTCAAGAGCCACAAAAAAAAAAAAAAGATAATTATTCTTTGCAGGGAAATGGCATTTGAGCAGTCCGTTTTAAAGCCCTGTGGAGTTAGTATGATTGAGATTTAATTGATCTCATAGTCTTCTTCAGCTGCATTCAACCTATTAAGTGTTAATGAGCAAATATAACTGTAGGCAACCTAAAAGTAGCAAGTGTAATCAGCTTGTAATAGGCAACAAATCTGGTTTTACCAGATCAGGGAGTTGTATATTTGCTCGATTATTAGAGCCCTGCTGTATTTTCCACAGTTATACAGTGTGTATTACACTGACGTCATATTTTATTCTTACCTTTACCGCACGGCTGGACGCGTGCGGGGCGCGTGGTGATGGCGGCATGTCGGCGCGTCACTGTCACGTGGCGCGCCCGGATTCCCCGGCTTCCCCGACACCCCTGAAGTTGAAGTGAGGTAAGCGGGGGTGCGGGGAAGCAGAGGGGCAAAGGCAGGAGCAGCTAGGGGGTCGGGAAGGGGAAGAAAAATGCGCGCGAAGTGGAGGGGGTGCACGGAGGGGGTGCGGCTGGCACGCTGTTTAGTCACGGCGCCAGCCGGAGTAAATCCCCGGCCAATTAGTGGCAAAGGTAAGAATAAAGGCTGCCGCAGCAGTATAGCCTGTACATTTCACATGTAAATGTAAAGAATAGAGCATTTTGACCCAATGTAGGCAACTTATGCTCACAGTTGCTCCAAATCAAAGCGCTTGTACAGTAAGTCAACAGTCTCTGAAGTTTAATAGTCTCCAGTTGCAAAACAGGGCAAATACCAGTTCCAAAGAAGCTGCACCAAAATCCATTGCTTTTAATGAGACTCATTTTCTTAGATACAAACTGGTGTATGTTTTGCTCCAATTTTGTCCCCAGTTTTGCACCAGGGAGACTTTGATGCAGTAAATAAGCCCCTACTTTGCACTAGTTTTGCCCGATGTAAAAACATTCGGTTAGTGTCTTGATTTACAACTTTCGGAAACTGGCAGATCTAATGGGTGTATACAAAGTCCTGGGGATAAAGCAATGGGCCAAGACGCAGAATTGTGTATGTATCGTAATGTGTGCGTGTAGTAACACCTCCAATATCCCCTCCCTCCCAAATATCTAACTTGATGCTCATAATGTAGGAAAAATAATTGAAAACGACTTTGTTAAAGTGACATCTAGAGAGACATGAAGAAATGCCTCATTAACTACTCATTTTAAAGCCCAAAAAATAGGTTGACTTGGGAAAAAAGCTGCCAAATCAATAGAATGTTCTATAGCATTTAAATTAGCAGACACCTGCAATTTGAATCCTTAAATTACAGCAACTTTTCGATCACTGCAAATGCAAACAGAGTGTGAGTGGAATTCTATGTGCCAATCTCAGTGACTGTGACAAGAAGCATTTGCAAACAGGAGTATTGTTGCAGAACAGATTAAATTGTCAGAACTCTGTAAGGTCATGTAAGACAAATAGATGGTAATTATAAGTATTGATACCGCTATTAATGGCATGATTTTCACTTCTCTGTTCATGCTACATTAAAGCATTGGATGTCAGGAGCATCCCAAAATCTGCATAATGCTCACCTTTTTTTATTTCATTTTCATGGATTAAAAGAAACATTACAGGAACATTGTGCACTTCTGAGTAAAAATTAGATAAATGTCACTAGTACATTATAGAACACACCAGGTGTTCCCGACACTCCAAATGAAGACAAGAAAGCTAATGAAGTTTAGAAATACTATTGTGTATTCATAGAAAAAAAGGACATGCTACAACAATATGCAAATGCAAAACACAGGTAATGAGTGAATACAGGAAGGGGAGGAGGGGTAGTGAGGGAAGGGTGTGTGTGATATCACTAGCAAAGTGAGGGTAGGGAAGGGAAACCTCTGACGGGGAAGGATGTTTGTGCAGGAAGATGCGGGGAGCAACGTTTCGGGGCTATGAACCCCTTCTACATAGCCTCCACAAAGGGGGATTATGATACTTCCCAACTCCCTCACAACTCAATCCTCCTAATCTTAAAATCAACAAGTGAAAAGAAACACACAATTATAAAGGCAAATAAGTGCAAACAGTCTTAAATAGAATGGAATCTGTCATCTAGCATGTGTGTAACCTAATGCAATAAACACCTGACACACCCTTGCAAGAAAGTGGACCAGAAAACAAAAGCACACTATAGTGTAATATGCAATAAATTAATAAGATATATACGCAATTTATCTCAGCAAATGGTCCTATTAGGCTGGCAATACTCTCAGGGAACAGGTCCCTATTACCCAACCGACTACAGTAGGGATAAATAAACTTGGAGAATGCTCAATGTATATGATCAATGCCAATTACTCACATTGTGTGCAGTCCAGTATAGCAGAGAATGATGTCATTGGCGTCACACGCATACCCGGAAGCAAGTGTTTATTGCATTAGGTTACACACATGCTAGATGACAGATTCCATTCTATGTAAGACTGTTTGCACTTATTTGCCTTTATAATTGTGTGTTTCTTTTCATTTGTTGATTTGAAGATTAGGAGGATTGAGTTGTGAGGGAGTTGGGAAGTACCATAGTCCCCCTTTGTGGAGGCTATAGGAATGGGCCTGTAGAAGGGGTTTATAACCCTAAAACGTTGCCCACCGCATCTTCCTGCACAAACATATTTCTCCGTCTGGGATTTCCCTACCCTCACTTTGCTAGTAATATCACACCCTCCTCCACTCAATACCCCTCCTCCCCTTCCTGAGCAGGGAAATTTAAAAAACACACGTGTGCTGCTTGGGCCAATATTTACTCGCCCGGAGGTTAAATCCACACGCCCCGGGCGTGTAAATGTATATAATTGTCGAACACTGTATATATATAATCAAAAAATAAATAGACAATACCGTTCTGTGGCTAACGAAATGCTTTTATTTGTGCGAGCTTTCGAGATACACTGATCTCTTCTTCCGGCGATGTTACAATGAATGAAGCAAGCAATAGTAAATATACTATTCTTATTTAAATCAATAATAATATAAATATATGAGCCTACATGGGTTATTCATTCAACTGTGATACTGCAGTTTGGGGGCACAATTGAATGAAAATGCCCATTGAGTTTCAGTGCAGTATGGTCCCAGTCTACACTATCACAGTTTATTGAGCAACTAGGCTCTTTCACTAACATGTATACAGGTAGCTATTTTTAGGTTAGTTCCCCTTCATCTGTCAGATCTTCTTTTCATCTATCCACCCATTACAGTCTGATCATGATTTTTGTGCCGCCCACCCCCACTTGTCACCTCCTCTTACTCCCATCTCATAGATAATGCCTTTCTGTCAATCTCATCTGTACTTGCTTCCCTCACAATGAATAACCACCCTAGAATTGAATTCCGCATGGTAGTGGAGATTTATGCAGAAGGAAAGCAGTGACTAAGGAAAATGAACCGGACAGATGCATTTTGCTATGAACACAGATAACACTGTGGGAAGCTGAGGGGGGGGGGGGGGGGGTGGGGGAGAACAGATACCAGTAACTGCTCTAGAAATGGATTACGCAATATATTTATCAATGCACAGAAAAGTTTGTTTTGACGCATTGCACCATTTTTTGCTGCAAGCTGCATCATGTTTAACAAATCTGTTAGCCCAAATTCTTACATGTGCTTCAGGAAGTCCGATCATACTTGTTCTGCTGCACCTGGACAGTAACATCTGGAAAGCTGAATATTTCCAATCACTAACCTAAATATAATATTGGAGGCGCAGTCTTGGCACTAACAGTGGGGTTGTGGAGCTGTAATGAAAAAACGTGGGTGTTGCAGTTGAAGATACAGAACCTGGAGAGAGACCTACAATTCTAAGGCCCGTGGAGTCTCTGTTTCCTTTGACATTTAGTGGTCCATTGCTTAAAGTAGATGCATGTATTTTATTTCTTCTTATTAGCTCAAAGTTAAAACCCCAAACGGTCAGTCCTGGTCCCTGCAGGCAGTGTAGGGGGTTAATCCTCACAGGCCCCACAATTTCACAAAGGTGTTACTATTACTGTATGTTTTAAAGGTCAGAATATGGTACTGACTGGCTTCCACAAGCTGAGAGAAGGGTCACATGACACGGTGTGATCCTTGTGCAAGATATAATCTGTTATTTGCCCATGCCTTCAGCTAGTTTTGTAAGTTAATATTATTGTAATGGTAGAGAAAAGGACATTCAGCGCTCGTGCTGCAGATGTAATGGTTGGAAAGATCCCTGTGCTGCACTTGTATGGAGCGTCTCCCCAGAAGCTCCCATTTCAGAGGTGATCCCCCCTAAAAAGGGGGGGAGGACACCCTGAGAAACAAAGAAAAAAGGATGCACAAATGCGCACAAGAGAAAGAATTAGTAATTATTTATTAAAACAAACACATAGACAGCTGAGAGGATCCAACCCCTCCTCAGCTCAATGGGTAAACTGCCCAGATACATAAACCATACATATGGTCTCTAAACATAGAATATCCTAAGACAGTAACACACACACAACACAAAACAGTCAATGTTAAAAATAAACAAAGAGTGTACTAACAGCCCAAGGGGAATTGAATAAAAACCGCCATAGAGGGCTCTAATACCGCTGACAGGGGGAAACGAACACTCACACTAAGGCAAAGGTGGGGGTCCACGGATGACCGCACAGAATCCGGATCGCGGCACCGGGAAAGATGAAAACAGCCACCACTTGAGCCTCAACCTCTCAGCAAACACGCGCAGAATGACCTGTCGTGACCTCTACGCGTTTCGCACCACGTGCTTCGTCAGGAGGTCACGTACAGCGCCATCCGCGCGTATTTATAGGAAGAAGGGAATCAGTAAGGACGGCCCCCTTCAGAAGCCAGACCTAACGCCCTTAGAATGGCAGCTTTATACCTAAAGTGATGCTACCTCTTTCCCTTACAATGTCACGTGTTGCGACAATCACGTGTTGCAGGTTACCAGAAAAAATAGAAAACAGGACCTATAACACAGTAATTCACATAAACATAACATAGTTAGAGACCATCACATGGTATAAAGACAATTAAAAAGCAGATACCAATTCATACATATTAATTACACATAATAGATCAATAATTGATCCTTTATATACCCAGCTAAATATGAATGTATAATTATAATTAGAAAACATATATAGTCTTAATACACATACAATAAAATGAGAGACTGAACTTATATTTATTAAAAAGAAAACATTTTATCTTAAAAATGGAGTAAGCTCAATGAGTTCATTAAAACCAATTGGATGTCTAGTTTGCATTTCGTATATCCAATACTGTTCACGTTTTAATAAATGATTTTCTCTATTTCCTTGTCTGCTGTTCATTTGTATATGTTCAAGCCCTTTAAATGTAATGCAACCGGGGTCATTATTGTGTATCTCTTTAAAGTGTTTTAATAGCGGGGTAAGCGGCATACCTTTAGCCAGAGTTTTCGGTATATTTTTTACATTTCTCAAATGCTCTAACATACGCATCTTTAGTGGTCGTTTTGTCTTGCCAATGTACTGTAAATTACAGTTACACTGCAAGACATAAACCACATGCGTAGTCTGACAATTTATAAAACTTTTGGTATTGTAAGTCTGTTTAGTAGCACAAGACGTGACTGTTGTTCCTTTGCATATATGTTTACACGCCTTGAACTTCCCGCATTTATATGTGCCTTTGATGCCCAAGCGATCTTTAATATCACCAGATACAGCAGTTTTTCTGGTGACTTGGCTTGGGGCCAACATATTTTTTAAATTTGGCGCACGTTTAAAACACTATCCCTGGTTGTGAATTTAACTGAGGGCCCAATACAGGGTCCATTTTCAGTATTCCCCAGTGTTTTTTTAAGATTTTTCTGACCCCATAATGCATGTCACTGAACTGGGTTATAAAAGCAGGGATTTTTAAATTTTTGCTTTTATCCCTCTTATTTTTATTATATTTTATCAGTGATTTTCTTGGTATTTTTTCCAGTTTCTTTATTGAGGAATCTATCAATTCCTCATTGTAACTCTTATCAAGAAATCTTTTTTTGAGGAACTGAGATTGTTTATCAAATTCCTCAGCTTTAGAGTCATTTCTCTTCAGTCTAAGAAACTGGTTAAAGGGAATATTTTGGACCCATCTTTTATCATGACAGCTTAGAGGGTCAAGATAGGAATTGACATTAGTTACTTTAAAGTATGTTTTAGTCTGAACAGTATTGGATTCTATATATATCTCCAAATCCAGGAAATTTATACTAGCTGAACTATTTACACCACTGAATTTTAAATTACATTCATTTGCATTAAGTAGATCAACAAATTCAAGATAGGATTCCTCAGTACCCTCCCATACGATGATAATATCATCGATATATCTCCTCCACAGCCTAAGCTGTGGAGGAGGACATCGAAATACCTCAAGCGACTCCCACAGTCCCATATACAGATTGGCGAAAGATGGGGCAAACGTAGTCTCCATCGCCGTCCCCAAGATTTGTAAAAAATAAAGGGAATCAAACATAAAATAATTGTGACCCAAAATGAAATTAATTGATGTGAGAATAAATTCAATTTGTGTAGTGTGTAGTGTTTGTGGGGTCATGAGAAAGTGCCTAATAGCCTCTATTCCTTTATGGTGGGGAATGCTGGTATATAAGGCTTGCACATCTAAAGTGGCTAATCTACAGCTATCATTCCAAACAAAATTATCCAAAACCTGTAAAACCATAGTAGTGTCTTTTAGGTGAGACGGAAGTGATGTGACAAGTGGTTGTAGGTAAAAATCAATATATGTGGATAAATTAGAGGTGATAGAATTAATCCCTGAAATGATAGGGCGTCCAGGTGGGGAAGTGAGGGACTTGTGAATCTTGGGGATATAATAAAAGATGGGAACCGTGGGTGTCTCAATAAGCATATACTCGTATTCTGCCTTAGACAAAATCCCAATAACAAGGGCCTCAGTCAGATGCTTTTTAATGAGGCCTAAGTATTCCCCTGTGGGGTCCTTTTTTAAGGGGACATAAGTAGTTTTGTCTCCCAATATACGATAGGCCTCTTTGAAATAGTCCTCTTTGTCCAAGAGGACTATTCCGCCCCCTTTGTCAGCTGACCTCAATACAATATCTTGGTTGGCTTTCAAGGTATTTATGCTTTTGTGTTCCTCCCAGGTAAGGTTGGAGTGGTGTTCAGAGGATCTTTTTTTACACATTTCTTTAAAGTCTCTCTCCACCAATTTTCCAAACAGTTCAATATTATGTCCTCTAGAGGTGTAAGGATAGAAAACTGAGTTCGGCTTAAATCCTGAATGTAGATAGCCACTAAAGTTGACAAAATCTGGATCACTTTCTCTTAAAAGAGCTTCAAGATCCTCAATTAGTTCCTCCTCCTCAATATTATGTTCTTTTAACTTATTTGGTTGAGTGCTAACTGATGTCTTGTTAGAGCTACTAAAATGACGCTGTAAGGTCATTTTCCTCAAATATTTTTGGAGGTCTATGTATAGGTCAAACTCTTTCGCATCCTTTGTAGGTGCAAAGGTCAACCCTTTCTTAAGCACCTGAAAGAGATGTTGATCTATTGTAAGCGAAGATAGATTAAATATCCCGCTAGAGGTTAGTGTTAATGGCTCAGGGATCCCCTCTTTGTGGGTGGGCTTTCTCCCTCCTCTCTTACCTCGTCTGAGTATCCCCTTTTGCGATTCACTTTTGTCAAAGGGTTTGAGGGAGGGTTGTCTAGATCCCAGCTCGGTCTTTTGAGCTTGTTTTTGGATGTTTTCTGAAAAAAACAATCGTTATTGTCATCATTATCGCTTACACTACCTTGACCTCTTAGCTTTGAGAATTTATTGGAAACAGGGATATTAAATTCTATACGTTTGTCTTCCTTGGGAGCATGTTGTTCTCTCCTTGGATGTTTATATTTATGTTTGATATCATTTGGCTTCCCATTTTTGCCCACTGTTGACCAATTATCACTATGGCTTCTCTCTCTATGTTTATATTGCTGATGAGGCCTTTCCTTAGAGTGATCTTTCTTATTCTCATAGTGTGGTCTTTTTGGATTTTTGTTCACTTTGTGAGCTTTTCCATTATTCTGAGGTTTTTTTTGGGATTTGTTGGTTTTTGGAATGGCACCGGACAGGTTTAACTTCTGATCCTTACTTGTTAGTTCTTTTTTAGATGGATTCGTGCTTACTGACTTTTGTGGAGTCTGATCGTATCAAGTTATATCTTTATTAGCACCTTTGACTGATTTGTCTATCCAATCTTTTTGCCTGTTCTCCAAATAATCAATTTTATCTCTTAAAAATTTCTTATTTTTCCTCATCATAATGCCTTTCTCATGTTTTTTCAGTTTCCCCACCATATCTTCCACCAGTTTCGGCAGCCCATCTAGTGTTGGCAAACTGATAATGTCCATCTTAACCTTATCAATTTTGACAGACAATTCTTGTAGTTCCTTTTTCCTCTCTCCCATGAGGAGTTTAATGAGGTTTGTGGAACTAATCGCAAGAATTTCTACCCAAATGGCTAGGAAAGCTGGATTTTCATTGCCATATGTGGGTTTGATTAGTAGTCGCAGACCTCTAGGGATCCTTTTGTGTTTAATGTATTCCTCAAAGGATACGAGCTCCCAGAATGCCTTAGTTTCTTGCTCTAACAATTTGGTAAGAGCAAGTACTAGTGAGGGTAAATCAGTGGAGTCGTCTTCCAAATTGACATTGTCACTAAACATTTGACCTACTAACGCACTTCTATTATTTCTATTATCTAGACTAGACAAAAGTAAAGTGGTGAAATTTAGTAATGTTACGGTGTGATCCTTGTGCAAGATATAATCTGTTATTTGCACATGCCTTCAGCTAGTTTTGTAAGTTAATATTATTGTAATGGTATTTTGTTACTGTTGGTCCACCTTGTGGGACTTTTTATTACATATACATATATATCTGCTACTCAGTGCGCTTTTCTCCGGGTTCTTTTTTGTTTGCTAAGGCAGAAAGGGACTATAGGGGATTGAAGTAGATTAGAGGAATGGTCAAGAGGGTGACAACTACCATGTAATGGCAAAATCATGCATATGGGCCCCAAAAATAATTAATGGCACTATAATGTCAGCCACTATAGCACAAAGAAACCTGGGAATCATTATTTCAGCTGACTTAAAAGTAACCAAGCAATGGATGAAGCCAGTGGGATGCTACAGTAGGTTGTGCAGGGAAAGGTATTAGCTGCAGAAAGAGAGAGGTAGGGATGCCACGAATTACACAATTGTGAGACCTCACCTAGACCCAGACTCTAAACTCTGTAAGGCCATTTAACACAACGTTAACATCAATGATGGTAATGGTAAAGCTGTACTCCCTAACGAAAGTAACGGAATGCTAACTTATGTTAACCTCATGTTAAAAGCCTAGCATTGTTACCAAAGGGCACTATGGGAAAGTGTATGCAAATTATATAGAAATGAGATGCTAGCATAAGAATTCCTTGCTCACCAAGCTCTCTTGATGTTAATGTAAAAAGATATCAAATAGATGAGTAACTAAGTCAAGGTCAGTGAATCATCTAAAGAAAGTACATTTTATTGGTGCACTCCTAGGCGATATTTTTATTGTAATAATATATACATAGAATAACTAAATGTGCTAAGAGAAATAAGTGATATTGTATTCTGTGTCTTTATTTATATAGCGCCAAAAGTGTACTCAGCGCTTCACAAAGAAAACAGTACAGGGAATTATAATAATACAATATGTGCATCAAAATCAGACAATAGGAAAAGAAATCCCTGCCCCGAAGAGCTTACAATCTAAGTGGTATAATGGGAGACTTACAGAGACAGCAGGTGAGGGAATAAGTGCTGTAGATGGCGATGCTTGGCCACAATGGATGGTAGGAGTGACCGTGGGTGTGGGACAATAGCCATGTGTCCAGTGTATGTATATATATATATTCACACTATATATATATATATATATATATATATATATATATATATATATATATATATATACAGTGTTCGACAAACCTATACATTTGCTCGCCCCGGGCGAGTGGATTTCACCCCCGGGCGAGTAAATATTGGCCCAAGCAGCACACGTTTGGTACTAGGTGGCGAGTAGATTTTTTTGTGTGGCGAGTAGATTTTTGATGATTTGTCAACCACTGTATATATATATATATATATTTCTCAAACCGTTGTATGCCTGTCTGTCTGTCCTGTGTCTCCCTGTCCCTAGGGGCAATCACATTGGACCTTTGGCCCGTCACTCCGCCTCAGGCCAATGTGATGGCTCCCTTGGCCTGCCTGCCCCCGCACACCTCTCATTGGCCTGAGGTTGAGTGACGGGCCAAAGGACACACACACACTCTCTCACTCTCTCTCCCCCCCTATGTTCCCCCCCCCCCCCATCACGTGCGCCGCCCTGCACCGGCTCCCGGACGGAGGAGAAGCGCGGCCCTCCTGCCACAGCCGCCAACTTCAGGCGCCTCCCCCTTCGCTCTCAACCGGCTCCCGGACGGAGGGGAAGCGCGGCACTGCCCTCCTAACCCAGCCGCCAACGCTCACTTACCTCCCCGGCGCTCCCCTTACCTCCCCGGTGCTACCTCCCCGGCCGCTGGGGGGCCAAATAGCCTCCTCGGATCTGCGCCAGTCCCACTCTCCACCACCTCTCACTCCCGTCGTGTGTGTGTGTGGAGAGGGACATTTTACTCCTGCCCAACAATTTGTGCCTCACTTTCACCCCTACCCCTGCCCTTCACCCCCCCTCGTACCCCTGCCCTTCACCCCCCCTACCCCTGCCCTTCACCCCCCCTAACCCTGCCCTTCACCTCCCTTACCCCTGCCCTTCACCCCCCCTACCCCTGCCCTTCACCCCCCCTACCCCTGCCCTTCATTTCCCTTACCCCTGCCCTTCACCCCCCTACCCCTGCCCTTCACCCCCCCTACCCCTGCCCTTCACCCCCCCCTGCCCCTACCCTTCACCCCCCCTACCCCTGCCCTTCACCCCCCCTACCCATGCCCTTTACCCCCCCCCCCTACCCCTGCCCGTCACCCCCCCTACCCCTGCCCTTCACCCCCCCTACCCCTGCCCTTCACCCCCCCTACCCCTGCCCTTCACCCCCCCAACTCTGCCCTTCACCCCCCCTACCCCTGCCCTTCACCCCCCCTACCCCTGCCCTTCACCCCCCTTACCCCTGCCCTTCACCCCCCCAACCCTGCTCTCCACCCCCCCCCCCCACACCCTTCACCCCCCACCCCTGCCCTTCACCCCCCCACACCCTTCACCCCCCACCCCTGCCCTTCACCCCCCCTACCCCTGCCCTTCACCCCCCCTACCCCTGCCCTTCACCTCCCTTACCCCTGCCCTTCACCCCCCTACCCCTGCCCTTCACCCCCCCTACCCCTGCCCTTCACCCCCCCCCTACCCCTGCCCTTCACCCCCCCTACCCCTGCCCTTCACCCCCCCTACCCCTGCCCTTCACCCCCCCTACCTCTGCCCTTCACCCCCCCTACCCCTGCCCTTCACCCCCCCCTACCCCTGCCCTTCACCCCCCTTACCCCTGCCCTTCACCCCCCCTACCCCTGCCCTTCACCCCCCCACCCCTGCCCTCCACCCCCCCCCCCCACACCCTTCACCCCCCACCCCTGCCCTTCACCCCCCCACACCCTTCACCCCCCACCCCTGCCCTTCACCCCCCCCCACCCTTCACCCCCCCACCCCTGCCCTTCACCCCCCTACCCTTCACCCCCCCTACCCCTGCCCTTCACCCCCCCTACCCTTCACCACCCCCACCCCCTATCCTTCACCCCCCACCCCCCTGCCCTTCACCCACCCACCCCCTGCCCTTCACCCCCCCTACCCCTGCCCTTCACCCCCCCCTACCCCTGCCCTTCACCCCCCTACCCCTGCCCTTCACCTCCCCTACCCCTGCCCTTCACCCCCCGTACCCCTGCCCTTCACCCCCCGTACCCCTGCCCTTCACCCCCCCTACCCCTGCCCTTCACCCCCCCTACCCCTGCCGTTCACCCCCCCAACCCCTGCCCTTCACCCCCACCACCCCTGCCCTTCACCCCCCCCACACCCTTCACTCCCCCCCCCACACCCTTCACCCCCACCCCTGCCCTTCACCCCCCCACACCCTTCACCCCCACCCCCGCCCTTCACCCCCCCCACCTTCACCCCCCACCCCTGCCCTTCACCCCCCCTACCCTTCACCCCCCCTACCCCTGCCCTTCACCCCCCCTACCCCTGCCCTTCACCCCCACCCTACCCCTGCCCTTCACTCCCACCCTACCCCTGCCCTTTATCCCCCTACCCCTGCCCTTCACCCCCTCTACCCCTGCCCTTCACCCCCCCTACCCCTGCCCTTTACCCTTGCCCTTCACCCCCCCTTACCTCTGCCCTTCACCCCCCCTACCCCTGCCCTTCACCCCCCTTCCCCTGCCCTTCACCCCCCCACCCCCTGCCCTTCACCCTGCCCTTCACCCCCACCCTACCCCTGCCCTTCACCCCCACCCTACCCCTGCCCTTCACCACCCCTGCCCTTCACCCCCCCTACCCCTGCCCTTCACCCCCCCCTACCCCTGCCCTTCACCCTCCCCTACCCCTGCCCTTCACCCCCCCTACCCCTGCCCTTCACCCCCCTACCCGTGCCCTTCACCCCCCATACTCTTCACCCCCCCCTGCCCTTCACCCCCCACGCCCTACCCCTGCCCTTCACCCCCCACCCCCTACCCTTCACACCCCACCCCCTTACCCCTGCCCTTCACCCCCTACCCCTGCCCTTCACCCCCACCCCCTACTCTTCACCCCCTACCCCTTCCCTTCACCCCCTGCCCTTCGCCCCCCTACCCCTGCCCTTCACCCCCCTACCCCTGCCCTTCACCTCCCCTACCCCTGCCCTTCACCCCCCGTACCCCTGCCCTTCACCCCCCGTACCCCTGCCCTTCACCCCCCCTACCCCTGCCCTTCACCCCCCCCTACCCCTGCCGTTCACCCCCCCCAACCCCTGCCCTTCACCCCCCCCCCACCCCTGCCCTTCACCCCCCCACACCCTTCACTCCCCCCCCACACCCTTCACCCCCACCCCTGCCCTTCACCCCCCCACACCCTTCACCCCCACCCCCGCCCTTCACCCCCCCCACCCTTCACCCCCCACCCCTGCCCTTCACCCCCCCTACCCTTCACCCCCCCTACCCCTGCCCTTCACCCCCCCTACCCCTGCCCTTCACCCCCACCCTACCCCTGCCCTTCACTCCCACCCTACCCCTGCCCTTTATCCCCCTACCCCTGCCCTTCACCCCCTCTACCCCTGCCCTTCACCCCCCCTACCCCTGCCCTTTACCCTTGCCCTTCACCCCCCCTTACCTCTGCCCTTCACCCCCCCCTACCCCTGCCCTTCACCCCCCCTTCCCCTGCCCTTCACCCCCCCCACCCCTGCCCTCCACCCCCCCCCCACACCCTTCACCCCCCACCCCCTGCCCTTCACCCCCCCACACCCTTCACCCCCCACCCCTGCCCTTCACCCCCCCCCACCCTTCACCCCCCCCACCCCTGCCCTTCACCCCCCTACCCTTCACCCCCCCTACCCCTGCCCTTCACCCCCCTACCCTTCACCACCCCCACCCCCTATCCTTCACCCCCCACCCCCTGCCCTTCACCCACCCACCCCCTGCCCTTCACCCCCCTACCCCTGCCCTTCACCCCCCCCTACCCCTGCCCTTCACCCCCCTACCCCTGCCCTTCACCTCCCCTACCCCTGCCCTTCACCCCCCGTACCCCTGCCCTTCACCCCCCGTACCCCTGCCCTTCACCCCCCCTACCCCTGCCCTTCACCCCCCCTACCCCTGCCGTTCACCCCCCCAACCCCTGCCCTTACCCCCCCACGGCCCGTCACCCCCCTACCCCACCTACCCCAGCCCCCCTCTACCCCCCCCCACCCTGCCCTTCACCCCCCCACACCCTTCACTCCCCCCCCACACCCTTCACCCCCACCCCTGCCCTTCACCCCCCCACACCCTTCACCCCCACCCCCGCCCTTCACCCCCCCCACCCTTCACCCCCCACCCCTGCCCTTCACCCCCCCTACCCTTCACCCCCCCTACCCCTGCCCTTCACCCCCCCTACCCCTGCCCTTCACCCCCACCCTACCCCTGCCCTTCACTCCCACCCTACCCCTGCCCTTTATCCCCCTACCCCTGCCCTTCACCCCCTCTACCCCTGCCCTTCACCCCCCCTACCCCTGCCCTTTACCCTTGCCCTTCACCCCCCCTTACCTCTGCCCTTCACCCCCCCTACCCCTGCCCTTCACCCCCCTTCCCCTGCCCTTCACCCCCCCACCCCCTGCCCTTCACCCTGCCCTTCACCCCCACCCTACCCCTGCCCTTCACCCCCACCCTACCCCTGCCCTTCACCCCCCCTACCCCTGCCCTTCACCCTCCCCTACCCCTGCCCTTCACCCCCCCTACCCCTGCCCTTCACCCCCCTACCCGTGCCCTTCACCCCCCATACTCTTCACCCCCCCTGCCCTTCACCCCCCACGCCCTACCCCTGCCCTTCACCCCCCACCCCCTACCCTTCACACCCCACCCCCTACCCCTGCCCTTCACCCCCTACCCCTGCCCTTCACCCCCACCCCCTACTCTTCACCCCCTACCCCTTCCCTTCACCCCCTGCCCTTCGCCCCCCTACCCCTGCCCTTCGCCCCCCTACCCCTGCCCTTCGCCCCCCTCCCCCTGCCCTTCGCCCCCCACCCCCTGCCCTTCGCCCCTCACCCCCTCCCCGCCCTTCACCCCCCTCCCCGCCCTTCACCCCCCTTCCCACCCCGCCCTTCACGCACCCCCACCCCCTATCCTTCACCCCCCACCCCCTGCCCTTCACCCACCCACCCCCTGCCCTTCACCCCCCCTACCCCTGCCCTTCACCCCCCCTACCCCTGCCCTTCACCCCCCTACCCCTGCCCTTCACCTCCCCTACCCCTGCCCTTCACCCCCCGTACCCCTGCCCTTCACCCCCCGTACCCCTGCCCTTCACCCCCCCTACCCCTGCCCTTCGCCCCTCACCCCCTCCCCGCCCTTCACCCCCCTCCCCGCCCTTCACCCCCCTCCCCGCCCTTCACCCCCCTTCCCACCCCGCCCTTCACGCACCCCCCGCCTTCCCACCCCGCCCTTCACGCACCCCGCCCCTGCAATCCCAGGCAACGCCGGGTATATCAGCTAGTGTATGTATATATATATATATATATATATATATATATATATATATATACACAGTGGTTGACAAATCACCAAAAAATCTACTCGCCACACAAAAAAATCTACTCGCCACCTAGTACCAAACGTGTGCTGCTTGGGCCAATATTTACTCGCCCGGGGGTTAAATCCACTCGCCCGGGGCGAGCAAATGTATAGGTTTGTCGAACACTGTATATATATATATATATATAAATGAAGGGCAGTTGGCACACTGTAAACTGATAATCCACTGATGCTTGTCCCATATGCACACATACACAGATAAATTTTACCAGATGGAGGTCCGGGAAAAACGAGACAGCACACAGCCAGGGAAATCCAGAAATATTGTATTGTATATATATATATATATATATATATATAGTGTTCAACAAATCACCCAAAAATCTACTCGCCGAACAAAAAAATCTACTCGCCACCTAGCCCCGCCCCCAGGCCAGCTTTTTTGACAAAAAAATTAATAAATTCCTAGTAAGAACAACATTAGTTTTTGACATTAGTTTATTTATTGTAGTACATTATACTACAATTAGTCCTTGTTACGTGTGTGTGTGTGTGTGTAAAAAAAGCCAGATGTGAATATGACTAGTTTCTTGAACCCCATAACTAGTGCCTGGACGACCCCGCTTCACAATATCTAAAGCAGCAATCCCGCCTGGGATCTTACCTGATCCGCAGTCCCTCAATGTCCAGGTACCCGCATTCCCGCAATTTTATACATTGGAGGGGAGGTGTTCCCTACCTGTCTTCTGGGTTAGGGGGGATTCTGATCTCTTCCGTGTGAAGCTCGAGAGTCAGATCTGGAAGAAAGCTGTGTAGGTTATTTCGGTGTAGTATAGGGCAGTTAAGATATATAGGGTAAATAAGAGATCCAGAGTGTGAGAGAGAGAGTGTGGGTGAGAGACAGACACACAGAGAGACACAGAGAGAGAGAGAGAGACCCACACAGAGAGAGAGACACAGAGAGAGAGAGAGAGACACAGAGAGAGAGACACAGAGAGAGAATGAGAGACACACAGAGAGAGACACACAGAGAGAGAATGAGAGAGCACGACAGGGAGAGAGAGAGGGCGACAGGGTGAGAGGGTGAGGGCGACAGGGTGAGAGAGGGCGAGGGCGACAGGGTGAGAGAGGGTGAGGGCGACAAGGAGAGAGAGAGAGGGCGACAGGGTGAGAGAGAGGGCGACAGGGAGAGAGAGGGTGAGGGCGACAGGGTGAGAGAGAGGGTGATGGTGACAGGGTGAGAGGGCGAGGGCGACAGGGTGAGAGAGAGGGTGATGGTGACAGGGTGAGAGAGAGGGTGAGGGCGACAGGGTGAGAGAGAGAGGGCGACAGGGTGAGAGAGAGAGGGCGACAGGGTGAGAGAGAGAGAGGGCGACAGGGTGAGAGAGAGAGAGGGCGACGGGGTGAGGGCGACAGGGTGAGAGAGAGAGAGGGTGAGGGCAACAGGGTGAGAGAGATAGAGGGCGACACAGGGTGAGGTAGAGGGCGACACAGGGCGAGGGAGAGGGCGACACAGGGCGAGGGAGAGGGCGACATGGAGAGGGCGACACAGGGAGAGGGCGACACAGGGAGAGGGCGACACAGGGAGAGGGCGACACACATACTCAAACACACACACACACACACACTCACAGACACACACACTCACACACAGACACACACACACACAGACAGACACACACACTGGGTGGGTATTCATTGGAAGGGAGGTGGCCCACCTGTTCATCCAGGCCTTGTCCTCCACATGCCAGCTGCGGGTCGGGCAGCCAGGCGGGGAGGGTCGTGCAGCCAGGCGGGGTGTCGGTAGCCAATCGGGGGGGTCGGGCAACCGGACAAGCAGGCGGGAGGTCGAGCCGACATGCACGGGGGTCGGGCAGCCAGGCGGGAGGATCAGGGACCAGCGGAGGACAGCCGCATGGCAACACCAACCTCCCTATGAGAAACGTGGCCGTAGGAATGTGCCCCCCCCCGTGTGCGCGTGCGCATCCCCCCCCGTGTGCGCATCCCCCCCCCCCCCCGTGTGCTCATGCCAGAGCTGCCAGCCTGCTTCCCCGCTCCCATTACCAGAGCGTGGGACGGAGGGGAAGCGCCTGGGCAGCAGCCGCGGGACCCCCCCAGCCTACCTCCCTCCTCGGGCAGCAAGCGGGGATCGGGGGTAGGGGGGTTGGGGCTGACCCAGAGCTGCCAGCCGGCCCTCTTCCTCGCGTCACACCAATCAGGGAGGGGGATTATTTATTTATTTAAAAAAACAAAAAAAACATTGGCGCGAGCAGGGGAATTCATAGAGCCGCAGCACGGTTCGCCAGCGGCCTAAATCCACTCGCCACAGGCGTGTGGCTATCATTAATTGTCGAACACTGTATATATATATATATATATATATATATATATATATATATATAGTGAATAATACAAATATTAAAATAACAGGTGGTGCTGCTGTCTCCGTGATTGTCTGCTGGGAGAGAGAAATCTCTAATCGAGGGATTGAAAGGTGGTGTCTACCCTTTAATAACGTGTGCTAGTGTTTACATTGCCATCTTCCCCACAATCTAATGGTAAAAATTTCAAACATTGATTGACAACTGCCATACTGATGTGAAGCTCTTTACAATCAACTGTAGATGGTGAGTTGTTGTTAAATCAGTTGTAAACTCTGCAATTGGACAATAATAAAGCTTCACATATGTAAAATCGCCAAGTGAACAGCATAATGATTTAGATCTGCTGAAGAACAAAATTATGCGTTGTGTCAATATATCAACAAAGAGTTCCCTCTATAGATTTATAATATACTACCAGACATAGTAGTGTACAGTTGGTTCTCTCTTCACAAGATAAGTATTTACAGTCAGTGCAGCAAGCCATAATTTGAGTCTCCTATCTCTTTAAATTACCATTACAGTCCACAATTTTGTGAGGGAGAGTCTTCAAGTCTGTAATCTTTAATATCTCCTCTTTCAGTTCTACAATCTCTTTATCTATCTGTATCAGTTCCCTTTTCCTTTCGTGTAGTAAAAGCTTCATTAAACTAAATAAACACGTGTCCAGTATACTGCTCTATTCATCTAATAACTTTTATCATCCAGTCCTTAGGTGGGAGGTTTTTTTTTTAAATTTTATAACTCTTAAGGCCCCTAGGATCTCTAGCGCACGTAATATATATTCTTCTAGGGATGTTTTATCCCACCAAATCCTAATCTCTTTTTCCATCAATTTTGGAAATCTATTGAAACGGGTAGAAAGATAAACATTATTAAATGATATAATCTCACTCTCTATAAACATATTTTCCACTTGGTGTGCACTTTCATTTTTATGCTCAAGGTAACTAGAACATTCAGCGAATGCAGATTCCGCCATGAAGGAAAACCTCAGGAATATAAAATAATAATAAAAACAGCAAAGAATATTGAATGTAATTTAAAAAATATATATATAGAAGAATATATATGAAATATATATATATATATATATAATGTATGTATATATATATAATGTATGTATATATATATATATATATATATATATATATATATATATATTGTGTGAGAGAAAAGGGGGACCCCGCGTCCACAAGATTAATAGTATTGTAACTAAATACCGACTTCTATATCAATATACAGAGATAAGTCAGTGGTGCTATATGGGCCAATCAATACAGTAGGAGAAAATTAAGCCCCAAACAAAAGCACTCTAGTATACCTTTGAAGTACAAATTCACAAAATCTTTATTAAATAACTGTCACAGAACAAAAAATAAAAGAAAGCACAGAAAATTAAAACAAGGCATGGATCCCCTGTACGTACAAAAACCTGACATAAATCCTCCAGCAGTTAATTCCAAATGGGAACAAAACCCATATGAATAGTGACAAGAAATACACTCTACTATGCCTGACATGGTTGACAAAATAATCCAGACAAAAAGCCAAAATTGAAGTGGCTATGGCTAAATAATCATATCACATAATATCAATACAGTCTTATTCCCACATAATCTCAGGGAATGTCTCTGGTGACACAGTGTAACAATATGTGATAAGGCAACACAATATACAGCCTTGGGAAGCACACCTCAAAGAACTTATATGCTAATGTCATACATCACCACACGTCAGGCAAACTGCAAAATCATGGAGCAGACAAGGAGCAGACGCTCAGAACATGAATACGTGTCCCTAGGAGGGGACAAACCAGGGGGTCCTGCCTACTACACCTGCTCCTACGCGTTTCGGCCAAGAGCCTTCTACTTTGAGGCTATTTTGTCAACCATGTCAGGCATAGTAGAGTGTATTTCTTGTCACTAATCATATGGGGTTTGTTCCCATTTGGAATTAACTGCTGGAGGATTTATGTCAGGTTTTTCTACGTACAGGGGATCCATGCCTTGTTTTAATTTTCTGTGCTTTCTTTTATTTTTTGTTCTGTGACAGTTATTTAATAAAGATTTTGTGAATTTGTACTTCAAAGGTATACTAGAGTGCTTTTGTTTGGGGCTTTACTTTCTCTCTCTCTCTCTCTCTCTCTCTCTCTCTCTCTCTCTCTCTCTCTCTCTCTCTCTCTCTCTATCGAAAGAAAGAGAGAGAGAGAGAGAGAGAGAGAGAGAGAGAGAGAGAGAGAGAGAGATAGAACACACACAGACAGCGCCCTTAACACCACACACCCAAATTGCTGCAACCTTAACCCCACCCAGCAAAATTGAACACCCAGCACAGATGTCTAAACAATTAATAATGTAGATTAATTAAAAAGTGTTCAGGAACAAGTGGATGTACATATATTGCGATTGTATATAAAAAACAAATTACATGAATGAAAAAAATATATAGAAAAAATGTGTTTTGGACTAAACAAAAATTGAATAAATTAAAAAAAGTATGTGAAAAATATCAAAAATCCTGTTAAAAATGTGTCATAGCAAAATCATAATAAAAATCAATCATTGAAACACAATACTTATTAGTCCATGAATGTCCTTTTGGAATTTATAAATGGTCCGGGCTGCTTAGTTCTTGGGCTCACCAACCTCCCAACGATACCTATCAGAAAAAAAGAAAGTGAAAAAGCGCCCGATCCATGTGTAAAATCAGATAAAAAGGTTTTAATTTGCCATGAACAGACGACTGCCAACTCACACATTATCAATGAAAAATGAGCATTTTATGGGACCAGCCCATGCACCAGACCGACGTCCAAGTTCCACAGTTAAGCTCCGTCTGCATACAATTGCTGTTTCTGTGAATCTGCTTAGCTGGTTGCCGGTGTCACCGTTAAAACCTCTTTCCGTTTCTCGGATGGGATTCCCGGTCTGCACGGCTGCACTTGAGATATCACCAGTCACAGAGAAGGAGCTCCTGCACTGACGTCTTGCCTCTAGTTTTGCGACAATGGGGATTTAGTGACAAACCTGAGATATGGAGACAGACCACAACAGCACAAAGACCGTGTTAAAGCAAATATTTTATTTAAGCAGTGATAATGGACTGTCGATGCTTTCTGTAGTATTCACAATTGTTAATGCTTGAACAATATCTGTGTACCAATGTTGAATACATGTTGTGTCTCTCCAAAACAATAAAAAAATTTGAAACAAAACAAAAAAAAAAAGGCAACCTCAGGATGGGCTTGCAGTCAAAAGATATATCATTGGAAGAAATCACCAGACTAAAAACAAACATACACACAACAATATAGCACGAAACTCACAATATTAAAAAAGTTAATAGCGAAAAATTAGATTACCAGAGATTTAAAATTCTGTAAGAACATTAAAAAAAAATGATTGGGATAGTAAGGCTATAAGGCAAATTAGGCTATCCTAAATATGAAAGTAAGCCAAGGCTCATATAGCATACGATGTTTTACACCAATTAGGGAAATGGGCAAATTCTGTGTTTCTATTGTGTATAAAGCAAAGAAGCAGAACATTCATTTTAATTCTTATTAAAATTGATCACTTACTACAATTGTAATACAAACTTAAAAGAAGGACGCAAAAACCTTGGATTTAAAAGTATAGTTTTCCCAATCATTATTAGGCAATGATATGTTGATATCCTCTGAACGATTGTAAAGCAAATACACAAACTCTCCTCTATGAAAGACATAAACAGCCTCAGGGCTCATTTTCTCATCAGCATGAATAGCAACACTATTCAGATGTAACAATACTGTACATTCACAAAAGAACATGCTTTAGAGCTACAGTATCAGTTATTGTTTCTATTGTTCAAACTTGTTTTCTCCACTGTCTTTAAATCCGACATGCTACTGACACCTTCAGGCAGCCCCTCTCCTGGGTAGTTGTAGCACTTATGGGACAGTTTTGTTTTCTACACCTAACATCTGCACACTTTGATTAATTCATGAAGGCTACGTTACTTAAGATGCAAAACTCAAAGCCTCCCCCCCCCATTTCACACCTTGTTAGCCCCCTCTATATCAACCCCTCTTCCCATGTATCTCTCTCCCCTCTGTTTCACTCACTCTTTTCCTCACTCACCCCCTCTCTCTTCTCACTCTCCCCCCTCCATCAATTACCCCACTCTCACTCAATCCCCCCCCCCCCCCACATGTATTTCTCTCCCCTCTGTCTCACTCTTACTCCTTATTTTCCTCCCTCCCTCACCACCTCTTTCCTCTAACTCTCCCACCTCCCATCAATTACCCCATCTCACTCAATCCCCCCCATATCACACTCATTCCCTCCCGACACACAATCACCCCCACAAAATACATACCTTAAAAACCCACACCCCAAATACATACCAACCCCCAAATACATACCAATCCCCCAAATACATACCAACCCCCCCCCAATACATACCAAACCACCCCAAATACTTACCAAACCCCCCCAAAATACATACACTTACCTAACCCCCCACCCCCCATATACATACCCCCCCCCCCCCGCAAATTCTTTCCCCCAATTTTGCTTCCTTGTGAAACGTTTCGCCAAAGTATTTAAAAGGCTCAAAAGTTGTCAAAAATCACACGTTTCAAACAAGAATTCGTCAACCCTTTTTAAGTCCAGACCCTGAAATAAGTATTTTGCTTCAGTAATCTGTCTTCTAAACACTTAGCATTAGCTCCATCAGTGAAGTTTTTTGTTTGGTAAAAATCAATAAAACAGAATATTCCCTTTACATCAACAAGGCAATATAAATGTCTATGTATATTGTTCCCATTGAAGATACAACATTATAGTACAAGATTTGTTAATTGTTTTGTTACAAAATTATTCATGGCAAAGAATTGACTGCACTTCTCAACTAAAATTACAATTTGAAACATTGCTTACTCAATGGTAGTTACATTCTTCAACAACACTTAAAAAAGATTTAACACATTAAGTAAATCAATATTTTTCTTATTGACTACTCGTGGAATCTCTTGGCAACTGTTGCCATTTTGTAAGGAATCCGCTCCTGGGTTTGGCTGAAACCCATTCCTTACAGAACTTGCAGTTTATGACAACTCCACCTTGTATCTGCAATCAGTATCACATGTGCTTTCAATCACTGCAGCTCTGTCTCTGTGCTCCGTCATTGGCTCTCACACCCCTGTCCTTGGATTGGCACCCCTGCCCTTTTTATTCTGGCCTCTCTTTTTCCCTCATGGCTGAGCATAAACCAAGTTGGACTTGGATGTAACTGTGTTTGCCACAAGCTACCTTGCCTTAGCCAGTCTGTTCCTGTGGCCTGCTGCATTCCCTCCTTGCAGAAGCCTGGTTCCTAGGGCCTGCTGCATATTCCCCTTGCAGAGGCCTGGTTCCTGAGCTGGAGTGCTGGATCCCCAGTGCTAACCTTTGTCTGTTCCTGTGGCCTGCTGCATTCCCTCCTTGCTGAGGCCTGCTTCCTGGTTCTTGTGCTGAAGTGCTGGATCCCCAGGTCTAACCTTTGGTGTTCCTAGGCCGGCCTGCATTCTCCCCTTGCAGAGGCCTTTATCATGGGCCGCTCCTCGCTCAGAGGCCATTCCCACGCTGAAGCACTTCGCACCAGCCTTTCTGTTTCCGAACCCCAGCCTGGATATTGAGTACCCTGCCGTCTCCAACCCTGACCCTGGCTTGTCCCTACTGATTCCCTTCTTCCTATAAATACGCGCGGATGACGCTGTACGTGATCTCCTGACGAAGCACGTGGTGCGAAACGCGTAGAGGTCACGACAGGTCATCCTGCGCGTGTTTGCTGAGAGGCTGAGACGGAGCTTGCCTGAGGCTCATGTGGTGGTTGTTTTCATCTTCCCTGGTGCCGTGATCCGGATCCTGTACGGTCATCAGTGGACCCCCACCTTTGCCTTAGTGTGAGTGTTCGTTTCCCCCTGTCAGCGGTATTCTAGCTCTCTATGGCGGTTTTTATTTAAATTCCCTTGGGCTGTTAGTACTCTCTTTGTTTATTTTTAACATTGATTGTTTTTTTCTTTTGTTGTGTGTGTTTCACTGTATTAAGGTATTCTATGTTTAGAGACCATATGTATGGTTTATATATCTGGGCAGTTAACCCATTGAGCTGAGGAGGGGTTGGATCCTCTCAGCTGTCTATGTGTTTGTTTTAATAAAAATAATACTAATTCTATCCCTTGTGCGCATTTGTACATCTTTTCTTCCTTGTCTATGGATTACCCTGTTTTCTCCAACCCTGACCCAGCTACGTCTGACCACGGAATCCGCACTCCGGACCCGACTCCGTGGGTTAAGGTCGGTGTATATGCATTCCCACCTCAGCCCTGCGGTCCGGTCCCGGTTTGTGGCGAGCAAGTCCGTTACACATTTAAAGCAGCAATACTACATTCCCCATCCACCCTTATTTTTATTGTTATATGTAAAGCATGTGACAATGTATAATTTTATATTCTTACCTAAGCTGGCAATCAGTTGGTGCTCCTGTCCTGATTGTGTGCCTGCAAAAAAAGAGTGTAGTGCTGCACACCAATGAAATAGCCATAAACAGCAGTATAATACTTGCGTTTGGTACCGGTGCACCTGGATCAGGGAAAAACCTATCTGGAGAGATCCTGTATACTGCAACAAGAAGGTGATCCAGGGCACTATGGATTTGCACAAAAATAATTTATTCTGTCAGAACATATAACATACAGTATGACAGAATAAATTATTTGTGTGCAGATCCGTAGTGCCCTGGATCACCTTCTGATTGTGTTTTTGGACCAAAATGAATACATAGACGCTGTGTGTCGCAGGTATGCTGTAATTAACAACTTTGCTCTGAAATGTGTCATTTGATACAGTGAGCCCTATGTTTACTGCGCAAACTAATCAATTATTGTTATACTATTTTTCTTTTTAATGATGATCTGTAGACACTTGTTTAGGATCGTTATAAAACACGTAACACAGATTTATGGTTTTAAAAACTGCTTTTAAAATCCTAGCTATGATGGACATAAAGCAATTCTCTCGCTTATATTCTGAAAGTTGTGAGCATATTAATATATAAGCTTTTGAAAATGGAAAATGTGCTGGATTTGTTTAGCTAACTGATCTTTTTAAGTGAATGGGGAGAGGGAGCAGCTCAGTGAGTAATGACACTGACTGGCACTGGGTTTGAAGCCGGGGAACCTGGTTCAATTCCTGGCGTCGGCTCCTTGTGACCTTGGGCAAGTCACTTTATCTCCCTGTGCCTCAGGCACCAAAACATAGATTGTAAGCTCCACGGGGCAGAGACCTGTGTCTGCAAAATGTCTCTGTAAAATGCTACGTAAAAATACAAGAACATGCTTTAAAAAAAAATGGTATATATAATTAATTGCCATGTTCATAGAGCTGCAAATATAGAAGTTCAGCATACTATATACATATGATAATAATGAATAGCTGTTGACTATTCACCATAATTGAAATGCCTAACGCATGACGTTTATGTTATTGTATTCTTTATTTTCCGCATATGCATTGCCCCAATAGGTTCAGAGATGTCACCCCACCTACAATACAGTGTATCACAAACGATATATATCAAGTTAATAACTTACTTGAACTGATCTAACCAGTGAGAGTTCTCTCTGGCTCAGGAGATATTAGCATCCAAAATCAGTGCAGATTGTAAAAGTGGTCCCTGGCCATGATAGCCTGTGAATAAAGGTGTCATAGACTAAGCGGAGCAGTATGTGTGTCATAGAATAAGCGGAGCAGTATGTGTGTCATAGAATAAGCGGAGCAGTATGTGTGTCATAGAATAAGCGGAGCAGTATGTGTGTCATAGAATAAGCGAAGCAGTATGTGTGTCATAGAATAAGCGGAGCAGTATGTGTGTCATAGAATAAGCGGAGCAGTATGTGTGTCATACAATAAGTGGAATAGTGTGTGTCATAGAATAAGCAGAGCAGTATGTGTGTCATAGAATAAGCGAAGCAGTATGTGTGTCATACAATAAGTGGAATAGTGTGTGTCATAGAATAAGCAGAGCAGTATGTGTGTCATAGAATAAGCGAAGCAGTATGTGTGTCATAGAATAAGCGGAGCAGTATGTGTGTCATACAATAAGTGGAATAGTGTGTGTCATAGAATAAGCAGAGCAGTATGTGTGTCATAGAATAAGCGGAGCAGTATGTGTGTCATAGAATAAGCAGAGCAGTATGTGTGTCATACAATAAGCGGAGCAGTATGTGTGTCATATAATAAGTGGAATAGTGTGTGTCAGAATAAGCGGAGCAGTATGTGTGTCATAGTAACAGTCCACGTTTCCGGGAAGCACAGGGAAATATCTCCTGCGCATGGGGTACATTCTTGTGAGATTAATTACATTTTATTCTGGGATTTCTGTACGGTACGGGAAGTGGTGCTGCTTATTTAAGAGTAATTCATATAAGATAGTTACTAGGGAAAAAAAGAAGCAGGGGATTCATTAACAAAGATATCTGTATGTTTATTAAGAAATTAGCATTATAGCGAAAAGATCGCGCAATTTTTAAAAAATGTTGGTTTGCGTACTTTTGACGTACAGGTAAGTGAACTTTGCAATCTTTTTGATCTACATGTAACGAATCTCACACAGTTTCACACAAGCACCAAAACCCTTGAATCTTAGACACATTTCTATTGTGAAATAATATAATGGCACTTAACATTGGTTTTTTATTTATTTATTTATTTTTTGCCAATGTTCAAAATTAGCTGGTTTTGGGAATGTGCGCAAATAATGTATTCCAAAAATGGGTAGTGAGGAAAGTTGTCACGGGGAATGCTACAGCTCTTGGATGCCTGAGGCCCAGTCGTTTAAGTAAACTCTGTGTCAAGTCTCTTTCATAAGTTATTTAGAAACAATTGCAGCAGTTATAAGTACAGAACTGGGACACGTTACCAGTGGATCATACGGATTTGCTGAAAACTATTGGATGTTTTAGATCCTACAACTTTAGAGCAAATGCACTTCTAGCTCTACAATCTGTTTTAATCGTTTAAAACTTTCCATTTTAGAAGTGCACCTAGGTATCACTCATTTGCTAAGGGGGTCATTCTGTATTGTCTGAAGCGGTCAATCTGGCG
This sequence comes from Ascaphus truei, assembly GCF_040206685.1. Classification (NCBI taxonomy): domain Eukaryota; kingdom Metazoa; phylum Chordata; class Amphibia; order Anura; family Ascaphidae; genus Ascaphus; species Ascaphus truei. The sequence continues at coordinate 142,686,377 of NC_134484.1, forward strand.
ATTTTCACCCAACAATTCCTATATACTTCCAATTGGGATTTTGGGGCAAAAATGTCCTAGACGGACATTTCGGACAGTATTGAGTAAGGTTCCAAGTCTGACTTTTATATACAGTCATGTGAAAAAGAAAGTACACCCTCTTTGAATTTCACGGTTCTACATATCAGGACATAATAACAATCATCTGTTCCTTAGCAGGTCTTAAAATTAGGTAAATACAACCTCAGATGAACAACAACGCATGACATATTACACCGTGTCAAGATATATTTAACAAAAATAAAGCCAAAATGGAGAAGCCATGTGTGAAAAACTAAGTACACCTTATGATTCAATAGCATGTAGAACCACCTTTAGCAGCAATAACTTGAAGTAATCGTTTTCTGTATGACTTTATCAGTCTCTCACATTGTTGTGGAGGAATTTTGTCCCACTCTACAACGTTGCTTCAGTTCATTGAGGTTTGCGGGCATTTGTTTATGCACAGCTCTCTTAAGGACCAGCCACAGCATTTCAATCAGGTTAAAGTCTCGACTTTGACTGGGCCATTGCAACACCTTGATTCTTTTCTTTTTCAGCCATTCTGTTGTAGATTTGCTGGTATGCTTGGGATCATTGTCCTGTTGCATGACCCAATTGCGGCCAAGCTTTAGCTGTCGGACAGATGGCCTCACATTTCACTCTACAATACTTTGGTATTCAGAGGAGTTCATGGTCGACTCAATGACTGCAAGGTTCCCAGGTCCTGTGGCTGCAAAAACAAGCCCAAATCATCACCCCTCCACCGTGCTTGAGAGTTGGTATGAGGTGTTTGTGCCGATATGCTGTGTTTGGTTTTTGCCAAACGTGGCGCTGTGCATTATGGCCAAACATCTCCACTTTGGTCTCGTCTGTCCAAAGGACATTGTTCCAGAAGTCTTGTGGTTTGTTCAGATGCAACTTTGCAAACCTATGCCGTGCTGCCATGTTCTTTTTAGAGAGAAGAGGCTTTCTCCTGGCAACCCTTCCAAACAAACCATACTTGTTCAGTCTTTTTCTAATTGTACTGTCATGAACTTTAACATTTAACATGCTAACTGAGGCCTGTAGAGTCTGAGATGTAACTCTTGTTTTTTTTTTGCAATTTCTCTGAGCATTGCACGGTCTGACCTTGGGTTGAATTTGCTGGTATGTCCACTCCTGGGAAGATTGGCAACTGTCTTAAATGTTTTCCACTTTTGAATAATCTTTCTCACTGTAGAATGTTGGACTTTAAATTGTTTGGAAATGGCCTTATAACCCTTCCCAGATTGATGGGCAGCAACAATTGCTTCTCTAAGATCATTGCTGATGTCTTTCCTCCTTGGCATTGTGTTAACACACACCTGAATGCTCCGGATCAGCAAACTGCTAAAACTTCGGCTTTTATAGAGGTGGTCACACTTGCTGATGATCAATTAAACAAGGGCATTTGATTAGCAGCACATGTCTGCTACTTAGCATCTTAATTCCTATTGAAGCAGTAAGGGTGTACTTAGTTTTTCATACATTCTCCATTTTGACTTTATTTTTGTTAAATAAATCATGACACGGTGTAATATGTCATGTGTTGTTGTTCATCTGAGGTTGTATTTACCTAATTTTTAGACCTGCTAAGGAACAGATGATTGTTATTATGTCCTGATGTGTAAAACCGTGGAATTCAAAGAGGGTGTACTTTCTTTTTCACATGACTGTATCTGCATGTCCTATTCTCTAAGAGATTCTGGAAATAGAATCAGGGTAGCTAACTTAAAGCAGCAATTCTACTTTCCACATTTCTTTTTTTCGCTCTTCTTTTTATATGTAAAGCATGTGGCAATGTATAATTCTATATTCTTACTGGCAATCGTTTGGGTCTCCTGTAATAAATCTGTAAAAATCCTGATTATATGCTTAACATACTGGCTGCCTTTCAGATTCAATCAATGCTTCAGTCAGTGTTACTCAGCAGCTACAATGTAATATCTATAATATCCTTATATTACAAAGGTAATATTGTCTATTGTTACAGTTTACAGCTCAAATGCTGGAAACATTGGCAACAAATTATTACAACCAGGAAAGTGTTGTAAAGATCTTACACTGCTTTGGAGGTGGGCTAAAGCCTGCTTAGGAATCAAATGATGCTTTAAAGCAGCAGTTCAAGCAATATCCTACGTGTGTTTAAAAAAAAAAAAAATCAGTTATGTGCTATGAGAAAATACTTGTAGCATTAAAAAAAAATGAAAAAAAAATGTTTTAAAGACATTTTTAATGTTTCTAATGTAGGAAGCATTTCCAAAGTGACAGCCCTTTCACCTTCTGATTGACTCTGGCTCTTGAGCTCCGCCCTCTCTCTAGCAGTGCACCAATTGTATCTAGTAACTGCCCAGTTAATCATATATTCCAAGAACTACATTGCCCAAAATGCTGTGCAAGAACTGAATTAAATAGCCCAGAGCAAGCGATTGATTACAGGAGAACAGATCGATCTGCAGCTTAGCTAATCACTTGTCAATGTGCAGATTGTATTGATGCACATATTGAATGGTGAAAAAAATATATATTTTTTTTTTAAATGGCAGCTTGAACTGCAGCTTTAAAACGAATAAAAATTTGCTTTAAGAGTTGAAATTTAAAAAAAAAAACAGTCTCTGTTAACTCATACTACAGAACTGATATATATTTTTTTAAAACATAAGATTTCACATATTTTGCTGCTTTAATGCCATAGCACTCTAAAGCTACGAATATATAATTTGCAAAGCAGAAATAATGTGGATCTGACAGGTATGAGAAACACAGTGAGTTTTATGTTTCTGCATTTTATACAGTATCTGTAATGAGTTCTGGAGATTTGTTTGTGATTTAAGTTTGGATCCCACCACCTATTAAGAATAGAAAATAGATGGAACACCACTTATTTGCAAATTGATGCTCTCTCATGCAATAAGAAGAATAAATACAAAATAAATAACAGTAAACAAGCATTTTCATTTATAGTCATTTTTTCTTTGTTTTGCTTCAGTTCTTCCTACTTAAAAAAAAAAAAAAAATACTTGTTTTGCCCTGGCATCTACAATTTATTTAATAACACTAGCATCTGGTTATTATTGTTGTTGAAGTGAAGAACATTTAACTTTTAGAGGATCAGTTTTATGCACTAAAGGAAAATCATTCTCCACTGCTCCCTGACAAGTCACACAGTCTTCAATGTATTATCATGCAGATCAGCTGGCTATAGTCCTTGGCCTGGCTCATTTTTCTGTTTGGCCCGCAACCTTAGCTGTTAATGAGAGTTTTGTTGTGGCTTACCGTGCTCATCTTGCAAGGGATTGCTTGACGTTGTAGGCAGACACTTGGGATCAGCAGGTGAAAAATATTGGAGACTTAATAATGTTCTTAGGGATTCTATTCTTCAGGGAAAAGAGACTTCAGGAGGTTGAACATATTATGTCAGATGGAGTTGTTGGAGGAATTCTGAGCACAAGTGTTTGATAATAGCTATTTAATAGCATGAGAAAAAGTCCATTGTTATATAGGAGTATGGAGAGGACCAGATAGTTAGACCTAGAGATGAAAGGAACAGATTGATCGCGCTTCCACAAAGAAACACCAAGCCATGGAGCACCACAATCATTTTGTAGATAGAGATAGAACTAGATTATTGTCTACTGAGATAAAGTATTGGCAAAAAGTATCTCTTCTAGTTAAAAAGGCTTATGTTCAGGAATAGGCAGGAGACACTAGAGGTCATGTCCTGACAATTGCAGCAATATCTGTAGAGTATAGACCATTAGTTTGTGCTCAGTTTGTAAAGGCAAAGTATTCCCAGCATTCAGCGTGTCTGTAGATGCACACTATTGTATTAAATTAACAGATGGTAAACTGCCTGGGTTTGTTTGTAGTGCTAGGAAGAACCTGCTCTGTGTTCATTGAAGGAAAACGTGCTCAGGTCAAAGGTTGACTGACAACAGTAATGAACTGGTTACTGAAATGATGCAAGTACTGTAGACTTAATACAATTGAAACAGTTTATGAAGGCAAAAATGAAAAAAGGGTAGGTGGAGGAGAAATGGGATATGTAGGTCATCTACTCAGCAACAATGTTCAAGTGTTATCAACTGTGAAATTGCTTTGCACAAGCATATGTTATTTGACATGTACTTGAGTTCACACCTCATGGCGTCATAATAAAACAGAGGTACAAGCATGTAACTTGAATTCAAACAAACTGTGTATCTGTTAACATTTAGATTGACACCGTTTTGCTTTATATATGCATTTGTTTTTTTATTATTTCTACTTTGTTTGAAATGATTATAATCATTAAATGTTTTGCATTCATTAATATTTTTGGAGATTTATTTAGGCCTCTCCACATTGCAATACAAATCTTAAAGAGACGTTATAGTAAGGAGCCATGTGTTGAACACATTCTATTTACAATGTCATGTTGGTGCCATAAAAATGTACAACTAAAATATAAAGTGTATAAGAACCTGTAGAAAATAGAACAAACAAGACACTGGCATTCTACTTATTCTCAACTTGCCTGAGCCATATGATCTATCCTCGCATATTTCAATATACAGTATATAAAACATTTTTACATAATGTGAACTGGGGAATCCTCCAGAGCTGAACTAAATTAACTAAATTAAACTAAATTTCAATTCTGTTTTTATTTAAATATATTCTACACTTTTATTTGGTGCTTTTGTCCGGAAAAACGTACAGTAAGTTTATAATGTAAATAGTACAATGGGAAATTAAATCCTAAAGGAAATGTACTAACTTGAGAACTGCTGCAACATAGATTTTGTAGGTAAATGAGGGCGTTTTTTTAATGTTCCATTGATTTGTACCGGGTTGGTGGTAAAGCCGAGAAAATGCCATTTTTTCCCCAGTTAAATGTGAAGGAGTCTATTGATAAACATGTACTGTAAGGGACTGCCAGTATAGGATGTCTTGAGTGGTACCGAACCAACAGCCACTGGGCTACACAATCAACCTGATGTCAACCACAAAGTTTCATTAGGTGCCTCATATCTTTAATATGCTTTCTTTATAAACAGAAGGCATTAATAGGGTTTTTTCTAGTACAAGATACACATTTTTAATGTAGTTTTAATGCATAATTACATAAGGATATAAGCAGGGGAGAAGAGTTCTCTATTAATATATGCCATAGAGATGTAATATACTCTGGGAAAGTAAAGGTAGATATCTATAGTTATTAGGAACTGGCTATAATTCCAACCAAAGCCTCACTTCCATTATTACTCTAGCAAAGTGAGGTAAGTGCCTATAGTAATTAGGACTATACTACCTATGCCCTTGTAGCTAAGAGATAGATGAATTTGAAATTGGCAGATACTAATTGTGCCCTGTGCCCAGTCTGCAGGCAGCACCAGTGCTTTCAAACATTGTCTCATTTCCACTATTACTCCCCATTTACTTTTTGGTCTAAATTCCCAGCATTATGTCAGAAGCAAGCCCAATACTGCACATCAAGTCAACACCATCCCAACTGTTACACATGGTGGTGGGAACATCATGCTATGGGGATGCTTCTCTTCAGCAGGGACTTAAAGAAGATTCGTTTTTCTGGACTTGCTGGTTGACTTGATTTTCTTAATTAAATTCAGTATATATCAAATAGTCCACGGCACGGTTCTTTTTTTAATTTAATCAGGGACAGAATAGAAAACATTTTTTACAGCATGATTTCAGTAATCAGGTTTGCGTCAGTCAGGCATATAGTTAGGGAGTGGAGAATCATTAGCTCGTCTCTTCTTAGCTTGGTGGTAAAGGATTCGGAATTCCATAAATTCAAATACAATCTTTGTACTTTTCTCTCAAACAGCCTAAACGTAGGAATTCCTTGTTTTTCTCACCCTGAGCTCAAGCTACTCTTGGCTAATTATCAATATTAGAAAACTATTTCTCCATTTACTTTGATGTAGAAGAATCACTTTGTTCTGTTACTAAATAAGTATAGTTCTTAATCTTTTAAGACCTCTCTATTGTATGGTCTTACTATCTATTTAACTAACCTTTGAATTTAAACTCAAGACAATATACTTTTCAACTCAGCAAACATTTCTTCACCTGCTGGTTTCAGGCTGATTTTTTGTTCTTGTCATTGCAGCTAATCATTTTTCAATATAGAATTAACCAGTTACATGCTGAATATATATGTACAGTATATAGAGAATATAGCATAATTAATATTTAGGTTTGAAATCATCCTATCTTCAAGACTGAGAAGCTTGTCGGGATAAATGGGAGAATGGGGGGTGCAAAGTACAGGTGAATTCTGAGCGAAACCCTGTTTGAGTCAGCCAAGACTCTGACACTGGGGTGGAAACCCCCACATTTTAGCAGGACAATGACCTGAGGCAGAAAGCCAAAGCCACACTGGAGCGGTTGAACTAGAAGAGAATTTTCTTGAATGTCCTCCTCATATAACAGTGTTCAGTTTTACTTCTACCAAGACAGTAACCAAGGTCACATAAGTCCCTTTTTAGCACTCACTCATGGTGCAATAATACGTAGTGTAGGGATGTAAATATCCACAGAGAAGCGTGATGTATACCACTCAACCACACATGAAAGGGCTAACAATGGTAACAGGACGTCTGGCCTGCTAAAAACAGAACACAATACATCTTTCATAATATAATCAACAAAGCCGAAACTACAAGTGGACGTATGTATAAGTGAATTAAAAATAGGAATAAAAATTAATCGCCAGATGGGGAGGGTGCAACGGAGAAAGCTTGTAGTGGGGACAGTAGTAGACATGCGGCAAACACTAGTATAATGTAAATGCCGTTGCCAAACACATAATAATCCCTCTAATACAGCTACCAGGTGACCTAATGGTCTGATGTAAAGCCCCTAGTGTTAGATGAAATATATAACACAAACTCTGAACACACAGGTATAACCCTTTTAGTAGCGTGTGACTGCAGGGTAAACACACTTCTCATCCAGCATTGTATGATGCAGTATACTGCAGTAAAGTGTACATATAAAGTCAGCACATGCCTGTGTATGAGTGAAGGATCTGTCACGCAACATAGACGGCACAGCAAATGGCAACGTGCAGCTGTAAACCGAATGCCATGCAAAGTATACAACCGTGTCCTCGGCCGGGGCTGAAAAGTTACACCTCTCCTAGCACCGTCCCGCTTGCTGACGCCACCATCGTGACGTCACTGCACCCCGACGTACGTTTCATGTCATGAGACACTTCTTCAGGGATAGGAGCTACATACAGAAGGCGTCCATGCGTCTGTTATACCCTATACAGGGGGAGGAGTAAATAATGAGAGGCTGGTCTCTCAATTAGCCGGATCTGATGTACACAGAAACGGCGGCAAGTTTAACTACTACAGCTTTGAAGCTAAGGAAAAAGAAAGTTTGCTTGAAAATATGTGCATACATTATTTGTAATTCAGCAAAATGTGATATTATTGTTGGGGGTGAATACTTCTGCATATCTCTGTATACATGGATATAGATACAGATGCAGCTAGATGGTTAGTCGCGTAGTCAGCCAGGAAACTGCAGGCGGTAGCAGCCTGAACCACTGCCAGACTGTGGAATTCCCGCGACAAGACTAATGGCCCATCAGGATTAACACAGCCGGGGTCCCTGCTTGTGAATGGGACTCCCGCTATGTGAATCCTACTGGGCTGCATCAGTCTGGAAGAGACGCACAGTGAGAGTAGATAGAATCAGTCACTCTACCTGTGCCCCTATAACAGGCGATTATGCGGCTTTTATTTTAATAACATTATTGAAGCAGGGGGTCTCCGGAGCTGAACCCCATTAATTTCAGCCCCCGGGGACCCCTTGCTTCCCGAGTTAGTGGCCCCGGTATGGGGTGCTGGTTTCTCCACCATGTTTAAATGTCCTAGTCACGTGGGCCGTGATACACACACACACACACACACACACACACACACACACACACACACACACACACACACACACACACACACACACACACACACACAAGTGGTAAAGAAACTCATCTTTCAATAAAATTAAATAAATCTGTTTTCCCTTTACAATTTTGTTCAGTTTGTAAGTGCCAAGTTTTGACAGTCGTGCGTCTTTTGAATTTTGTACTCATTTTGCCTGTAGTTATAAAACATATGAATACTGAGCTTTGAGCTGATAATACAGCACAGAACAGGCTAGCAGAGTTATCTGAATATGTCAGAATAAGTATCCCTGGTCAAGGATTACAGAATTCCTTTTTTTTTTTTTTTTGCAGTGAGATTTACTTTTGCCTTTAGATTTAAGAGCCTGGCAATTGTGTAATCGCACCATTGATCAAGTACAAGGCTTTTTTCTGTACAGCATTTAATTCCAATAGCAGAAACGTTTCTAGCATGTATTTCACCCACTGTTAGACAAAGGCTAGGCAGGGATGTTTTTCAAATGTAACTTTTTCAGGAAAAATGCTGTGCTTGCTAAAAGTTTTTGTTGGCACAAATTAATCTGTTTAAGCAGCAAAAAAAAATAAAAATCTCCCATTGCTGTGTTTTAGTCCCAGTTAAACAAGTCCTTTTTATTTTTCATTTCAATTCTATTTTGTTATTCACTGAAAATGTCCTTTCATAATGTATATGCTACAACTTTGATCAAGTAACAATCATGTTAAAAAAACATTCACTTCCTGCACAGTCATTTTCGTGGAATAATTATTTTAAGCGTGCACTGTATGTTATATTGAGATAAAGGGAAGTAACAAAGGAGACAATTGATTTGGAAATGTAACAAATACAAAGCAAAAGAGCAGTTCTGATATTATGGTTATTTCTAAATAGTAATCATACTTGATACAGGAATGTTTAATCCGTGTATTTTGCATTTCTTTAGTACTGCTACTTTAAATAACCATATTTTCTATTTATTGTATTATAAATAAGATGTATTATGGAAATAGAGCATCTTTAAACTTAAGGCTCAGTAGAATCCACAGACTGGCACAGTATTTAAGCTTAGACTTGTACATAGCTGTAAATCCTACACTGCCCTTAATGCTTTAATACATTTTGACTCAGGCCCAAGACAAGTGGCGGTGTAATTATTTACTCAAATGTCAGACTTTCATTTTAAAATAGAGAAAGGAAGAATAAATATTTAAAAAGAATGACAAATGATAAAAGATACTTGATGCTGGTATTAACTATCTGGAACCTTATAGTATTAGAACTCTGCTATCTGCAGGCTACTAACCAGTATACAACAGATAAACAAGAGACGTTTAAATACAATTTATATTCTCTTTACAACAATTGTCTCTGTTTTAACCCATTCATTTCTGCAATAGCCTGAAACACATTGTATTGAAAGGTATGACCAGGAAAGTTCACTGCAGTGTTTGCACGCAGGGCAAATGTGCGCAGTTGACTATTATTACATGGCATGTGATACAGTGTAATAATATAACTTGCTATTATTACTGTAGAATCAAATGAAACATATATGACATGCCATTTCAGTTTATTTAGTACAAATCTGTCCGAAGAAAGGACCTTAGTAAACCTCAAAGTTTGCACTTTTTTTAGCCACTAGTTAGCCATTCACTTCTATCAGTTCGACCTTATCTTTGTTTGTCTCCTCTATGTGCTAACAAAGTACCATCCTCCATCTGTATCAATATGGAAGGTGCCACCAATATAGGGCACGCAAATGAAGCGGCAAAATGTACTGAAGAATCTAAACAAACAATCTCAACGGGACAGCAACACCATCTTATTGACCATACTGTATGCAAATAGAAAAAATTAATTTCTTAAAGGCCTGATACAACACACAGTGTGTTCACCCCAGACACACAAAATAGTATCCAGGCCATAAGGTACAACCACATTTACTTAGATACTACAGACCAGCAACTAGATACGCTTAGAATGAACTTCATAAATCAAGGTTAAACCTCCAGAATTACAGAAAAACAAATACACACAGAGCCACCACTAACTCAGAAAGAACCTTCTGGAGTACAAAGAGAAACGTATGAAATCTTGGTTATATTAATGGTCACCTACAATCGCCATTTGCAACATAAGTACGGATCTACAACCAATTCTCCATAAAGATGACAGATTGCAAGAAATCTTGCCAACCATTCTTGCTCTTCTACAGACAACCACCAAATTTGAAAGCACTGATCATGAGGAGCTCCTTTTCCCAGCCCATACTGTAGACCAGGGGTGAGCAATCTTTTTATGCCGAGCCCCCCTTTTTATCCATGACATTTCTCGGGCCCCCCCTGCCTGATGTAATCAAAATCACATGAAAAAAAAACCTTTATTTAACAGTATACAATGTAAATACAAATATGTCTAAGGCCGTGCATAGTGCCCGCGACGTCACCCGTCGCTGCTAGCGAAAGTTGTATTTCGCTTTGCGGCGGCGTGGGCGACCAAGCCATTGATTGGTTCAGGGGCTGTCACGAGGCGACAGCCCCTAAAAAATCAAATATTGCCGGCTTCAAAAAATCGCGTCGCCCCGTCACACTTACTATAAGCGCACGCGGCGGCGACAATGCATTTGTTTTCGGGCGACGTTGCGTCGCCGGCACTATAAGCGCAGCCTAAATACTTACATACTTCAACAGCTCGCTCTTGCAAAATTCGGCTGCGTCCACGCTGCCGCTGAGAGCGGTGACATCACCAACTCTCCAAGCATCAGCACAGGGTGTCCTGCATAATTTTGCAAGCACGAGCGGGGAAGTGTTTACACTTTTTTATTATTATTTCTGTACATTCATAGTGTGATTGATATAGGTGCAGCCTACCCTCTCACTCGCAGAGGATCGCAGCGAAGCAGGTTGCCAGCGGAGGAGAGCAGGAACACAGCGCTATTGTAGGTGCAGACACCGGAGGGAGGGGCGTTTGACATCACAGCGCGGGGGCGTGCTCCTCCCCGTACCTCCGAATCAAGTGGCCTCACCTGCACTATTCTGTTTGGTCGCCCGCGCGCGCACATCTTTTTTGCCTGCGCAACCAGGTTTTGCTGCACGCGCCCCGCCTAAATAATCTTGCGCCCGGGGCGTCCCCCCCTCAGTTTGTGCAACGCTGCATTCAATCACAACACCCACACACACAATCCCAACACCCACACACACAATCACAACACACACACTCAATCACAACACACACACAAACAGACAGACAACCAACAGGCACACACACACACACACACACACACCAAACTGAAATCACAACCAACACAGCACACACTCAATCACTACACACACACAGTCACAACCAACACTCACATAATCACCACACTCAATCACAACACACACACACACACACAGACAACCAACAGGCACAGCACACACACACACACACACACGCACACACACACACCACACACTGCAGTCCATATATATATATACACACACACACATTTCTACATATACACATACACTTCTACATATACACACACATATTTCTACATATATATATACACACACACAGACACACACACCTGGTGGGTGGAGGGAGTAACTAAACCTGCTCAGGTCCCCCCATGTGCTGCTGAAAACGGGCGGCTAACAGACAGGAGGAGGGCTTGTCTGTGTGCAGGGAAGGCCCTGCAGCAAGGCCCCGCCCCCTCTGCAGGCAGACACAGCAGGGAACTGGAAGCAGCCTCAGCACGGAGCTTCTGGCCGCCCGTGCACAGCTATGCCCGCCCCCAGGTTTCCCCGCACGCAGCCCGCGCCCCCCCTACATAATCTTGCGCCCCCCAAAGGGGGCGCGCCCCCCAGTTTGCGCACCGCTGGAGTAATACACACACAGGTATATAACAACTGTTTACTCACATACACATATAATTACAATAACAGCAGGGAAGCAGCCTCTGCACGGAGCTTCTGGCCCCGCCCCCTCTGACACAGACAGCAGGGAAGCAGCCTGTGCACGGCTGCCCGTGCACAGCTCTTCCCGCCCCCAGGTTACCCCGCACGCAGCCTGCGCCCCCCCTACATAATCTTGCGCCCCCCAGTTTGCGCACCGCTGCTGTAGACCATGGCACATTTCCCTGTCAACGCAAAAAATGACCTAAGCACACATCAAACTGGATCAGACAGCCACACACACACACTATAAATTTCTTGAATACTTCACCTGTGCTTCATCCAGTGTTATATACCCCAATACAAGCACATAATGCCCTAATGGTGGATTTAATATAGGTGAGAATAAACATGCATCACTACATCATCCATCAGTAAAAAATCAGATAACACCTATAGGGAAACACTTTTGTAGCTCCAAGCAAAGAAAATATCAAAGACATGAATGTAATAGTTATCAAAGATAATTTGAAAACGGAGCAAAAGCAAAACATGGGAATATAAACTCATGCAGACTTCTGATACATTAAATGCAGGCCTCAACTGACAGAGTATTTATGTCTCATAGTGCTATAAAAATGAATTGCATCATTGTATCTTCATTTTAATGGACATGTGCTATGTACAGTCTTCTTGCTCTCATAGACCAGACACCTCACACCTTCATTGTCATTCATGACCCATTTATATTTCCTTTTTTTTTGTTTTGTCACTTTTTGTAGCACACAAATTTATATCTGTATATCAACAAAAAAACAAACAAAGATGCCCAAAGCTACTTCCAATGTGACAAAAATACACAGTGCAATACCTATATATTCTCCTGAAAAAGGATAATTTAGTTTAACCCTGTGACCAAAGCATCTTAAGCCTGGTGCCAACTTCAAGGCATGACCGTTAGCAGGTCCTAACACTCCCTGCGTTACAATTCCTATTTACCTGTATAATTACAGGAAGAATGATCTGCATTGGATCTGTCGTAACCCAGCAAAATGAAACTGACCTGCCAACTTGGAACGTTTTGGGAGGGTAGTGGTCCCTCCCCCCCAAGGTTTAAGCTTGCCCCTCCCCACTTTCCAAGAGAATATATAGGTATTGCACTTTGTATTTTTATCACATTGGAAGTAGCTTTGGGCATTTTTGTTGTATACATTTAGCCACACCCACTAGCACTCATTTTGACACTTATATGCATATATATATTATGTGGTAATGTTTGGAGTTTCTCAGAGCTTGTTGGGTATCTGTATGTTTATCTGTATATCAAGTCTTACTAGAATGTGAGCCTTGTATAAATATAACATGCCGTTTCAGTTTATTTTCTCAATCACTGCCTGGTTAAGGGACTTCAGTAGTCCTGAAATGTTACCATCTTCTTGACCACTAGTTAGACCTTTAAGGTTTCACTTCTACCTAACTTTTGTTTTGACTACTCTACAAGCTACCATGGTTCCACAACTGTGATATTCAGAGGGCTTTTGCAAGTGTTATTTTAACATTATGGCCAATAGTAAAAGTCACATCACATTGAAGTTAGCTCATTAACATGGTAACCTGAGACATAGGAAGGTTTGAGTAGCTGTAGCTCCTCTTTGTGTCCTCCTATTTTGCAGATAAAAGGCAATCGCTCTGTCGTTTACTGTCCCCTAGTTGTTCCTTTGAGAGAAAGTGATACTGTATAGGCATAATCACAGGCTTCAACCAGACCAATGGGGGCCGACATGTTTATTTATTTATAAAATATTTTACCAGGAAGTTTGACAACTCCATTGATTAAAAATAAAAAAGGTAGATAGATACAACAAAAGAGAAATGTAAATGTGATTTTAGTACATTTGTTTAAGGTGACCATTACATTAGTAAGTTGTTTACAACTAGACATAAAATATGGTGAGTAAAAAAGTGACAAAAAGCCCTCACCGTACAGCAAATAAAAATACCGCTTGTGAGCACATTCACATCTCAGACAGGTCTGCAAACCTGCCTTTGCCCACCATCTCTTAGCATACCGTTATCATAAGTTATTTACCGAAAGTATTTTATAAGCGCTAGATTGAACTCATCCCATTAAATGGGCAATCCCCCATGTATGTTTATCTGTTTTAGATTTCTAAGGTATTACTGCATATGTCTAGTTTGTTTTCTGTGCTCAGTGATTTTTTGTGAAACAGTGTATTTTATTCTTAATAAATTAGCCCAAAATTAAACTAATATGACTGCTAAGTGACACATAGTGACATTAGTAGACTTCACAGGGGCAGATCCACAGACTTCCATTATTGACTGAACGAGACTTTAACTTAAGTTAAAGTCTCGTTAAGTTCTAACGGGGATCTTCACAGCTCATTAACTCTGCGTTAAGGCCGGTCTTAATGCTAAGACGGCCTGGTGTTAACATTAAAGGCTGTTTGTGTTACTGATATGCAACTGCAGGCCGCTAATGTTACATAGGACTTAACAAGGAAACAAACGTGAATAGACTACTGCGCATCAGATAATGAAAAATATAAGTGTTTAGTGAATATATATTTTACATATACTGATAACAGTGATTAAGTGATACCTTGAAATCCTATTTAATTAGTAATTACCAGTGCTCACACACATAATAATATAAATATATGACCTGTGTATAAGAATATTGAGACAATGCTGCTGCTTACAAAGGATGGCTCAACATCCTATGAAGCTAGTATAAAAGAAAAAGAAAACAGCGCAAACATCTCATGGTGAAGTATATAATGATTATATTAGTGAACCATATATAAAGGTAGGTAATATGCGTACATCAATTAAGAGGTTAACAAGCAGGACCTGTTATGGACATGTTATTACAGTGGCAAATGACCCCCAATCACCTCTCCGGTCTCTCATTCCTATAGACTGCAACCAGGTAAGCGTCCCGGATCTTCTCGTTTTGCACAAGATTATTCCTGCAGGCGGCAGACGGATCAATATCCTCAGTCTCCTTAGAGATTCTTGGCATGGTCGGAGTCAACTTCGCTAAGGTGTTGTGCTCCTATGATGTGGAGCACTGCTGTAGGGACTGCACGCTGACACAAACTCTGATTACTCTTGCCTCACCTTGGCGGTTACTAATGACGTCACCACTTGAGTCGCACCGAGGCACAGCTGCAGTGGATGAGACAGCCAAAAGTTTGCAATTACCGCACGGAGGATTAAAATAGCGTGTCTGGTGTCCAATGATAATGCAGAGCTTGCCCTGAATAACAGTTATCCTACGCGTTTTATAGTGGAACTACTTCTTATGGGATCCTGATATCCTGAAGAAGTAGTAGTTCCACTTGGAAACGCGTAGGATATCTTAATTGATGTATGCATATTGCCTACCTTTATATATGGTTCACTAATATAATCATTATAAACTTCACCATAGGACTTAACGCTGGTTTTTTTTTTAGGTTATGGCTACAGTATACCCTGCATTAGGATTGCAGAATTTTTGGGGGCCTTGTCCAGGGTGCTGAAGTGGCCCACTTTGGCAATATAGGAATGATATTGTATGCAGTAGTAAGCCAAAGTGAATACCCTGGACTAGGCCAAAAAATGTTAGCCAAGACCTTTTTATTAATCCCTTGGAAGCCGTAGTGGGCATCAGCATGATCTTTCTTTTCTTTTTTGTAAAGCGCTTTTTGTCGTTTGTGTATTGAAATGCTTAATCAGCTTTGTTCTTGGCATATTTGCACAGGGCCGATGCAGGAAACATCATATGATTTCTGGAGGATGGTGTGGCATGAAAACACAGCCAGTATAGTTATGGTGACCAACCTGGTGGAAGTGGGCAGGGTAAGCAATATTTTATCTGTATATACACCTAATATACGTAAATAGTTTTGATTGAATACGGTATATTATGTGATTATCAAAAAATGTAGCTGGTAATTAAATTGTTTATTAAATAAAGACAGAGCAAGACAGCATATGGTGTTTATGAACTATTTTGACATATGTGCTGAATTACTTTGAGGCCCTTTTCACCCTAGTCACCCACTGTACTTCATTGTCAAATGCTCTAGTAGTCACTGAGCATTTCTCCTTACCTACTGTACAAGTGGGAGAAGCATGATTCCTTGACCACATAAGGAGAACTATACTGTATATTCAGATTCAAATTTGCTACATATTAGTCTATTGTAAATAAGGTGTTACAGGCAGACAAAAAGTCAAGACAAGACAAAAAGGCAGAAAGCGCACTGAAGAACAGTTTTGAAAATATATGGGTTGTATTTGTTAAGAAAGTCCTCTAAACTCTAGAGAACAATATGATAAAAAGAATTATACATTGATAACATAGCGCAACCTATGTAGGTGCTTAGTAAATTGGAGAACGCAGACCGGGAGATCCAGATATTAGGTTGCTGCGCGCGTTTTCATTGGTGGAGCTCCAGACCCATAGAGCGAGGTTGGTTCATCTATCAGGGGTGAGCAAACTTTTTATGCCGAGCCCCCCTTTTCATCCATGACATTTCTCGGGCCCCCCCTGCCTGATGTAATCAAAATCACATGGAAAAAAAAAAAAACCCTTTATTAAACGGTATACAATATAAATCCAAATATGTTTAAATACTTACATATTTCAACAGCTCGCGCTTGCAAAATTAGGCTGCGTCCACGCTGCCGCTGAGAGCGGTGACATCACCAACTCTCCAAGCATGAGCACAGGGTGTCCTGCATACTTTTGCAAGCGTGGATCGGGGCTATTTGTGTGTGTGGCTGTGTGTGGCTGTGTGTGGCTTTGTGTGTGTATTGACTGCTGCTGAGCGCACATCAAAGTCAATTTTGTTTGTCTCCCCAAGCGCCAAGCTTGGGAGAGCGTACGTGCACAAAGGCAATCCTTTGGGGGGGCATTCATCCACCTCTTTGCTACCTCCCTTCCCTCTCCCCTCCCCCTTTTTTTTCTTCCTTCCCCTCCATGCTTTTTGTCTTGCTATCCCCATTGTCATCCAAACTCCTACCTACAGTATTATTTATTTTTTCCCGTTTTCAATGTTGTGTTTTCACAGTTTTTTTACATTATTTCTGTACATTCATAGTATGATTGATATAGTGGCACCCTACCCTTTCACATGCAGAGGGTCGCAGCGAAGCAGGTTGCCAGCGGAGGAGGTCAGGAACACAGCGCTATTGCAGGGCAGACACCGAAGGAGGGGCGTTTGACTTCCCCGTGCTCGGGCGTGCTCCTCCCCGTACCTCCGAAGCCCCTGCGCGTGCACACACACACCACCACGTTGCCGCCACCTGCACTATCCTGTTCAGCCACCCGCACACATCTTCGGCTGCCCGCCCGTGCACATCTTCTTGGCCGCCCCTCGCGCACAGCGTCTGCCCGCCCGCACACCCAGTTTTCGTCGCACGCCGCCTGCGACCCCTAAATAATCTTGCGCCTCGTTGCCCCCCCCAGTTTACGCACCACTGCATTACAACACACACTCTCAATCAATCAATCACCACATACACACACTCACCACATACACTCAATCAATCACCACACACACCACATACACTCAATCACCACACACTCAATCCCCCCCACACACACACACACTCAATCCCCACACACTCACACACTCAACCCCCCCCCCCACACATACACAATCCCCCCCCCACACACACACTCAATCCCCACACACACTCAATCCCCACACACACTCAATCCCCCCCCACACACACACACACACACAATCCCCCCCCCCCACACACAACCCCCCCCCCACACACACACACAAACTCAATCCCCACACACACTCAAATCACCACACACACACAATCCCCCCTTTACACACACAACCCCCCCCCACACACACAATCCCCCCCCCACACACACACTCAATCTCCCCACACACACACAATCCCCCCCACACACACTCAATCCCCCCCACACACACACTGAATCCCTCCCCACACACACACACACTCAATCCCCCCCCCACACACACACAAACTCAATCCCAACACACAAACTCAATCCCCACACACACAATCCCCCCCCACACACACAATCCCCCCCCCCCACACACACAAACTCAATCCCCACACACACACACACACAAACTCAATCCCCACACACACACACTCAAATACACACACACACACTTTCTCCTGGGGGGGGCGACATGCTCCGATCCCCCAACTCCCCATGCTGCTGAAAACTGGTGCGGGAAGCAGACAGGAAGAGAAGGAGGGGCTGTCTGTGTGCAGAGAGAAGCCCCGCCCCCTCTGCAAGACACAGACACATAGAAGCAGAAGCACGGAGTTTCTGGCCGCCCGTGCACAGCTCTGCCCGCCCCCAGGTTTCCCTGCAAGCAGCCCGCGCCCCCCTACATAATCTTGCGCCCCCCCCAAGGGGGTGTGCCCCACAGTTTGCGCACCGCTGATCTAGCTGATGGTGTTGGTGGTGGAGACCCACAACATCTAACCCTTCGACTGCATATCGGATCTGCCAGTCGGCGTTCTCCAATTTTCTAAGCACGTATGTACGTTTCGCTATGTTATCAATGTATAATTGTTTTTATCATGTTGTCCTCCAGACGGCTTTCTTAACAAATACAAACCATATATTTTTCAAAACTGTTCCTCAGTGCACTTTCTACCTTTTTGTCTTTATGTGTTTCTTTGCGTTCCCTTTTGGGAGCTCACATTATAGGAGACTCTGGAGTACTCCTGCAGACGGCTGCGCTGGGATTACAGTTGTACATCACATTTATGGGACAGCAATAGCGCAGATATCCTTATCTATGGTGTTACAGGCATTTTGTTTAATATTAAACTGTTAAGTTTTCTACAGAAAGAAAGTAATTTACTTTAATTACTACAGATCACCTAAGGCAACATGTTAGAAAAGGTAATGTATCAGTTTCAGGTTTGTAAACTATGAAACAGAGAACATTATTTGTTTCTGATTTTGCATTTTTGCAATATTTTGCAATATTTTACATTATTTTTAAACTGCATGCAGGATACTACCTATTGTGGCTGGGAAGGATTTTTAGTTCCAGGCTATTCCCATCTTTCTTGGCACAGTACCGAGACCTTACGTTTCGTGGGAGATCTTTTTTGAAAGATAACAGTCATTTATTTTTTTTACATCCACTGAACACGTTATTGATCTGGCTAATGATATTACTCTTGTGACACTGGGCATTAATAGTTGGTACTGCACATGTCTATCACTTACGAATAAGGGAATCCTGGCAGCATGTAGAGCCATGGAGAGCTGTGAAGCGAGACTGGAGTTTTTCTGTGGCAGAACAAATCCCAAGTAGGGATTTGCTGTCCATTATTCTTCATTATAACTATTTTCTATTTAAAGACTATTTCTATTTTCATCGGGGCACTGCAATGGGTCTTCATGTGGCCACGACTTACGCAACTATATATATATATATATATATATATATATATATATATATATATATATACAGTGTTCGACAAACCTATACATTTGCACGCCCTGGGCGAGTGGATTTAACATCGTGGCGAGCTCCTATTTGCCCAGGCATCACACGTTTGGTACTAGGTGGCGAGTAGATTTTTTTGTTGGGCGAGTAGATTTTTGGGTGATTTGTCGACCACTGTATATATATATATATATATATATATATATATATATATATATATATATATATATATATATATATATATATAAAAGAACCGGAGGAGACATGTATATAGAATAACATTGTATTTGTCTGTCATTGTAAAATGTGGCGAAGATACATTGATGATACCTTTATGGTATGAGAGGTGATATTAGTCCCTGCAATCTTTTTTTTTTTTTTTTAACGCTGATTAATTAGGTTTCTCATGCTATTAAGTTTACAATGGCTTTTGATATTGACCATATCAATTTCCTATATACGAGATTATATATTGATGGTACCGTACTAGACTTGGCACAGATCATTTTGTTAAGCTAACTGACAGCAATCATGTTTTGTTGTTTTCTAACTTTCATCTGGATAATACAAATAAATTGTTGCCACGTAAGCAATATTGCAGAGCCAAGCGCATTGTCACTGAGGAGCATAAACTGACACAGAGATTTGATCAAATGACATCTAGTTTTTTACATAGAGATTGTCCCACACATGTATTACAGAAAGAGAGACGGCAGATACAAGGTACTGATAAGAGCACATTATTGACCCCACAAACTAAACAGACAGGTCCTACCAGGGTTCCTTTTGTCAGCACTTATAACACACATAGCAAGGATGTTGCTGACATTGGTCACTATTCTCTTTGTGATATGTTTCAATCTTTGCCTCTTATGTTATATCGTAGGGCTCTAAATTTACATAATAGACTGGTGAGAGCGAACTTGGGCTCAGGTAAAATACGGAAGTGCTTTTGAGTCTCTAAAACATGGAATTTCCCAATGCCTGAACTGTGCACAATGCACTCATGTCTTAAAAAGTGATACGTTTAGCCATCCCTTGACTGCGACGAAATATATGAAGGATTTCTATAATTGTAATTCTGATTTGGGAAACAAGAACAAACAGGCGACTTACAAATTAATTGGGGCACACTGTAATTCGGTAAATCAGGGGTGCGTAAACTAAGGGGCGCACCCCCCTGTGGGGGCATGAGATTATCTGCGTGGGACGCAGGGGTTACAGAGGCACTGCGCGCTTCCCGAAGGCATTTAAATAAAATGCCGGGGAAGGGGCAAAGGCCTCTGTAACGCTCTCCTACCTTGGTTCAGACGTCTTCTGATGACGCTTCGCCATGGCAACGCGGTGTCATGTGACGTCACATTGCCATGGCATCATGACGTCAGAACGTCTGAGCCAAGGTAAGGAGAGGGGGACAGCTGGTAGGGCTGCGCAGGGGGACAAGATTGCGCTCCCCTGAGGTAAATCAATGATGGAGAAGGATTTAGGAGTACTTGTAGACACCAGTTTTAGCAACAGTGCCCAAAGTCATGCAGTAGCTGCAAAGGCAAACAAGATCTTGTCTTGCATTAAACGGGCAATGGATGGAAGGGAAGCAGACATAATTATACCTCTCTATAAATTATTAGTAAGACCACACCTTGAATATGGAGTACAATTTTCGGCACCACTCCATAAAGAAGACATTATGGAACTAAAAATACATTATAGTAGGAAAGAAGGGGGGGGGAGATGAGGGGAGAAACTTCACTACACTAGCCTACTAGCCTAAATATAGGAACTTGGTTTAATCTAGCAGTGGAGGGGTCCTACCAGGGGAATCAAAGATAATTAAACACAAAATAGGTAGCTAGAAAGAAAAGGGATTCATCTTATTGGTGCTAACCCTAATTACCCAAGCATAAGGGATATCTTAGAAGTAGCTGGTTTTAATACAATGTTGAAATCATGGGTAAACTTATAAAAATATATCTTTAATTAGACTTATTAAAATAAAACAGCTACCAATAATAGCCCTAGTGACCTGTTAAAATGTTAGAGAGTACAGCTGTGTCAAACCTGATGTGTCACATGAGGCTATTGTCAGTGAAGGGTGTATACAGTATGAAGCACAGTGCAGTTCTCATACAATCTAATAACAAGCACTTGTAATGATACGGTGTTGTTACTAGAGATAATGTGCTCCCCACTATGGCAAACAATGACAAATATAAACATAACACTGATAGCGTTAGTGTGAACAAACATACAACTCTGTGAAATAAAAATAGCAAAGAGGACTGTGAGTTGCTGTATTAGGATGCAGTCTTATGAATCAGAGCTGCTGTACAGCTTGTTAAATCTACTACAAGCAATACAGTCTAATTAAAGATATATTTTATTAGCTTAGCCATTATTTTAACATTGCATTAAAACTAGCTACCTCCAAGATACCCCTTATGATTGGGTAATTAGGGTGTGCACCAATAAGAGGAACTAGAAAAACTGCAAAGAAGAGCCACTGAATTGATAAAGGGGATGGATAATCTGATTTATGAGGTGAGACTAGCTAGTTTAGATTTGTTCACATTACAAAAGAGGCATCTAAGAGTAGATATGATATAATTATATACAAATATATTCTGGGTTAATACAAAGATATTTCAGAAGAACTATTCATCCCAAGGGCAGTACAAACGACACAGGGTCATCCCTTAAGGTTGGAGGAAAGGAGATTTCACCAGCAACAAAGGAAAGGGTTCTTTACAGTAAGGGCAGTTAAAATGTGTAATTCATTACCCATGGAGACTGTGATGGCAGATACAAAAGATATCTTCAAGGTTGGACATCTTTTTAGAAAGGAAAGGTATACAGGGATATACCAAATAAGTAAACATGGGAAGGATGTTGATCCAGGGAGTAATCTGATTGATATTATTTGGAGTCAGCAAGGAATTTATTTTTCGCCTTATGAGATATCATTAGATGATGTTTCACTTGGGGTTTTTTTCCCCCGCTTCCTCTGGATCAAAATACTGCAAATACAAATATAGGATATGTTTTTGTCGTCTAAATGTAACATACGTTGAACTCAATGGAAATATGTCTTTTTTCAACTATGTCACTATGTATTTAACAATTTAAATGCTTTTTAAAATACAAATAAGAAAAACAAAAGCTGTATGGTGCTCCAACAAAGATCAATGGCTATGTAAGCCTAACGTGATGAAATACATACTGTGCATAATATCCTTGAAGTATCCCACATGAATAATCAGACCGAGTGTCAAAATGATGACTACACCAACATCCACTATATTTGTATATTTGTATAAAATACAAATAAGACATTATATTAATACTCTTCAGCAGAAAGGTTATAGTCTTTGGTCAAGAACACTAATGGATTCTTCTTTAGATTTGTATCATTTTTAAAGCTATGACTTTCGGTAGCTTCCCAGACTGTATAGAGCTGCTCTTGTATCCTAGTTGTTATAAATTAAAGCAGCAATACTACTTTACAATTTGTTTCCCCTTTTTTTCTTATTTGTATATGTAAAGCATATAACAATGTATAATTCTGCATTCTTACCTAAACTGGCAATCATTTGGTGCTCCTGTTATAAATCTGTCAAACTCCTGATTGTGTGCCTAACATAATGGCTATCTTTCTGTTTCAATCAATTAATCAATCCTTCAGTGAAAGTAACTCAGCAGCTCCAATGTATCTTTATATTATTAAGGTAACATTATCTATTGTTACAGTTTACAGCTACAATTGCTGGGAACATTTGCAACAAATGATCACAAACAAGAAAGTTTTACAAAGCTCTTGCACTGCTGGTGGGGTGTGCTAAACCTGCTATAGTAATCAAAGGATGCTTTAAAACTCATTAAAAATGGCATTAAGAGTGGAAGAAAAACAACAACAACAAAACAGTCACTATTATCTAAGACTACAGAAAGGATTTTTATTTTTTTTAAACATATAAGATTCCACATGTTATGCTGCGTTAAAATCTGACAAATTGGATACAGTCTTTATCACCTACTGTACAATCTCACAAGTACATACAACAGGTTTCACATGCTTATCAGAACAATTGGATATTTTGTATTATCTAGAGGGAAAGTGAAGACATTTTTCAGGAACTGGCCATGTAAATCAGAAAATGACCTCATTCTGTGCCGGTGAGGTTTGTTGATCCCTTTCAACAAGTCAAATAGTTCTTTCGCCTGCAGCTCAGGAGAATATGACCAGTGAATGTTCTCTAGTCTCAAATATTGAGAGCTACAGTACATTTCCTGCAATATATTGAACAGTGTATGCAGTACTACAGCGGCGCGTGAACTTTTCTGTTTGCGCCCCCACTGTCGGCTCTCCGCCCTGCTCGCGGTCCCCTTACCGGCTCTGAGCTGCGCAGCGTCATATGACGTCACGTTGGCATGGCAACGCATAGCCGAAGAGGCAGCTGAGACCACGTAAGAGAGATCTACAGAGGCTTCGCGCCCTCCCTTCCCCCCTTGGCATTTAATTTAAATGCCCCTGTAACCACCGCGCCCCCCTGCCCCCAGAAAATCAGGGGGCGCGCCCCCACTTTGCGCACCCCTGCAGTACTGTACTTAATAGCTGTTAAAGTGGTGATGGACGCACAGACCCGCCAGTTACTCTTATTCTCTTTTATTCTGCTTTATTCTGCTTTGTTCTGTTTCATTATTTTTCATTTCTGTTTATTTTATTTTTATTTCATGTTTTTACCAAACAAAATCTGATTTTTTTTTGGAGGACTTAAAGAAAAATATTTTGCTGGCATCTCAGTTGAGCAATAGTTACTTTTTCATGCATTTATTTCTATGTATATTTCTGCAAAGTCTGTGGCTGAACTTGACTCTCGCTATGTTCTTTCCATAAATAAAAATGTTTCAAGTAATGAAACTTCAATAGGAAGGCTGATTGATGTGGGCTGCTGGACTCATTTTGAACTACGTACTGCTATTTGAAACCACACACTATCTATTTTGCAACCTTTTTGCACCAGGGAATAATCTAAGCATAGAAAATGCACTTTATTTTATGCTTACACTGTTGCGCCCTGCATCCCCTGCAAAGGATACAGGATTGGCTCCATCACTTTGTAGTTGCATCGACATGAAAACAGATATGTCGCCTGACAACTCTGTTTGAAGCTAGCCCCCATTTGATAGTAAAGCCATCAGCCTTTAAATCTGCATAATTAATCTGATTCCAGAGGCCTGTTTTCTTGCCAACCATGGTGTGAAAATCGTATTTACAGATAATTTCCGCTGCTACAGAGTGATCTCGCTCTTGGCATCTGGGCTGCACTGTAGCACTCTCTGATCTGAGGGACAGATGTGCAAGTGTTTACAAAACCTAGAGAGAGATTTTAAAAATCGGTGCTAGGAATATTTAATTATTTTTTAAGCATAGAAGCCCTTTGGAACAGGGTGTACGAACCATCATAAGGCTGCTGCCAATGCAGGCACCTTCTGCAAATGCCCGAGTCCATGCATTTCCCGCTGGCAGAGGCTGCGTACAGCTGCCACTACCTGTCATTATCTGAAGCTTTCTTGTCAAGCCATGCATCTCTTAGAGATGTGCTCAAACAAGGGACCATTGTCAATTTTTCTGGCACCTATAAAGGACCTTTGCATCTGGTATTTAAATGGCAGTGCAATGCTTCTTTTAAATGTGATTCTCCCCGAGCAAACCCCGCCCTACACCTTTAATTCTGTATCTAATAGCCTGCTAGTCGCTCGCATTTATATTTCTTTCTTTTTTTATTCTCATTTTTTTTTTTTGTGGCAATGTAAATGTCTTTTCTGTTGTTCAACTAACCCATCTGCCAGGGAACATGCAACAAAGTCTACTGAGCTCCCTAGAGAGACCTTTTCACTGGTAATTTAAACTAATGATTTCTAAACATGTAAAGTCAGTTTTGTAAAAAAAGAAAAAAAAAACCCCTCATTAGACTGTGAGTGTTTATTCAAAACCTAAATGAAGCATTTGTGGCATTTACAAATATTACGAAGTTGCCCTGCACGGTTCTGATAATGGGTGATACAATGATTTAATTCTTACAAGAGGCTTATGCTCTCAGGAAGAATCACATTTGTTAAATCATGTGAATGAAATGCCAAACACAGGATTGATCTTGGGCTTGCTATTTACTTATTTTTTTTTTTACTTTTCCTATAGTCTGCTGCTGCTTTTCATTCTATTTGTCACTCTCATTTCCTCTCTTAAATAATATGTTTTCTCCATTTTCTCTGGTCTGTATTAGCAGAGACAGGCTGACAAAAAAAAGTCCAAATTCACATCACATCTTCATAGTATGTTGGGCTATTTGTTAGCGATATTAGATTTCTTCATAGATAAAATTACAGTGTACAAAGCTTTGGGAACTTTATACGTTTCTTTTTCAAGTGTATTCTAATGTTGTTCTGTCATAAAGGTCAAAACCACCCACAATCTGCTCTTCTCCAGGTCCTATGCTGAGACAAATTCGTTGAACTACTGTTCATCACATCTTAACACTTTTGCTGCCTGACATTTTTGGGCTGGTTTACATCAGACATCCTATAAACTAAATTGGCGAAGACTAAGGGCTGGTCCAGCCTAAGAGCAAGCGCCATCAAACACATTGAGACAATGTGTTTGACCAGCGTGCGTGCGCACGTGCTGGCGAGCGTACGGCGCTCAGCTGCTTGGCGAGACAAATCAATTTGATGTGGCCACTCGCTGGCGTGTCACGTGAGCGTTTCGCCCAATGAGGGCGAACCAACTCCGTGATGTCATAGCCGTGCCCCCAGACACGCCCCCCGAGCGCGCAACTAGCTGGCCAGGAAAGGCCCAGCGCCTGCTGTCACGGCGCTGGAGCGCCAGCGAGCGCTCTCCCACCCTGGACAAGGCCTAATGCTGAATTATAACAGCATTGCAAGCATATGAAACATATCTTTAGGCAGATACGGGCGTAAGGTATTGAGAACGTCATGCCATCCAATAGAGGACGGAACAATCATTTGTATTTCTTACGTATGCGGGCATTCTGTCTTTTTAAATTGCGTACACAGAGATTTGAATGTTGATTTTTCACTCACTTGTTTCCTAAATAGATGATACAAATTGACATAAAAATCATCATAACTTTCTAACTTTGATGGATTCTTGTGTATTGAGATATATATATATATATATATATATATATATATATATATATATATATATATATATATATATATATATATATATATATATCCTAGCCTTAACTATACTATAGCTTTATGATCAATGGGTTTCTAACTACATTTAGGTGAGGACGCACTGAATGTTGTATAGAATATGGTAATGTATTTATTCATTTGAGTTTGTTTTTACTTCTACGTTTTTAATTGATTGTTGGCACTTTATTGGTTTGCTTTTTCTTTTTGTTTGTCGGGTAACAATGTGGGTAAAAATATAGACAGTATATATTTTTTCTTCACTTGTTTATTCGGTTTTAGGTGCATCCTTCGATGCTTCCCCTTCCTATTCAGATTCAGGCTTAATTGCTGATCTAGGCTACTGTACTCTCTTAAGTGAAGATAATATTGCTGTGCCGTGTACTTCCTATTTTTACTTATTGTCTAATAGATTCATTGTATAAGGGAAGGGGAGGAACAGAGCCTTGATGAGACACAGTCTCCATGGTTATGATGCGCCATGCATATGATGTCACTATTGAAGCACCAAGATTAGAAAATGAAGGAGTCAACATTATGTCGACCTTTTTAATATTATAACGTTTGTATACATGAACATGTGTGTTCTGTATACTGCATAGCACTGACTTTTTACTACAAATTATAATGTTAAGAGGAATTCAGAGGAAGTGATGTCATCAATTAGGGGGGGGAGTTTAGGGTGATTTATAATCTATAAATACGCTTGTATCATGCTATTAGTGCATACATTTGACAAAGGTCCGTCATGGGATCGAAACATTGGAAAATTAAGCAATAAATCAACCTATAATCTTCGCAATCCTTTTTTTTTTGATACGCTATACATATATACATACATATATATATATAGAGAGAGAGAGAGAGAGAGAATCACAAAAGGATAAATAGTAACTCCAAGTGATTGTATGTGAATAATTAATTAAGTATTAAATGATTAGTGTTAGTGAATTTAATAAATAATTTGATAGTGCTAATATTAGTGATGTTATCAATAATATAAACGAA
Organism: Ascaphus truei; assembly: GCF_040206685.1. Lineage (NCBI taxonomy): Eukaryota > Metazoa > Chordata > Amphibia > Anura > Ascaphidae > Ascaphus > Ascaphus truei. The sequence continues at coordinate 142,713,914 of NC_134484.1, forward strand.
TCTGTGAAATTAAAAGTGAATCATACAGTGACATACAACAAAGAAACAAAAACGAAATAGATACAAAAATGTGAAGATAAATATAAGTATTAAAACCAGTCCCTTGACAAAGTCCAACAGTATCTGATGTATATACAGACACTTGAAAATTGATCTTCATAAAACTACTAATAAAATTTAAATTAATAAAATTACAACATAGGTTCTAACATTGAACAAATACACGTTGAACAGATATATATAACCCGGTACATTAATACTATACCAAATGATTATAACACAACAGTTACAAACTATATATACATATACATTTAATTATATTATAACATCCCATGTGTAAAATAGATAAAAAGAGTAAATAACTCAGTGCGGGGATCCTAGACACACCTCACATAAACAGTATACAAAGAATAAATGAAGGCGATGTATTTTGTATTTATAATGATCATTTATATTTTATTGCTATTATTATTAATATTTTTATTATGATTCTAGTTTTTATTATTTTCTCATGGTGGAACAATAAAAACCCCGTATTATGTTATTCTATAAAAAAAAACTAACTATACACACATTTAATGCTCCATATGAATGAACAAACTGAATCAATTACATAGGACTTGGCGAATAAACAATTGGTCTGAGATTGAGGGAGATATGAGGATACAGAGGATAACTGTGACTAGCACAATCATCTACAGCAGCGGTGCACAAACTGGGGGGTGGGAGAATTTGTAAGGGGGCGCGGGCGGTTACAGAGACCCCGCGCTCTTCCTTCGGGCATTTAAATTAAATGCCGGGGGAGGCGTGAGGCCTCTGTAACTCACTTACCTTCTGCTAGCCGGGTCTTTGGCGACGCTTCGCCATCGCAACGCGCGTCAATTGACGCTGTGAGGTCACGTGACATGACCTCACATGACCCGTGATGTCATTTGATGCCAAGCAAATGGGAGAGGGGGGGGGCGTGAACGCTGCGGCTCCCAGGAAGGGGGCCGCAGCTCAAAAAGTTTGCGCACCACTGATCTACAGAGACCAGCAGAGGAAGAAGGAGAACTGCACTATGGTGCTGGTATCCAAACCTTTGTTCAGACCACCATGGGTTAAAGTACCCAACTGGTAGATCCAGAACGTTTCCCTTCGACAAAGGGCTTTAAACGGTCACCTCCCAGAGCATAAGGTGAAATGTGTTCCAAACCCATAATGGTCATAGACATAGGATCTTTATTATGTATTAATTTAAAATGTCTAGACACACTATGGGAAATATTACCATTCACAACATTCCTCCTGTGCTCTAGGAAGAGAGTACTGAGAGGGCGTGTGGTGCGACCAACATATTGCTGGCCGCAACCACATGATAACAAATATACAATATAAGTACCCAGACAATTAATATTGCCCTTGACCTTGTTTGTAATTACCTTTCCGGAAAGAAACAAAGTTCAATTTGGTGACTAAATGCTTGCTTGCCAGGATACTCGTAATGTTCCTGGCTTTCCTATAAATGATAGGAGCTTAATATATATCTGCCTTTTTATTATATCTTATATTTATATTATACTTTTTTAGTTTACCAATAAATCTAAAAAATTTATTTTGATCAACTCCGTTAAGTTATATAAGGGTTCCTATTAACTAATCATTGTTTATGCAGTCGGTTCATGCCTATCACCTACATTCTGCTCCTTTGTGATTGGTACAACTATTGGGAACTCCAGCCTATCATAGCTTGAATCTGCCTATTTAAGGGCTGCATGCAGGTGACAAGACATACCCCCGAAGAAGTCTTTTTAGACGAAACGCATAGGGTTAAGGTCTACTGCAAGATCTTTTCCATTTAGCCCTTCCACAGACTTTTTATATACTTATCTATAGCCGCTTGCCTTTTATTAAGGCAATTGGGACTGCAAATACTTATCAATTTCCTAAGAGAAACGGAGACACATCCGGGTTTTGATGTCATCCTCGCCAAAATATCGCGAGATTTGGTGATTTAGGAGGAAGGGAACCAGAGCGACAGCGTTCCTCATGGAGACCGGATCCCAAAGATACCCAGCTCACCGTTGCAGCAAAGATAGGATTTTATCCTGAAACGCTTGGAATCTACCGCTACATTATAAGTAGCTTCTGTAATTGCACTGTAATCCTAACACAACTTCACCATATTTGGCATCTCTCTCATTTTTTAGGTCGTGCCTCATCCTGGAATTATCTATGGACTTTTATTGTATCTATGTCCTTGTATTTGGTTTTTAACTATTATCCATCCACCTATTTGTTTTTGCGCCTTTTTGTAATATATAATATATATATATTTTAGTTGTGTTGTTATCGTTATGAGATAGTGACAGATTTAGCCATATTTTCACAGTGTAATTAGGAAACTTCCCATCACAGCATGACATCAGTTGCAGGGAACAATAGTAGATATAGATTCCTTTATGTGCTCAGTGCAGTCACATCGTTAGCATTCGAACACATGGGAGAAATAACAACATGTACCACCATTTTATAAATGGTTGCAAGAGGTAGCTCCAACCAGTTTTGGGAAATGATGGGTGGAGGGAGGAAAGTCTTGTTTGTGCCCAACAAACAGAAATGTTGTTTTGTGTTGAAAGTGTCTGAGTAGAAGAGAACAAGCTGGCAGGCACTGAACGAGAGCACTAGGGACGCGCTGTACTGTTTTCTTCCAAGAACTTGAGATGAATCTCTCATCATTAATCAAACAGAGATGTTTTGTAATCTACATTGTTTGCAGCACTGAATATGGTAATTGCATAACAAGAAAGTTAATGTTCTGTGGTCAGCGTTGCGGAGCCAAACAAACATTGGAACATCTTCATACTTTCTTTTTGCAGCTCTGCAGATATTAGTCTATTATCTTGTAGAGAGCAGGTGTAGTGGTGTGCTCTGCCTCGTCGCTGTTAACGTCCTGGTTTGTAACACAGATGCTTTATCGGTGGGATCCTGGGCATTTGAGACATTTCATTTTTTTGTTTGATGACTGGGCTGTTTTATTTTTGCCACAGTCTTATACTAATTTGTTGACGGGAGACATTCATCCATTACCTACAGTACTTTGTCCCAGATCCACAAGAGGGTGCTAAGCTTTAGCACGCCTTAACTTCCATTCATATGATGTGCCAAGAAGTGATGAATCTTAGCACCATTTTGTGCATCTGGTCCTTTGTCTTACCTACGTATGAGAAAATGTGAGCCTTGAGCTAAAATAAACAGGAACTACTATGAAGATATTTCTTGTGGACGTATAAAGCATAGCAGAAACGTCTGTATATGAAGTGTCTGTGTCTTTCTATGGTCTGCTTTCTAAAATTATGGGCCAGGAGTATTTTTAGGCTCCTTGTCATGACATGAACACTTTTCTTTTTCTAATTGAGAGCGGTGAATTGAAAGGGTTTAAAAAGCAGTAGGTTAATGTAAATGCTGTCTTCTGGCTTTTCTAAAGGGCATATCTAAATACATTAATATTAAAATGTGCCTAGAAGTGTATCTTCAAGCCTTTTACCACTTTTACCATTTACTTTCATCTTCATTTACAGTTATCTTTTTTTTTTCTTTAAAATGTGTGTCTAGATTTCCCCATATTTATTGTTGCTATTATCACGGAAAGATAGAATATTTCTTCCCAATATTGCTTAACTTGTTCCTGCTCAAGGGTCCACAACACATCACATAGGGGAAAAAAAGACTTAAATGTCTATTTCTTGGAAGATGACAAGTCGGCACATTCCATTCCGAGGTCTGTGTGCTGCTCCATGGCTGGCTGGCATTGCACTAGGCTGGCATTAACATTAGCATTTTGAATAGTACTTTGCATACATTTTGAATCAGCTGACTGTTGGGTCTATGTATCAAGCCGTACAAAGTAACGCAAAGGTTGTTTTTTTTTGTTGCACTGAAAAATAGTTGTGACAGACGGCATCTATTCAATAATCCTATTTGCATCAGTTGGATGTACAGATGTAGGAAAACGTATTGTCCGCGGAGGAATAAACCAAAGTCTGCAGCACTGGGGACAGTGTCTGTCGCGATTGGGCCACGGTGGGGGGGGGGGGGTTCGTGCTTCTGAGTGAGACCCCCAGGCAGCTTTAATCGTTCAGTGTCGTGAGCATGCGCGGCAGTACGTTTTGCTATATCTGTATGCGTTACCTTTCTTAAAGGTCTTCTGCGTTGGTTTTCTCAGTCACCTTAAAGATGGTGTAAGTAGTGATTTTGGTGCATAATTACGACCCAGTACTACGGTAGGTATGAAAAAGAGGGGTGGTAAAAATGACCAACCCAGACGATCAAGGTCAATTTTAAGGGGCACCAAAGCTAAAAATGTGGTAGTGCTAGAAAAGCCCTTATATAAAGTACCAACATGAAAAAAAAACAGAGCAAAAGAAGCATGGGTTTTTATTACCAGTGCTCTTACAGTATGTACCTTCCTAGTATAGATGATAATAAACTACAAAGTGAGCTATAGGATACATTTTAACAATATAGTTTATTGAATCCATATTCTGATCGGCCATTAGTCTCCTTACTGGGACTCCGCAAGCACAAGTGATCAGAAACGTGCCCAACCAACCGTGAGGCTACATTGGTAATTCTTTGTGATTTAGCTTTTATTTGTTTGTATCTATAAAGTTATATGTTGATTCAATGAGTATAAAGCACAATTGGGAAGAAGACCCTGTATGAGAGCTCAGATGAAGCCCAGGGATGTGGGCAAAAGCCCTGGGATGCACATTGACTATGTTGGAGGCATGGTCAGAGCTGGCGGAATTATTTACTCCAAGTATGTGGGGAGTTCGTCAGGCAGGGATCAGCATCAGTGACTTAAGGAAAACTCGGGTACAGACTGTGTGCCAATAGATATTGGTGGCAAGTACCCTCACTAAATATTGCACATGTACATGGAAAAACAAATGCACAAATAACAGCACTTTTCAGAAAAGTAATGAGTAACAAATAAACGGGAAGTTTGGGGACTTTGTCATAGTCCATGTCCATTTCTGTAAAAAAATTGGAGTTAGAGCGAGTACGATATTGAAGTCTGCATAAAGTTAGGAGACGCAGGGAGGACAAAACGGGTGATAAGTGGACCCTATACTGGCCTGCGCGCAACGAAACACAGTCCCTACTCAGCAATGCAGTGAATTGGCTAATTCCATCAAGGATTTCAAATAAATGGGATATAACTCAGTGATACAAATGTGCTTTTATTATATGTCCATACCATAACTACAAACAATGTACATCCAACAGAAGGGTCATTGATAAAGCACTAAAGAGATTTCTATACTTGGATCTGTGTTACACATCTTTAGGTGCCTGTTAAAAAGATTTGGGACACTATACCCATAGTTACGTGCTTTTGACCGAAGGGGCATTATGATGTGAATTGGTGCAATATTTTGTAGTATCATTAAGGGCTGGCCAGTACAATGCATCTTGGAGCACTTCTTTTTAAGGGTATTTTAGTATGTTTACTCTTAATATGATTTTTTATCGTGGATAATAATCATAAGACAGTATTAATACAACATCTGTGGGTTTCATCTTTTATGGATTCAATAAACTATATTGTTGAATTTGGTCCTGTAGCCCACATTGTAGTTTAATATTATTTGTAATACAGTAGTACAAACTTTATTAATGCTGGTAATAAAAACCCTTGCTTTTTTTCTTTCACAGTAGTATGTACTGTATGCAATTAAATTTACAGTGGTAAAAATACTCTTAATAAATGTCGTGATTCAGGCACACAAAAAATGCTACTTGTTTATATGCAAATATTTCAGCGCAGAGCCTTACAGAGCCCTAGGTTGGAAGTCGTTATATGGAGTCACGCTTCATATTGTCTTGCCTCTTGTTTCTTCATCGTTTTCCGTCGTCATCTTTATCTGTCAATTGTCAAGCTCCGTCCCGCCATTGACCCACCGTCTGTGAAATAGTGAAGGAAGAATTATCCAATAATTAAGAGGCCCACATGGCAATAGTGCAGGCTATATGATCCAAAAGATGTCACAGTGGAGGAGTTCATTCAACGTGTCAATGGTATTTGTAGTTAGTTTTTAGTAGAGATGAGTTTTTTTGGAATCCGTCTTCCCTGAGTCTGCAAACTTTGGCACAAATGGGCGTCTGATTCCCAAACTCCACACTCGCTCATCTCTCATTTTTAGTGTCCATTTCATTTTTCATTGTTAATTAAACAACCGAATCTGAACTGATGACAACCTACTACACTACCCAAATAAAATAATAAAAGTTCCTTACATCTAATTAATAATGTTCTACATAAGATGACAATTATTAACAGGGGCACCTTTAGTGGTCTTTAAATGGGGGGGAGGCACACAAGACCCCCATGTCGTTTCAAACCAACTGAAAAAAGGGATACAGAATTATCCAGTGTCCTTTCATGGTGTTGCCTCGCACAGCCTATGCTAGAAAAATATTGTACATACTGTACATTGATTTTATGTGTGCTCTTACTTTCATTATTATTCATTTTACATCCTTATTTTACAAAAATCGCTGAAGGGGGAAAAAACGAAATAGACAAAGAAGGGTGAGAACATGTTACATTTGCACCCGCTGGCACGTGTAGTAGCGTGGTTGCCCCACCTTTTCCCCCCCACTCGTGTCTAATGTTATTACAGGCATACCCCGGTTTAAGTACACTCGTGAGTAAGTACATCTCGCCCAATAGGCAAACGGCAGCTCGCGCATGCGCTTCTCAGCACGTCCTGAACAGCAATACCGGTTCCCTACCTGTACCGAAGCTGTGCGCAAGCGGGGAGACTGTAGAGCCTGTTACAGATGCGTTATTTACATCAGTTATGCCCGTATATAACGATTACAGTACAGTACATGCATCGATAAGTGGGGAAAAGGTAGTGCTTCACTTTAAGTACATTTTCGCTTTACATACATGCTCCGGTCCCATTGCGTACGTTAATGCGGGGTATGCCTGTACTTGGTGTCTGCACCCGCTGGAGCATTGTGTGTGCCCTGCTGCATCACGCCAGTGGCAGCAATCACAGCTGCTACATCTGTATACACATCACTACATGGAAATGCATTGAATCAGGTTAACATGATGTCATCATTTACAAGTGAGATAGCAATTGGCACAAAAATGATGACATCTATGTACTAGATAAAAAAAATCGCACACTAGATTGGGACATATTTCAGTAATTGTTTAGGTTTGGAAAAATATTGATTTATAGACCATGTTTTCAAGGCATCTTGAAAGTTTAAGCATTTGTGTTTATTTTTTTAAAGCTTGCTTCATAACTCGGGTTGCATGGGATTGTTAAATTAATTTAGGATACCTACAGTACTTACCTACCTACGAGCTTTTACTAAAACAAAAATGGCTATTAAGCCTTCTGTTAGCAAAAGGGTTAAAATAGACTGACTGTCACATTCAGATAAAAATTCAGACGCTTCCGTGGAAAAATCTTCAACCTCTCTTGCAAAACTCGGAGTTGATACCCTGGCTTATTAATACGTAGCCGTAAGGAACGGTGCAAATTTCACTGCATTTGGAATGAATTAAAAAGCCACAATTTACTTCGGCCAAAACATAAAAGTCAACTGTTAGCAGGAGTTGGCTCGAGACATCTTTGTTCTAGCTGCTCTGTCTCCTGTTTCTTGTGCAGCTGCTTCCTGCTGTGTGCTTTGAACATGTCTATGTGGATAGGAGTTTGGTTCAACAATATAATGACATAGAAAATGGAATATACGTGGAAATAAAGAAGCAGCGAGATTGAGCAATATCATACCGTGTCACTTTGTACAATGTGTCATTTAATATGTATATACACTGGGGTCAGTACTTTACAGAGGCAATCGGACGAAAAATCACTGAGGCCTATGGGGATTTTGGGGCAAAAACGTCCGTAAATACGGCTTCCAAAAATATAGAATTTTATCCCATCTTTACTGGTGTTTTAGTGTTAATGTTTTTTTTTCATGTAAAGTTTTTTGAACTTTGGATTTTTTCGCAAAAGTTTGCGAATTTGTTGGGTCGTAAACACAAATGTTCACCCGGTTTCTAAAAATAAAATTTAAAAAAGGAAACAAAAAATGAATATGAATGAGTATGATCGTTTCCTGCATTTTGGCTTGAATTTAACTGGTATTCAAAAGTTCGCTCTTGTTCTTCTGAACGAACTTCTTTTGGACCAAGTAAGTGGAACTGTGGCAGTCAACTTTATAAAATTAGTTTAAATACAGCTGAATGAAGATGTTAAAAGTGATTGGACTTTTTTAGGGCTCGGGATACTACTGCCTGACACTGGTGACCTGTGCAATCCCTGACAAAGAAAGCAAGAAAGGGTGTTATATTGCACCTCTCTGCCTCTCTTTCATGCACCCCTCTCTGCCCCCTGACACCCTAGCACTTCTCTCTGACCCCCCCTACCCATGCACCTCTCTGCCCCCTCCCACCCATGCACTTCTCTCTGATCCCCCCTACCCATGCACCTCTCTGCCCCCTCCCACCCATGCACTTCTCTCTGATCTCCCCCCCTACACATGCACCTCTCTGCCACTCCCACCTATGCACTTCTCTCTGACTCCCCCTACACATGCACCTCTCTGCCACTCCCACCCATGCACTTCTCTCTGACTCCCCCTACACATGCACCTCTCTGCCACTCCCACCCATGCACCTCTCTGCCCCCTCCCACCCATGCACTTCTCTCTGACTCCCCCCCTACACATGCACCTCTCTGCCACTCCCACCCATGCACCTCTCTGCCCCCTCCCACCCATGCACTTCTCTCTGACCCACCCTACCCATGCACCTCTCTGCCCCCTCCCACCCATGCACTTCTCTCTGACCCACCCTACCCATGCACCTCTCTGCCTCCTCCCACCCATGCACTTCTCTCTGATCCCCCCTACCCATGCACTTCTCTCTGACTCCCCCCCTACACATGCACCTCTCTGCCACTCCCACCCATGCACCTCTCTGCCCCCTCCCACCCGTGCACTTCTCTCTGATCCCCCCTACCCATGCACTTCTCTCTGACTCCCCCCCTACACATGCACCTCTCTGCCACTCCCACCCATGCACCTCTCTGCCCCCTCCCACCCATGCACTTCTCTCTGACTCCCCCCCTACACATGCACCTCTCTGCCACTCCCACCCATGCACCTCTCTGCCCCCTCCCACCCATGCACTTCTCTCTGACCCCCCCTACCCATGCACCTCTCTGCCCCCTCCCACCCATGCACTTCTCTCTGATCCCCCCTACCCATGCACTTCTCTCTGACTCCCCCCCCTACACATGCACCTCTCTGCCACTCCCACCCATGCACCTCTCTGCCCCCTCCCACCCATGCACTTCTCTCTGACCCTCCCTACCCATGCACCTCTCTCTGACTCCCCCTACACATGCACATCTCTGCCACCCCCACCCATGCACCTCTCTGCCCCCTCCCACCCATGCACTTCTCTCTGACTCCCCTACACATGCACCTCTCAGCCCCCTCCCACCCATGCACTTCTCTCTGACTCCCCTACACATGCACCTCTCTGCCACTCCCACCATGCACCTCTCTGCCCCCTCCCACCCATGCACTTCTGTCTGACTCCCCTACACATGCACCTCTCTGCCACTCCCACCCATGCACCTCTCTGCCACTCCCACCCATGCACCTCTCTGCCCCCTCCCACCCATGCACTTCTCTCTGACCCCCCTACCCATTCACCTATCTCTGACCCCCCCTACACATGCACCTCTCTGCCACTCCCACCCATGCACCTCTCTGCCCCCTCCCACCCATGCACTTCTCTCTGACTCCCCCTACACATGCACCTCTCTGCCACTCCCACCCATGCACCTCTCTGCCCCCTCCCACCCATGCACTTCTCTCTGACCCCCCCTACTCATGCACCTTTCTCTGACTCCCCCTACACATGCACCTCTCTGCCGCCCCCACCCATGCACCTCTCTGCCCCCTTCCACCCATGCACCTCTCTGCCCCGTTCCACCCATGCACTTCTCTCTGACCCCCCTACTCATGCACTTCTCTCTGACTCCCCCTACACATGCACCTCTATGCCGCCCCCACCCATGCATCTCTCTGCCCCCTCCCACCCATGCATCTCTCTGCCCCCTCCCACCCATGCACCTCTCTTTGTCACCCCACACCTATGCCCCATATTCTTCTCCTCTGCATTCCCCATACACCCCTCTTTGTGCCCCTCTCATCCCCCCATGTGCTTCTCTATGCCTGGGATACATATCTGGTGCATATCATTACAACTATCTAAATTAGATATTTTATGCTATATTTAGAAAGATTCATTCTATTTTTATTTTGTTTTCCTGGTATTTTCCCCCCAAAAGGTGAAGTGCTGCAAATACTGGCCAGATGACACTGAGATCTATAAAGACATGAAAGTGACGCTTATTGAAACTGAACTTCTCGCTGAATACGTAATACGAACATTCGCTGTGGAAAAGGTATGTTATCAAAACTCTGTGCTTCACAGGTTACTTTACATATTTACTCAACGCTACTAAACCGCAAAGGAGCCTACGGTCCATACATATACACAAATTAATAATATGGGCCTTAGTCTGGTTTGATGCAGCTACTCCAGAGGTAGTAGGTACTGTAAATGCAGGGATTTCATCTATTTTTGGCTGTGCTCTGCATTTACCTCTGGATTCCCTGCATTACGGATTGCACGCCCTGGATCTTCTGGACTGTCCTGTGACTCAGCTGACAGGTAATGGGCTGTAATCCCCTCAATTACCTTGTTAATTCAATACTTTTATCTGTACACCGGATTGGGAATTAAACAATGTGCCCTATGTTGTGGTTGTCAGGTGCAACGGATTTGGAAATTCAAACTCATTTATTGAGCCAACACAACGTTTCGACCGTGAAGGTCTTTTTCAAGTGAAAAAGACCTTCACGGTCGAAACGTTGTGTTGGCTCAATAAATGAGTTTGAATTTGCAAAATCCGCTGTGCCCTCTGTTCCTTCCTCTATGTACCCAGGACTGACTGCAGGCTGTCGTTCTAACATTGGAGCACCGGTAATTGTATCATTTCTCTTTTTTGAGGTGTGCAGCACTCCTCCCTATTATCTGGGGTTGTCAGGTGGACACTACTAGACACATCTCTGCCTTGGTCACATTATACATGGAATTTGTCACGTGTGACATTTATTACAGTATCCGGACGTTTATATTCAAATACTTTATTGTTATAGTCACGTGATTATTGAGCACCATCTCCCACACAACATTGATGCAGCTACAGTGCTGCAGCTTCTCAATTATAAAGGCCCCTGACATGGCGATAGCAATCTTGAAATTCCAAAGGGCCTGTTTTTGTTAGAAATGATAACCCACAAATAATTCTCTCCACTAACTAGTGCTATTATGTTTACAAAGACCACCCAGCTGATGGAATCCTATTGTGTTGCATTGTATTAAAAAAAGTTAGTATGAAGTCAGTGTGAAGTAAAAAAAAATCTAAGTCTTCTAAAATGTTCAATTTGCACTAAATAGCATATGTTTGCATCAGATGAGAGAAGTGTGAAGACCTCCAGTTGGAGATGTTTCTTATTAAATGTTACCGTCTCTATTCATCTGTTGAACAGATGGAGTTTCATCCAATCCGATAAGAAATGGTAGCACTGTATTAAAATGTCTTATTTGTTGAGATTGATGATAGCTTGCTGGAATATTATCTTTTCAATATAGCAGAAGAAATAGCACGAGCAGGGGGATTTTAGTTAATATCTAAAATATGCTACACTTTTTGTCTGGAACACACTTTTTGTCTGGAACACACTTTGCTTTCTGTTATTTATGCTAGACAAGTTATTCCAATAGTGGACACGATGGAGCCTCATGTGAATGAAAATAATGAATAATCATTACTCAGCATTAAAATGACAATTGTTACTTTTATAGCCAACAGTATGGGCCACACATGTTGGTTGAGCATGAGTGGAAATGGGATCACACTATTTATGCAGCAAAAATATTGTGGTAGAAATATGACTTCATTTTACTGTATGTGCATACAGTATGCATTTTGAATATACATTAATATGAGGCTTTTTGTTTGTTAAAAAAAAAATCCTTATGTTGTATAATATAATATACTTACATTTTAATGCAACACTTTTTGTAGAATGAGTCTGAGTCTTAAGTAATATACAGTACTTCTTAGTTCACTGAAAATAAGTAGGGCATAAACTTTTTCATAGATTCATCCAGTAGTTTTGCATTTCATTCTCAGAGTGGGAATACACAAGCAAATGGAATTCTAAGAAAGTCCATGCGAAAACATTTCAGATGCTACAAAGTAATATTTTCAGTGAAAACATAGATTTCATTCACATTGTGCTTTTTTAGTGAATGAGTTTCTATATAGCTTTTATATATTTGTTGTGTACACTTTTCCATTGGATAGTCTAATCTCTCAATCCAAATGTCAGAACTATTTCTGAGTGACTAAAGGGCTTGTTTTGAATATTTGTCTGATAGAATTCACATCTTGGATATAACTATATTGGACACATTCTGCTTTGCTTGTTCCAATGTCATTTTTTCCCTTAATTTTGTGCCTTGAACAGAGAGGTGCACATGAAATCCGTGAAATTCGCCAGTTCCACTTCACAGGTTGGCCAGACCATGGAGTACCGTACCATGCTACAGGGCTTCTGGGATTTGTACGTCAAGTTAAATCAAAGAGTCCAACCAATGCAGGTCCATTGGTTGTGCATTGCAGGTAAGCCATTTTTAATTGAATGTTAGGACAGAAAAGCATAGTAATACAAGTGTAATATGTACTGCTATTGTTTTCCTGCTGACTTTTTCCACTTTATCAGCAGAGCTATCTGCATTGCTAGAGGGAAGGGTGTCAGAGGGTTTAAACTAATAAAATAAATTAACAATTCATACTGTAAGTACACTGGAAAAACTAAATGTAGCGACATATTATATACGATGGAGACCTATTATTGGATCTCTGTTTTATAGCACTAAGAGACCAAGACTCATGTATGGGTGCACTCTGAAAACATTTTATTATACACAAAATTCATACAACAGAACACCACTATGAAGCATGTAATTCCTCAGTTAATTTTATTTTTGAGTATAATGTGCAGCAATAAATCATATATTTATGGTGTCAGTAGGGGGGAGATGATTAAACATGACCTAACACAGCGTAGCATATGAATCCCACACACACAAATATAGATAAAAGGTGTTGAAACATTGGGAACTGTAATATAGTAGATCAATGTCTCCCATAGAACACACAGTATAGGACCTCTTCTTAATAGTTAGTAAATAGAGTCTCGGGTTGTAATTTAAAAAGGACATAGTATCCGTAGCCCAGACCACACTTCGCATAGTGGAACTGCAGCCCACAGATGTCATGGGTCTCTTCTGATACTCAGTGGCCCATAGCGTCTCCTTTCTCACGTCTGCGTTGCATCGCTGTCCACTTCCTCAGCATTATGCGCGGTTACACCAGTGGTCGCGTTCAGTTGTCATTATCACACGTGTCAGTCTAATCCAATTTAATATCGTATTATGAGTGCAGGACTTTTTTGTTATCTTACTTAACAGGATTGTAGGTGTTGATACATTGCTGACTTTTGGGACTTCAGTAACAATACTTGACTCTAATTTCAGTGCTGGTGCTGGTAGGACTGGCTGCTTTATCGTCATTGATATCATGCTTGACATGGCAGAAAGAGAAGGTGTTGTAGACATCTACAACTGTGTGAGGGAACTCCGATCTCGTAGAGTTAACATGGTACAAACGGAGGTAATGTTCTTAGAATAACTTCATTTTCTTATTAAAAAACCTACTTGAAGTCATTACATACTGTATGGTGAATAGAAATGTGAAAAGTTTTGCCTAAATTTGACCTTTTTTTTAGCAAAATGTGCAAGTTTTCAAAACATTTGCATACCTAAACAGTTCTAGGTAAAATGCCTTCTTAGCATAAACATTTCTTGGTTCTTAAATACATAAGGATACCTTGTATGGCATCATTTTATATTGATTTTATAGTACAGTAGTTATACTTTTTTTTTTAAGATAAGGATAAGTTACCACCAGTTTAACCACGTAATTTTGAAGCTCCAATCTCAGAACTAATTAGATAAACAGAAAGGATATATATATATATATATATATATATATATATATATATATATATATATACCAGCCTTGCAGATAGCCGTTTAACCGGGGCGAGTGCCAGTTTATGCTAGGTGATTATCGGCTGGTCCGAAACCGGAAGTTAGGCCCTGCTAGAAGTCAGGCTCAACTACCGGCCACCTGGGTTTACCGCCCTCCACCATCTGCTAGTGCCTGAGCCCACAATCAATAGGTAGGACACAAGGAGTAGACAGGTGTGGGGCTTCAGAGAGAAAGGGGTGAGAGAATGGGGGGCGGGGAAAACAGCTGTGGGAGAATGTGTGGGAGAGAGAGGAGGATATGAGTAAGAGGGGGGAATTGAGAGTGTGAAGGGAGTGGGGCGGGGGGGTGTGAGAGAAAGAAGAATGTTAGTGAGTTGGAGGGGAAGGGTGGGAGAGAGGTGGGGACAGAGTGAGAGGGGAAAGTGAGGTGCAAGAGAGGCAGGGGAGAGCGAGAGTGGAGAGGCAGGGAGAGCGAGAGAGGGGGTGAGAAAGGACAGGGTGAGATATAGTATATAGTTAAATACTTATCTGTTTGTCTTCTCATAAGTACAGTGTGGGTGATTTAGTTAATCTCTTTGGCCATGTGGTTGAAATACCTGCAGTGACGTTTTTATATGTAATAATATTTAATATTTGTTCTGAACTTCAGTGTACTCAGTAAATTGGGATGTAATAATAGCCCATACGATGCTGAGCGGCCTGCAATCCTGCTCGCTTTGTAGGCCAATCCAGCTACAAAAAGGGTTTCTTAGGCTTCGTCCTTAGTGCAGGCTACAGCGCGAGCTACGTACACTAGGACGGCAATGCAGTAGTGCATAGTGCGCGCGCGTGCGCTACAGGGGGAGCGGCGCTTCTCAATACAAACAAGTTCGTTTTGCAAGCGCGACGCCGGGGAGGAAGAGAAGCACAGAAGCTAGCGTGTCCTACCATGGACAAAACCTTAGTTGCTTGAAATAATGAATGTTTGTTTTTAAAACCACAGGAGCAGTATGTGTTTATTCATGATGCAATACTGGAAGCCTGTCTTTGTGGAGACACATCAATTCTGGCATCTCAGGTCAGATCCGTGTACTATGAAATGAACAAAGTGGACCCTCAGACAAACTCCAGTCAAATTAAAGAGGAATTTAGGGTAAGAAGCCAACTTCACTGCAGATAAAAAAATGAATGCATTCGGATAGCTGTGGAATAGCATCGTTCCGTCTTTATTTTGTTTGTTTGTTTTTTCCCATTGATTAGAGGACCGTTGACAATCAAACATTAGAAAAACTTATTTGAAAGTTTCATAAATATATGCTTGGTAGGCTTCATATAGATAGCACACACTTTCTTTTGAGCAGCAGTATTTGTCCAAAAAATTTTTACCCCCTTTTTTTTTTTTTCATACAATATGGGATCCCAGAGTTCCCCCAGATTTGAGCTGTGCTATTTTCAGATACTTATATCTCCCTCTGAGGGGGAACAAAATGACTGCCAAATATGAGGCCAATAGGAAGCTGCAAACATTATCGGTTGTTGCTGCCTATTGGACAGCCTGTTAAATCCCCTTTAAAAACTAGGAGTTAATGCTGGTAACCTCACTGGTATCTCTGGAGCGGGGGCGGGGAGGAACCCCAGAGCTGAAAATAGTGCCGTTCAGCTCCAGAGGGCCCCCGTTTCCCATACTGTACTAAAAGGAGTAACTTAGGAGAGACTGCTGCTTTAAGACTGTTGCATTGGATTGAGTAGATTTCACTTTGAGTAAATTCCACATAGTAACGAAAAGGAGGTAATACCCGGTATTCACTAAGCTTCGATGTGGGGTATTGCACCCTGATCCCTCATTCACTGCTAGTGACTTACATTTCCAATAGCAATAGCACATTGACCACTGAGGTGGAATTCATCTCGTGCTGGAATTTACATTTGTATATGTTTATTTCCAATAGCTTTTTTACTATCAGTGTAAAATGACACAAGCGGAAGTCTAACAGATATAATACAACAGGCAAGAAGAATTGCACTAGCATTCTTAGTCACACAGCTGAATCGATTGAAATGTCTACCCGAGTCTCCAGCTTTGAAACCTGAGGTAAAGCAAGGGGTTAAAAATAACACCAGATTTAGAAAAGAAAGATGCATTTTTTTGGAAAGAGATGTTTATCTTTCATAAATCGGGTGTTGTATTTTTACAGACCGAATGCTTTCATACATAGCTCACTTACTGTAGGTTTCTCGAATGTTGGATCACTAACACAATGAAATCTGTGAGTGTGCTGAAGTATTACTTACAATATGTTGCCCTGTGTATATAAGTCTCCGTCAGCTACATCTATTTGTCTATTGTGCCCTATGATACTGCATACAAATGGGGAGTTGGCTCCTCCTACTTTGCAATAGGACCTTTCTTTCAACTTAAAAAGACTTCTGAGACCATAGCACCATAGATATTTTTGGCCCTACTTGCCTCGGGGTAACAAGGTTGCTAACTCTATCATGTCTCATACAGTAGATGTCTTTTCTCAGGTCGCTCACACAGCCGCCTTCTCGGAGCCTGTTCCCTGAATCTCCTGGAGCCGCACTGTTTTCAGTTGCTACCCAGGAGGATCATTGCCAATCCGGGCTTGCTGCTGTCTATGGAACGTAACGTTCTCTGCATGCTGACACATCGGTGTGGGACACCAGGCGAGCCCAAGGGTGGAGTTTGAGGCAAAACTGGAAGTGAGGTTCTGCATCCGGAAATAGCTTCTGAGCATGTGCAGGTCAAACAGAAATTATGTATTGGGGTCATGGCAACAAATCACCCTATCTTCGGGGTTGAATTAGCCAATTACAAACCAAGGATCAGGCCAACCTTTTGATAAGAGGGTTTTAAGGCAGACAGGATCACTTTCCCTCCCGATGATAGTAGTATAGATCAGTGTGTGTGTGCCTGTTGCTGGTGCGATTTTCAATAGCTACAGTACAGTATGTCTGCTCCTCAGTCTTCCCTGAGCACAAAATAGTCTAGAGTTTTTGAAGGTATAACTACTACACCCAGAAAAGCTGTAGCTAAAATTAAGCACTGCTCTGCAGTTTGTGCTCTTTGTGATGAATAATTGCACCTTCATTTTCCCAAAAAGCATGTTCTGATTGTATAAAGAATATTGCTTCTGAGGAGGCTCCAGCACTGATTAATGATTTTTTTCTGTGACCTAAAAGCTCAGATATGGAGACAGTAGAGACAGCCATGAGTGGTTATCGAATGTTCCTAGATGCAGACACAAACTGCTAGTTTTATGAAAATCTATCCAGATTATGTGCCAGCAGCAAATAATCCAGAAAGTTATGAGAGAACGGCAAAAGAAGGAGGTATATTCCAACATATTCATGTTTCCCAAGGCTACAGGAGGTTTCTGCCCAGTACTAGACCTGAAATATATCAATCACTTTTCTGAAGGTCAGACCATTCAAAAATAAAATCACTGAGGTTGTCAATATACTCCAGGCAAGGGACGTATTAGCAGCAGTCGATCTTAATGATGCATACCTGCATATCCCAATCATGTCATCCCAAACATTGTAGAAATTCTTCATGAGGTTTGTATGATCTGTTTTCAGCTCTAATCTTCGGGCTAGCTACAGCCCCAAGAACCTTCACAAAAGTTCTCTCAATTATAATCGCTCATCTCTGGAAACAGGGCATCTTTGTGATACTCTATTTGGATGATCTTTAATCAGAGTTCACACCTACATAGAGGCACAGACACATGTTGAGATCGTGCTAACTACTATCCACCATCATGGATGGATATTAAATATGGAGAAAAACTTGCTAGTTCCCTCAGAAACCTTAGTTCTTCTTGGGATGGAATTCAACATGAGTGGGTTTTTACCTGAAGAAAAAGCTCTCAAGATCAGTGCAGCAGCTCACCAGGTAAGACTGTCCAGAGTAGTTTCAGCAAAGCAGTGTGCAAGGCTTCTGAGCCTTTGTACCTCAACCTTAGAAGTGGTATCATGGGCCCAATGGCATCTAAGGCCTTTTCAAATTATTATTGTGCGACTATGGGACAAGGATCCATTGGATTGCTCCCAAACTATTCATTTCTCACATCTATTAAAAGAAAACCTGGAATGGTGGGAAGACCTTCCAAATCTGATAAAAGGAAGAGACTTGAAAATAATGAAGTGGAATATAATATATACAGACGCCAGCAAACAAAGCTGGGAAGCGCTTTTTCAGGAAGCAAGAGTAGATTCTTCTCATAAATATCTTGTAGATTTGGGTGGTATATCAGGTGGTGCTGCATTTTTCTCATCTCTTAGAATGAGTGGCATCAAAGGTCTTTTCAGACACCGCCATAACAGCGTCATATCATATCCACAGGCTGGGTGGCACAAGAACTTACAAGCGATAAAAGAGCTTGTGAGGATTGTGTTCTTGGCAGAGAAACATATACCCACTTCAAAAGCAATTCATATGGCAGGGAAGTCGAATACCACTACAGACCCTTTTAAGTCATCATCAAATCCATTCTGGCGAATGGTCTCTAAGAGGGAGATATTCGATCAAATACTGATCAGGTGTAATTTGTCAGAAATCTCATGGCAACAGATAGCTACATGAAATTACCAGTATTCTGTTCCCGATTCAGAGACAAGAAGGCGTCTTACTTTGAAGCCATGTCAATACCATGGACTTCCTGTCTGATTTATGTGTTTCTCCTTTTTGACTGAGAAGATCCTAGCTCTCAGACTTGGTCAAGATATCGTTATATCCTTCTTGGAGGCTTCCCAAAACAATTAGCATCAAGAATCTACTACAAGGTGTGGTCTACCTTTCTTAAATCATAAATGCACAAGTCATACTTATTAGACCCAGCGACAGCCAGATCAATAATATCCTGGATTTCTTGCAACAAAGATATGACAAGGGTCAGTTAAATTCACTTAGGATCCATGTATTGGCACTGGGTATATTCTTTGAAACACCACAAGGCAAAACAATTGGAATGTCCATTAAGAATCAAGGCGCATTCCACAAGAGCCTTGGCCACTTCATAAGCTAACAGAGCACAAGCCTGTTCTGAAGATATTTGCAAGACAGCAACTTGGGCATCACAAAATAAGATCATAAGCCAGTGCAGCTACATTTGGGAGGATGTACTGCATGCAGTCGTTCATGATGACTTCCACCCCCATTTGTACAGTATGCACAGTCATGGGGGACGATAGAGAAAAGAGAACATTTCCCTGCTGTTATTTTTCTTTCTCTGAGACTATCCTGTCCTGAAGAGGGATAAAGGAAAATAGAAAGAAGAACTTGTTTGCTCTGTGACATAATAGACCTTGTTTGGGTACCTTTGCAGCTTGGCTAGATGTATAACTAGGGTGCTAGGGTGTCCGAGGTCTTTTTAAGTTGGAAGGATGGTCTTACCCCAAAGTAGGAAGAGCCAACTCCCCATTTGAAAGTCATGGAGGGACTCGGAGAAAGAAAAATAACGGTAAGGAAATGTTCTCTTTTATTTTTCTACCAGTCTTCATTTCAATGACCCAAGCCCTTTTAATTCTGCATCTAAAAATTATTTTTGTGTGTAATGGTACATGTAAGTTTCTATGTATAAGTCTGTGGTATATTGCAGGCATTCACATACAACCACTCTTAATAAATCCAATAAGTGATAATAGTGGTAAATGTACAGCAAGTAATAAAGTGCTAATACAGTGAATAAAGTGATAAAATATAATTGGTGATGGATAGCAATAACATGCTAATTGCGTGAATAATTATAAATTAGATACGCTGCTCAACACCCAATCTTAACTGTACTTGTGATTCTTGAATGTTTCCTCACGAATTGATTACATTGATTACACAAGTGAATATTGAACGAAAAAGAGAAATATTCTGCGCACCAAATAGTGTCTCCTTATTGATTATTAGTTAAATAGTTATGTCCAATAGGATCAACATATCAAAAATGAAATACAATGTATATAAACCGTGATGGTGATAAATAAAAATAGGTGATATAATTGTGTATACAGTAGTACAAATTAGTGACGAAACAACAAAGTAATAAGAAAACTGTGTTGTGGCCAAATGAGAGATACTGCAGCTGGTTTACAGAGGATGGCTCAACCTCGTCATGGTCTAGTAAGAAAAACAGAAAGAAAACAACGCAAATCAAATGAGTGTTTATCAGCAGGTAAGTGTTACACGTACATCAAAGGTGAAATTTATGGGCATGACATGTTACCACTCTGGAAGTGACCGCTGGTTCCCACACCGCTCGACCGATCCCACAGGTTCCGGCTGAATAGGTAGTATTGGACCTCCTATCTGTACACAGCTGACCGTTAGAATCGCCTGGTCTCAGTCCGCGTCCGACTGTGCCTCCTGTGTCTCTGCAGGGACCCTCCGCACTGACGGCAAATGCCGCTCGCACACCCCGAACTCTGGTGGCCACTGATGACGACACGGATTGTGTCGTTGGTTACCGCCACTCGCCGATAGACTGAAAAAATTTTTTTGTCGGTGCAAACTCGTGGGGCTGTATCAGGAGGGTGTATATATATTTAGCTTCATCTGCAAACTGCCACTACACCCTGAAGAAGTAGCTGTTACCTACGAAACGCGTAGGATTTATATAGTGCAATCCTTGAACTTTATTTGGCATACCAGAAGCACCGATACAGCCCCACGAGTTTGCGGCCCAGTCTATCGGCGAGTCGCGGTAATCAACAACACAAGCCGTGACGTCATCAGTGGCCGCCAGAGTTCAGCATGTGCGAGCGGTGTTTGCCGTCAGTGTGGAGGGTCCCTGCACCAGCGCTGGAGACACAGGAGGCACAGTCGGACGCGCACTGAGACCAAGTGATTCCCACGGTCAGCTATGTACTTAGAGGAGGTCCAACACTACCTATCCAGCCGGAACCTGTTGGATCGGTCTAGCGGTGTGGGAACAAGCGGTCACTTTCAGAGTGGTAACATGTCCGTAACATGTCATGCCCATAAATTCACCTTTGATATACGTGTAACACTTAACTGATGATGAACACTCATTTGATATACATACTACACTATGAGATTTTTGTGCTGATTTCTTTTTGTTTTTCTTATTGATTACAAAAGGAATTTTGGCAATCTGACTCCTGACACCAAAGAAAAATGCTACAAAAATGAGAATAGAACTGTGCATCAGAGTAAGACGTTTGCATGATATTGTTTAGGGCTAAATGTACAGTATAGATTTCCTATTCGACTCAGCACCAAGGAGAGTTATGTTAATCTAGGTTTAATTCAATTGCAAATACTAAAGTTGCGAGAGCCTCCAGAATCAATTTGTCAACACATCGTATAATGTGCAAATTTTTCATATCATGAACAACAGATTTTATTACGGTTCTCGTTTCATAAGCAGTTCTTTGTTCGTTTATAGCCATATGGATATTTATTCAGGAAGATAACCTTGGAACAATATCAGCTTGTCAATGCAATGTATATCTTTCTGTTGTAGATCTTGAGCAGTATTCTCTTGTATGTTGGCTTTTTTCCCCCAGTGGATACTGGTAAATTACTTGTGCGTTATTCTTAATGCCGTACCCTTATTTTTGTAGACGTTGAACATGGTGACTCCAACGCTACGAGTGGAAGACTGCAGTATAGCACTTTTACCCAGGAATCATGAGAAGAACCGCTGCATGGATGTCTTACCTCCAGACAGATGTCTCCCGTTTCTCATAACAATAGACGGCGAGAGCAGTAACTACATCAATGCAGCACTGATGGATGTAAGCTCGGTTTCGTAGGTCATAATAATGATAACATCATCTGTAATCCAACAAAATGAGAAATTTAAACCCTATAACCCATCCAAAGCTAAAAAAAAAAACCTACAGCAGAGAAAAAGAGCCATTTAAACAATAACAAATGACAGGTATCACAAATAAAAGGAATGTCATCTAATGTGCGAAAATACTGCCAGAAAGTACTAATGTTGATGAACTATAAGATTTAAGACCAAGAGACTATGATTTCCCTTGATATGACATAAATATGATGGTTAGAAATGAATGAACTCCCTAGTTCAGTTTTTCTTAGTATTGCTTGTCCCAGACATTTTTTTCTGTTGTTCACTTATTTTTACTTGGTATTTTTTTTTTGGCTATTAAAATAATAAGTTATCCTGATTTCCGGATCACCAGATACTTACAGTTCCTTACTGGGGAAAGAAAATGACATTGCAGCTTCCTATAGGATGACAGGTGGAGCCATCTTTTAAACACAGGCGGTGCACTGGCAGCTAAAACAGTATCTCTGGAGCTCGAGCTTCCCCAGAGCTTTAAAAGAAAAAAAGAGCAATTCAGCTTGTTTGAATCCTGTAAAAAAAAAAATTTGGGTGAGCTGCTTTAATCCATTGGGTGCCTTATGACATACCCGGCATGTCTTGATGGCCGGCACTGTAGAGGCCCTCTGACATGCAGTGTATGTCACACATTAAGTGCTCATTTTTTAGGGGGAGATCGCATTCACCACTATCACATGGACAATCTCTCTGGTTTTGAGGGGAGTTTCAGTGGACTAGTCTCCTGATAGGCACTATTGCTGTTAATGGAACTTTAACTGTGTGCTTATTCCATCCTGAGCATACTCTGTCCCACAATAACAGACACTTGACCTTTTTTCAACATTGCCTCTTACTGCCGGTAGAGTGTAAGCTCCCATAAGCAGGGCCCTCATTACCTTTTGTATCTGTTTGTGCTTTTTTGTCCTTATTTTGTGTATGGTTCCGTTTATGCAATTTATATCACTCTGTACCGCCATTGTGCCGCGCTTTGGAATATGTTTGCGCTTTCCGAATAAACCATAATAATAATGGATAGCCCCCCAATGTGTTGAACTAAGTAAATAGAGTTGGACAGGCACAATGGTATAGCTACACAAAGTATGTCTGAGGATCTCAGTCTCCCTAAATTCAAATGCCATTCATTCTATCGTCATTAGTTCATGTACATATCAGTTCATGTACATATCATTTCAGAAATCAGTATTTTTAAGGTTAACTTTGGCCTCTATTTTAAAATGCGATATTGGCATTCATTTAAAATGCCAAGCGCTATAAGAAATATCACAAAGACCTGACAAATCATTTCCACTACCTTTCTAAAGGTTCATATTGTGTTGTTATCATACGCAATAAAAAAAAATTATACAATGACAAAACGATTTCTTTTGTGGATGAATTCAAGAGTCTACGTAAGTTGGTACTATAGACATATAGGTGCATTGTTGGCATTTATGCAATACAAAAAAACCTCTCAGAAAGGGCATTGGGGTGTTTTGTTAATACAAACAATGTTTTTAGGTTTTGACATTCTGCTACTGAATATATGGGCTGCTTTTGACAATTCCCTTCACATCATTATTATTTTTTTTTCTTCTTCTTCATTTCTTCAGAGCTACGTGCAACCTTCAGCTTTCATAGTCACTCAACATCCCTTACCGAACACAATGAAAGACTTCTGGAGACTGGTCCTTGACTATCACTGCACCTCGATAGTTATGCTAAATGATGTGGATCCTGCACAGGTACGTTACTGGACTAAGAAAACACATGCGAGATATGTTTTGGCAATTTTGCTTTGAGTATTCGATCACATCCCTGGGTTATTCTATGATTATGACATTCCTACGGATTTCATTAACGGCATGTAGGCACCAACGGCCTCAGGGTAAAGTCAAAATGCTTTCTTCCTCCTTGGGTTCATATACTGCCTGCAGAAAAGTTATTCTGGCTTAAATTAATAGCTAAATCACATAAGATTTTGCTTGGACAGTGCATGTTGCTTAGTTTTTAGACACACAGTCGTTTCTGCCAAATGCTGTGCTAGATGGCATCCACAGGTCCTATACTGTATACATCTTTTGGAACATAATACTAAAAGAAATCAAATATTAAAAGATGAAGGTCCATATTTACAAAGCTGTGCTATACCACAAGACATCTTTCTGGTGCTGGGAAATACGTTGAGGCCCAGTCAGTGAATATGTGCTTTCACGGTGCATTCATTTAAGTGGTGCTATTCCATACAATACCTTCCAGGGACAGAAGACCGCATATGGTTCATTCACTCATGTTCATCTGCAAGCTTCATTTACAGATCAGTAATATTATTATTAAGCCATTCCAGAAATAAATAAATAATAACAAAAAGTGTTCGTACATACACCTATCTTTTATCAGTATCAGCTGATATCAGCCTTTAATCCATTTATTATTCTGTCGTTTTGTGAACAGGGGTGTTTGAGTTGTTACCTAGAGGGTTATTCAGTATGGGTTAACGCACCCAAACAGGTGATATCTCCCATTCATGTCAATGGCAGTTCATGCCCCTGCACTGTGCTAACCGCAACAGGCCGTAGTGAATCTGCCCCCTAGTCAGTAACATAGGAATATAGAATTTGACGGCAGATAAGAGCCACGTAGCCCACATTGTCTGCCCATTTTCTTAACTGCTGAAAAACCTGAAAAACCTAAACCCTATTTGATCCTTTTTTCGGATTTAGGATACCCGTATGTGTATGCAAAGCATGTTTGAATTCCCTTACTGTAGAGGGCTCAGCTCCAGTTCTAAAGAACCCCCAACAGGTCGAAGTTTAAAGGATATCCCAGCTTGAGCACAGGTGACTCAATCAGTGACTCAGCCTTTGACTGAGCCACTGATTGAGCCACCTGTGCTGAAGCAGGGAGCCACTGATTGAGCCACCTGTGCTGAAGCAGTGATATTGTGAAAAGTTGACATGCGAGGAGGTATTGAGGACTGGAGTTGAGAACGCCTGCCGTACTGTATTAGCCCCTGCCAAGCCTGTTAGGAAGTTATTCCACAAATCTACCACCTTTTCCGTGACGAAGTACTTCCTCACATTTCCCCTTAGCCTTCTACCTTGCAGCGTCCGAGCATGACCTCTTGTGCTAGCACTTCCCCTTCCCTGAAATAAGCTTCCCTTTCTGTGCTAGCCTTAAACATTTAGTAGCCATGGTTCTTATGAGTCACCTGAGTTCTGAAATATTGTTATAATCTACAGATCCAACATAAGCAAACTTCTTCTCGTCCTAGCTATAAATAAAAGGCCATCTGAGCACCTTTTTTGGGTCATTGGGTCAGAATGTAGTTCTTTGCACTAATGACGTTGAAGTTTGAAAATATAGGGATATCAGGCTAGTGGTAATTAACCAGTATCTTAATACTACAATGTACAATACTACAATCGAAATCTTAATATGTTAATAAAACACACTTCAAGCATGAACTCTTCAATACCTGCAGACGCCTTCATCTTAATGGGTTGTTGTATCTCATTAAGGCCCTTATTCTGCGAATGGCGCAGATCCAGTGCTCTTGTAGAGAAAGCCCCATAAAAACCAATGGGTCTTTCTGTGTAAGAGTGTCTGAATTGGCGCTATGCTTTACAGAATAATACCTTGCATTTACCAGATTATACAAAACATCCACCCAGCAGTACATGACATTATAATGATATGTAATCATATATCCTTTATAAAATAGTCACTTCTTTACATCGCTCTCCATCTGTTTCTTTCCCTCCCAAAAGCAAGACTGCTGTTTCAGTACATCTGAGTGAACACCATACTGTATATCTCTAAAGTGTTTAAATTGCTACAAGTGTGTATTCATTTGTTATGAGGATTGTCCAAGTGGTGAAATGAGAGATGCAGCGTATGGATCTCATGCAAATACCCTTTCTAGGGAATCCATGCTTTTCAGACTTACTTTCTCCATCCACTTCCCTTCCTCCTTATTTCTTTTGCCTGCCTCTATTTCACCTTTTTGTCACTATTCATTGCCTGCTTTTTCTTTCCTCCATGCTGCCTGCTTTTTCTCTCCCCCATGTTACCTGCTTTTTCTCGCCCCCATGCTACCTGCTTTTTCTCTCCCCCATGCTACCTGCTTTTTCTCTCCCCCATGCTACCTGCTTTTTCTCTCCCCCATGTTACCTGCTTTTTCTCTCCTCCCTGCT
This sequence comes from Ascaphus truei, assembly GCF_040206685.1. NCBI lineage: Eukaryota > Metazoa > Chordata > Amphibia > Anura > Ascaphidae > Ascaphus > Ascaphus truei. Next base: position 142,740,130 of record NC_134484.1, read on the forward strand.
GCCTGCTTTTTCTCTCCCCCATGCTTCCTTCCTCCTGCAATCCACTCCTTCCCTCCCTGTAGCTGCTTCACTTTCACCTCATAGCTAGGGAAGGACCAAACTGTCAAAATGCGAATTATTTTGTCAAAATCCGTTCCGCACACCAAAATTCACAAACGGATTCTTAAAACAGAATGCAGACACAGACGTCTAATTGTATTAACAGTCGCCAGTTGTATATATATATATCGCCTCAAACGTTCCTCCAAATAATTTAGGGAGACATGCCTATGCTGAAAAAAGAAGCACACCTGGAGTCCCGTCCCACACTTTCTAAAAGGATTTCCATACCAACTATATAAACTTCATAATAAGCCTAATGCACCAACCTAATGACTAGAATATGGTGTCAGACCCAATAGGACTAGAACCCACAAGCTCAGGTGTGCTTCTTTTTCTGCACTTACATGTCTCCCTAATTTATTTGGAGGGTTGTTTGAGAGGATATATATACACAACTGGCGACTGCTAATAACAGTAGAAAACTCTGTCTGTCTCTCTCTGCATTTTTTTTTAGAAAGCTCTCTGTGTTTCTCTCTCTCTCTCGGTCTCTCTCTCGTCAAAAATGTTACTGGGAACGGATTGTTCTTTGCTTCTGAAGGGAAAGAAATCCGCAATTTCAGATTTCTCTTTTGGAGAGTGATCCACGGAAATCTGCAGTTCCAAGGAACCGCCCGATTCGAAGGAGATCCAAATTCGTAAAACAAATGTGCCCATCTCTACTCCTAGCATTATTTATACTGGAGTTGCAATAAGCTGAAAGCACTCCTCTATTTAATACCTTGTCTACCCTTTTTAGTACACAGTACAATGTGTTTCAAGCATTGTGAATTTAAGGGCAAAACTTAACTGCACAAAGCACAAAATAATTTCACAGGATATTTAGTGCCACAGTTTAGTAAACACATTGCCTGGTGCTTTCATTAGGGAATAGCTAGAGTTTTACAGCTAATTCCGATTTGAATGCAACATTTATTTCAAAGTTGCAGTGATCAGCTCTGATTGATGAAGCAGTTTTTGAATAAATCACAATTTAAGTGGACTCGAAAAAAATGTTTCTATAACATGTCTCCACAATATTGTCATACTGTACATAATCAGGATTAAAAAGCAATGTAAGGGCAGTTTGCATAAACAAAAATGTTGTGGGTCATCTAAATGGGACAGAGACTTTAACTTTCCAAGGATCTCACCTCTACTGTCTTGAACGGCCTTTATGAGTGATCCTCTGCGCATAATGGGGGACCCAAACATTGTAACAGTAAGGCTAAGGCCCCGGTCACGGCGCTGTAATGCGCGCCCGCGCTTTTGGCTGCGCGTTCCGGCGATTCCCAGGTCTGCAGCTCACTGCAGGAGGAGAGACCGGGGGGCGTGGCGGAGGAGTGACGGGGGCGCGGCCATGACGTCACCCGGCAGGTTCGCCCTCATTGGCTGAACCGCCGGGGGGCGTGCCTAGCCGCTCGACGCGAGTTGAGAGCAGGAGTAGCTCTCGCGCGAGCGCTGCGGCCCCCCCTCGCAGCGGGCCCGGTGCCATTGCGGGGAGGGCTCTCGTGAGCGCAGCGTCCACCACAGCGGACGCTGTAGCAGGCAGCGGGGGCAAGGCCTAAAACGTTATAAGCCTGTATGTGGGGAGTGTACCAGTAAATAATCTGGCAACATTATTTGCTCGTAAAAATGTTATCACGGCTAAAGGTCTTGTTGAGGATCCAAGTGATTTATTTTTCCTCTACAATAATAGGTAAAGCCAAGCAACATAACAGCCAGGACTTTGTTATGTGAAGACTCAAGAGACATGCAAGGGTTAAGCAAGCATTTAACACACTGTTCGGCAGTCATGAAGCCGCCATGCAGGACATTGCAGGACTTGTATAGCCGTTACTGCCAGATCAGCGCCGTTTCCAGCATGGCGGCTTCATGACTCCCCGGCCAGAGTGTCATTTTGCAGTCTAGAATTAGGGTTTCATAGTTGATATAATAAAATGCATTGAAGTATTATGAAATATTATTTACAGATAAAAAACTTGAAAATGTTCAAATACAGTGTATGTACGAAAGTACTGTATGCATTTTGGATTGCTTTCCTGAAAGCTAAAAAGGTGACCTCGTGTGAGTGTACTTGACATGGGCACATGGCAGTGCGTGTAACGTTCACAGCAGAAGTGTTGCAAAGCAAGCCAGCATAAAATATCCTACAATTGATTCTAACTGGTTATGTATATTAGCAGACCTTGAAGTCATGGAAAGAGTGTGTGGGAGAAAATGAGCAGAACATTCATCAATGTTAGTGCAAGACAGTACTGTATGAACACACATGTTCAATGCTACAATAAATAAACGATAAAACCTGGAATGAATTACATGACGCTTTCCGGCATATTACTGTATTAATCTTTTGGCCAGAAATGGAAAGACCAGCACTACTGTAAACCTCAGTATGTAGCGTCTACACTATGTTAATTCATCTTTTTCTTGTTCTGTGATCGGAATTTCTAATTCGTTGTCTTTGAATGTTATGGAGAAAACTCTACAGGATAACTAGACATTTGACATTTTCTTTTTTCTTTCTCTGCCAATCAGAAGATCACATGGGTATTAAAGGGGGGTCAATAAAAAGCGTTATAATCCTGAAAACATAGGGGCTGATTTAGAGTTGGCCAACAATAGCGTGTACTGCAAATACATGGCGGATTATATCTCAAAAATAATACCCCAATTTAGAGCTGGCCAAAAATAGTTGCAAAACACTGTGTGGGACGCGCTAATCTGACGGCTCAGTGGGCAAAGCAGAGGCGCGTGTCTGTGCTTAATTTACTTAAGTGAGCTCAACCTGGGTGCTCACGTGTCAAATTGCACCAGTTTTACAGTATATCAGCAGCCAATTCAGAGTTGGATTAATGGCTGTTTTAATTTAGTCCATCTCAACATGTTTATTGAGCAATAGTTCTGCAACTCACGATTGACTAGAAAAGTGAAGTGTGTGTATTTTATCAAAGAAAAAGATGTGTTTGCTTGCTTTACATTATAAGCGAACTGGGGGAGAGGAAAGGGGACTGGGGACAGGGGATGGGAAACCGTCGCTACAGCCAAAAGTAAGTAATGGTGATGGTGCTACAATCAGGGGTGGGGTAGATAATGAACAAAAAGAAACAGAACCCCAAGGAGTTCACAGGTACAAATGAACGTAAGTGTATGCTGGGTGAAATAATGAAATAATTAAAACACTTTAATAGGAGTGATTACTCAAATAAAAAAGAGAACGCTGTAAGGTTAGGATGGTGGCTCAGTAGGAGCCAATATGACCGCGAATGTTAAAACGGATCGGATGCACTATGTAATAGCCAGATGCCTGTCCTAAGTATAGAGAAAGGTACAGGTAAGTATGACGGCTAAAGAAATATTAGCAGGTGTCTAATAGCCTGCTGAATGAACCTGCGATCAGTCAAACCACATATGCTAGGGTACTGACCCAGCCACACACAGCAATAGATGAAATGACTCACAGTAGAAGCAGGTAAGTAAAATAGTGAACTAGTATCACAGTGCACAAGTAGTGCCTGTGTAAACATGGCGTCCAAAATAGTGGACGCTACAGAGTACAGCCGATCTTGCAACATGCTCCTGGTACTCACACTTAATAGCGGTGCACCATCGGGCTGTTGCTAGGTCCCTGCCTAGTCAGGTAATAGGACCAGTAAATGGTAGTGCAGTTAAAATCAATACAATGCATAATGCATATCTCAAACTCCACGTAGAGAGCTAGAAGCGGAGGTGCTACGATCGTGAGCACTGGTACCGCCCCTCGGACGTGATGACGTCATATGCCGACGTACGTTTCGCTGGGCTTTGTCAAGGCAGAACAGGAGCACTAGTACTGCCCCCAGTATATATCGGAGAAAGTCCGTTCTGATTAGATAATTGCGTTCTAAGCAGATGACGCTAGTAGGTGGATTAGCATAAGTAAACAGAGAGCGCAGAGTTACAAGGAGGCTCTGTAATAGCTGCCATATTATAACCTGCTGGTAAGGATAGAATATAGAGGTGCCTAATTCCTAATAAGGGCTCAATGGTGCAATACCTTTGAGTTATGGTTCAGTCCATCGATGAATGTCTTCAGGAGGGCAAGTGGCCCTCGCCAAAGTAGGAGCACATCATCGATGAACCTATACCATAACTCGATTCGGTCCATAAAGGCCTCATTGTCATCACCAAAAACCACTTCCGCCTCCCACCAGCCCAGGGAACAGCAATGGGGACTAAATGTGCCCCATCTTATGCCAACCTGTACCTCGGCTAGTGGGAGGCGGAAGTGGTTTTTGGTGATGACAATGAGGCCTTTATGGACCGAATCGAGTTATGGTATAGGTTCATCGATGATGTGCTCCTACTTTGGCGAGGGCCACTTGCCCTCCTGAAGACATTCATCGATGGACTGAACCATAACACAAATAACTTAAAATTGACGTATGAGGTTGGTCCTAATCAAATTACTTTCCTCGACCTGCTCATCAGAATTGAACCCACAGGGAACATCAGTACTACAATATACAGAAAAAGTACTGCCACTAACAGCATTTTAAGGGCCAATAGCCATCATCCATCTAATCTGATTAAAGGCATCCCTATGGGTCAGTTCCTTAGGATAAAAAGGAACTGTACTAGTGATGTAGAATTCGAGGATCAGGCCTCACGAATGAAGGACAGGTTCCTGGCACATGGCTATAGTAAAAACATTATCCACAGAGCATATAAGCGAGCCAAAAACACATCAAGGATAGATCTGCTAAAGGACAGAATAGAGGCAGAATCCCACAACACTATCAGGTTCATTGGAACATTTAATCAACAGTGGGACCAGGCTAAGAATGTTTTCCAAAAACATTGACACATTCTTAGGGCTGATGAGGACCTTAAAGCAGTGCTTAAACCATACCCCGAAATGACCAGCCTTAGATCTAGGAATCTACGGGACAGTCTGGTTAAAAGTCATTTTTAAATGGATGTTAATAAAACATGGCTCCCCAACAAACCATCTGGCTGCTTTAGCTGCAAAGCGTGCACAGTTATTGTTAATGCTAAAACTTTCAATAACTGGGACGACACAAGAACTTTTAAAATCAGAAAGTTTATTAATTGCAAGACATCAGGCGTCATATACATGGCAGTATGTGTATGTACCAAAAAGTACATAGGGAAGACCAGACGCCCATTCAGAACCCGTGTCCTAGAGCACCTGGGCAGTATCAGAAATGGCATGGACACGCCAGTAGCCAGACATGTGAATGAACATCACAATGGAGACCACACTGTACTTACCTTTAGGGGAATCGATCAGCCCTCTATGGGCATTAGGAAGGGTAATTGGGACCAAGAACTGCTCAAAATGGAGTCACGCTGGATTTACACACTGCATACCCTGTCCCCTAAGGGATTCAATGAGGGATTTGTGTTCAGCCCCTTTATTTGACTGGACCAGCGCCCTTCCCCTGTCCCATCCTTATTTGACCAAAGGTATTGCACCATTGAGCCCTTATTAGGAATTAGGCACCTCTATATTCTATCCTTACCAGCAGGTTATAATATGGCAGCTATTAGAGCCTCCTTGTAACTCTGCGCTCTCTGTTTACTTATGCTAATCCACCTACTAGCGTAATCTGCATAGAACGCAATTATCCAATCAGAACGGACTTTCTCCGATATATACTGGGGCAGTACTAGTGCTCCTGTTCTGCCTTGACAAAGCCCAGCGAAAGATACGTTGGCATATGACGTCATCACGTCCGAGGGGCGGTACCAGTGCTCACGATCGTAGCACCTCCGCTTCTAGCTCTCTACGTGGAGTTTGGGATATGCATTATGCATTGTATTGATTTTAACTGCACTACCATTTACTGGTCCTATTACCTGACTAGGCAGGGACCTAGCAACAGCCCGATGGTGCACCGCTATTAAGTGTGAGTGCCAGGGGCATGTTGCAAGATCGGCTGCACTCTGTAGCGTCCACTATTTTGGACGCCATGTTTACACAGGCACTACTTGTGCACTGTGATACTAGTTCACTATTTTACTTACCTGCTTCTACTGTGAGTCCTTTCATCTAGGGTTGTGTGTGGCTGGGTCAGTACCCTAGCATACTGTATGTGTGCACAGCAGACACTACACATCACACTAGCAGTCTGACTATTAAGTCTATTACTGTTATCTAGACTAGCTAGCTGTGGCACTCTATTTTGTGTATTACTATCTGATTAACGGTCATACTGGGATTAGAGTTCAGTCGCATTTAGACTGAACTACACTCCAAGGCAGAAGAAAAAGTTGCTGAAGCTGGACTGTGCTGTATAACAATTCTTTAATAAAGCATGATTAAAAAGAGGGGGGACGCATACCCCTGCACCTCTAACGCGTTTCACCCGCAAAATGGGCTTTTTCAAAGAGAACATTACCCGTGCGCAGGTCATTGATATACCGGGAGTTAACCGGGTATATCAATGACCTGCGCACGGGTAATGTTCTCTTTGAAAAAGCCCATTTTGCGGGTGAAACGCGTTAGAGGTGCAGGGGTATGCGTCCCCCCTCTTTTTAATCATGCTTTATTAAAGAATTGTTATACAGCACAGTCCAGCTTCAGCAACTTTTTCTTCTGCCTCGTGGTGCCCGCTGAATTGCCTCTCCTCACCGGAACAGGCATACTTCCTCTGCTTACCACAATCAGCTTGGAGCACACAGAACCGGTGGATTCACAGTGAGTAACATTGCTGCCCCATGAGAGCTGCCCCAGGCATTATAGGATGATTTAGTACAGAGAGACTGGAGAGGTCAGGGGGGTGGTTTCACGACTCCCCCCTACAACTCTGCATAACTCTGCCACCTTGTGCCATCTAGGGGATTTATGCATACAGCCTCAAGCACGCATTTTTCACATTAAGTGACCCGGTTCATAAGCAGTTAGATACTTACATTTTTTATTATTTTTTCATCATTGTGGGTTATTATAAAGCTCTGTAGCACCGGGTGATTGGGGTCCTCTACCCCATTTTTTCCTGTGAACTACACTCCAGACCATGTAAGTGCACACCTATGGTACATTAAGTCCACCACTACAGGTCAACCACTTTTACTTGGGAGGGGGCCACTATAACTATATTAGTACTCCCCAGTGGTTTGACTGATCGCAGGTTCATTCAGCAGACTATTAGACACCTGCTAATATTTCTTTAGCCGTCATACTTACCTGTACCTTTCTCTATACTTAGGACAGGCATCTGGCTATTACACAGTGCATCCGATCCGTTTTAACTACTACTGAGCCACCATCCTAACCTTACAGCGTTCTTTTTTTTATTTGAGTAATCACTCCTATTAAAGTGTTTTAATTCTTTCATTATTTCACCCAGCATACACTTACGTTCATTTGTACCTGTGACACACAAGTGCACGAGTGCTCTCCTTGGGGTTCTGTTTACATTATAAGAACATGTTGCGTTTAAATCCTCTTGCTTGGCACCACAAGTAATGAGATTTTCATAATGTGTTTATATAAACTACAACTCTGTGTATATCACCTACATAAGGCTGCGGCCAGGCAGGGAACGGGTACCAGGGCGCTCGTGCTCTGCGCCCTGCTCAGCCGGGCGATTCGTGGCCGTGCTCGCCTGGGGGTGCAGCCACGACGTCACAGAGCTGGTTCGCCCTCATTGGGCGAACCGCTCACGTGACGCGCTTGCGGGCAGCAAAATCAGATTATCAGATTTGCTTGCTTTAAGCGCCGAGCGGGCGCAGGCGCTTGCTCACATTGGCCACACATATTGCCGCAATGTGTTTCATCGCGGCCAGTGTGAGCGTGCCCGCTCAGCGCCACCGAGGCCTTAGAATACCATGCCTCCCCAAAAAGTGGTTTTATACTTGAATATAACAAATAACTGCATGTTTTTATCCAGCTGTGTCCTCAGTATTGGCCAGAGAATGGAGTCCACAGAAATGGCCCCATTCAGGTGGAGTTCGTATCTGCTGACTTAGAAGAAGACATCATAAGCAGAATATTCAGAATTTACAATGCTGCAAGGGTAAGGGTTACTTTTCTATTTCATTATAACATTCGCTTATAAAGCAAGAGAAACATCTCTGGAACTAAGAAACTAAATGAATACAAAGTTGCACAATATATGTGGCAACAACTGTGATATCATTAAAATGCTTTGATGACCTAATAGAAAACCCATTCTCAATTCTGTAGGGTATTACAATACATTTCCACTGAGATAATTTCATTTGGCAGGGAGCCTGGTTCTTCTCCCATGTCCATTGCTGTTTAAAGTATATATTGCTGCCGTTCATTGGAATATCCTGTATATCCTTCTCTCTTGGGAAGTCAGGACTGGGAAGGAGATATTATGACTTCTACAACTGAAGCACTATGGATGTGCTTGTCCTACAGGGCACTTGTATAATATGGGGGACCTAGATGTTGCCATAACATACAGTACACACAAAATAACTTTCCGTTTGAGAACAAACCTGGTTACTTAAGGGTAGAGCCATTAAGAAATGTAGTTATGAGACTCATTCTATAGAATAAAAACTGACGTTACACAATTGCTAGAGATTGGGTTAACATGTCATTTTAAATTCCTTATACTTTAATTTATAGTGATACATAAAGTATTTTGCACAATCTTATTTCCTGCTAATATCATGGCCATGCAAAATATGTCCACCTGGATATTTACATGTGCAATACATTTTTGAAACCTTTATTTTGAAGTTATCCAGATGCGTACAGATGTAGATAAATATCCTTCATATGCAAACGGTTTTAGCTCATTACATTTTGTTACAAAACAGTACTCTTATGTTTCAAAATATGTTTAACAAATCAAGCACCTTGGTTTATTGGCATGTTTTAGCACAGGGGTGCGCAAACTTTTTGCCTTGCGCGCCGACCTCACCCTTTCCTGGTCTGAAGCGTCAAATGATGCCACGGGGTCATGTGATGTGACATCACGTGACCCCCACGGCGTTATTTGTGACGTGTCGCCAAAGCCAACTGAATCATGGTAAGTGAAGTTGCAGAGGCCTCATGCGATCTCCCGGCATTTAATTTAATTTAAATGCCTTGGGAAAGAGCGCGGGGTCTCTGCAACTGCACTCTGCAACATATCCAAAACGATGCTACAGTATGTGTTCCTGTATCCCGCCTTCCTTCAGAGGTGTCCATGGTTTTCTATGGTAAATGGCATGGTCTACGTTTCTGAAGCATATTTCATTATTACTATAGCTGAATGATGAAGTATTAGTATCTCATGTCATATTGCATGCACAGTATTTTGTGTGTTGCAGCTTCCCTTCTTTGTGTTCTTTTCTAGCCTCAGGATGGATATCGCATGGTGCAGCAGTTCCAGTTCCTGGGCTGGCCAATGTACCGGGATACGCCTATGTCTAAACGCTCTTTCCTCAAACTCATTCGCCAGGTGGAGAAATGGCAGGAAGAATACAACGGAGGAGAAGGCCGAACAGTTGTACACTGCTTGTACGTATTACATTCAAGGGATAAAAATACAATTCTCAATTAAAATCAGGACATCATTTAAAAGAAAAGGAAGGCGGGGATTTGTTTTTAAAAAAATTTTTTTAAGATGTGGGTTTTTTCATTACTGAACTCAAAATCTTGCCCAATTAATCTAAAAAAATAAAAAAATAATAATAAATGATCAGATAATAAAACTCTCGGGTATGAGCTCGATTTTTGTTCAGATTTGAAAGTTGGTTTCAAAGTTCGACTCAAAATTCCGAGCAGATTTCGAGGTTCCTATTTCAAGCCACGAACGTGCACATCCTTAATAAATATGCTTATTTTAAGGGAATTTGTTCCTTTTCTTTTAGTCAACAGTCTTCTTGTTAGGTAATCATTACATAAGTATGGCATCTATCAAGCAAGTAGTGCAGTTTCTGGCTCACAGCTGTGGCAACCCAAGCCTATCACTTAATGTAGTTGTCTTACACAAATAAAATGCACGGCCAGTGAAGGCTTCAGCCTGGTACTGGCTACCTACAGGCGGCAGGTTCCCCAGCTCCGATTGTTCCATGTACATTCCATGGATTGTAGAAGTGATTTTACATTTCAGAAAGCTCCATCAAGTTTATATCCCTTAAGGTCAGACGTGACCTTTTACTTACATTGAAAGCTTTGAAACAAGCGCTGAATATGCTTCAAATCTTTCATGTAAGTGACTAACCTTGCAGTAAGATTGAAGTATTTTCTGGTTTCCCGAGGATGATTGAAGTAACCTTTATAAAAAAATAAAAAAATAAAACCTTTTAAAAAGAATTAAATGAAAGTCTGACACCGGGAAAGTAAGATTGGTATTTGACGGGTTTTGTTTCCTAGCATTTATATTTCAATCATTTTATATACAGCTGAAATTGTACTGTGTAAGTAAATGTAATGGTTATTCATGCCGTTGTGGTTTGGCCAATGGATAGAATTGAGAATCAGCGGGGAAAGAAGACCCAACTGGGGTTTACTCAAACTGACCAATATGCTTTCCCTGAGGACAGTGCTGAGTACCTCTGGTACAGGAAGAGAACGTAGTAACATTTTGTGATACTGCTGACATTAAGGAGAATTTCTTCATAGCATTGAAATCAATATAATTGTTTAGGCACCAATCTTTAAAGCTGCTGTCACCCGGGGTCAGTGGTCAGCGTGTGATGGTACTAGGGGTGTGGCGAACTACTACAACTTTGTTATTGACTCATATACCGTCAAATTATCTTTTTTAAAGAAAATAGTTTTTTCTCTAAAATCGCTTCCTTACTGTATTCTGAGCATGCATATTGCGTACGTTTTAAAAAAAACAAATATGGTACACATACTGTAGCTTTTAATTAAATCCGAATTTCATAAAGCAACGAATACAACACACTTTTTTAAAGAGGCGATCTAAACGGCTTAAATTTAAAAAAAAAAAATAATAATAATTTGTGTTTGTTTTAATATATGCAGCCATTGATTACCTTTATTGAAAACGAATTACCTAAGCTGCTGATCGATTGTGGTTCTTTTGTGATTGATCAGCGAAATCCTGTTTCCCAGGGTTCATTAAATGTCTGCCTTTTCGTTTCAAATCAGTCCTTCAGTCGTGTACAGTAATTCAACAGCTACAATGTGTTCTTATGTTACTAAGGTGACATTATCAAAGGTTACAGCCTACAGCTCAAACTGCTGGGAATATTGGCAACAAATGATCACAAACAGGGAAGTGTTACAAAGATCTTGCACTGCTGGGGAGGTGTGCAATAGAAATCAAAACATGCTCAGTATATTAAAATGACATTGAGTTTAATTTGAAAATAAGGTAGTAAGTATTATCTAATAATATAGAATTGATTTTTTTTTTTTTTTTTAAACATACATAGGATATTGCTTGGATTGCTCATTTAAGGCACTGTGACCACTGCTTAGATTGACAATTAAGTGAAATTACCAAGCCATAAAAAAACCTTCTACTGCACCATTCAGGTTTCAGTAAGACCCCTCTAGCTCTCAGGGAGGACGCTATTACACAAAAGGCACAGGATAAACCGACGACAATCTTTTAACATTTTCCTTTTCCTTTGGCAGGAATGGAGGTGGTCGCAGTGGTACATTTTGTGCAATCAGTATTGTTTGTGAAATGCTCCAACACCAGAGGGCAGTTGATGTGTTTCATGCTGTGAAGACACTGAGGAACAATAAGCCAAACATGGTGGACCTTTTGGTATGGAGTTGTTATTTTGTTACTGAATAGAAATGCCTTATTATCACAGCTGTGTCCTCCAGTCTAGTATGTACAGTACCAGTAATGCTTCACAAAACAAGGGTTTTTAACTATGTGGATGACTTATCCAACGCAAAATTATTATTTTTTTTTGGGGGGGGGGGTCTTGTAGAATTCTTTTAAAGCAGCATTTTTACTTTTGATTTTGCTCCTTTTATATAGTGCAGTCCTCATCTATACAGAATGTTATCCTTTATCAAAAGTAAGTCTTACTTTTTAGAGTAGAGATAGTTGGTAAACAAAGATAAAAGAATGTATTCATAAGAAGCTTATTTTTGTGACACTGTATTAGATCACATAGGAGGTATTCACTAAAGGCTGACAAATGAAAACATTGGTGTTATTGGTATTTAAATTAAATTAAATACCAATAAATGCTATTGTTATTTAAATATGTATTTCTTTTATTTACAAAATATTTGCAAGCGTTAAAACAGCGATAAGGATCTCTTTACTGCTGGGTGGTTGGTGATATATTAGTGTTAATTGTAACAGCGCTACATGCAAATTATGAACTGATAATGACTTATTCTAATGCTGTTCACTGAACGCTGATACCGAACGATATCATCAATTTTTATCACCTACCCCAGGCTGGTATTACACCAATCTTGTTTAAATACATAAAGGCCACTACCTACATAGGAAAGATAATACTAGGCAACTTAGAATAGGGGATAAAATTCATAATATTAACTATGTGGAACATATTCATATGTTAACCCCATGTGGGTCAATCCATGATTAGCCGGCACTTGTGTGACCCATGGACTAGTTTTTACATTTTTTGAATCTGGCCCACATCATTTTCTCAATAGTATTCTCCACACACTGGAACTCTTTAAAAGAACTTTGTAAAGTCTGGATTGCTCCTTGAGAAATGAACATCAACATGAATCTGTCTCAATGTGTCTGCACTCTTCAAAATTCAAGTTTCTTCCTAGACAACAGAGATCTAAATAACATTAGTGAGGTCCAGTAACCATCACTTCTATCCCTAATATTTTTATTCCACAACAATTAAATACAGTCTTTCATTGGGAAGCTCTCTCTGCTGTAGTTTACAGAATAATTGTGACTGTGGGTGCTTCGCCTACTTCAAGTTATATTTCTTTAGGGGGGATTTAGTTTGATAGACAGTCCCCACGGCTCATTTTAGAGGGAGATTAACGGGGTCTGAGAATCTGCCCCTCGTGACCTTGGGCAAGTTACTTTATCTCGTAGTACCTCAGGGGTAGATTGTAAACTCTCATTGTGTCTGCTATATTCTACCACATGCAATGCTATATTCATTATAAGTGCATTAAAGTCAAGCATTATTGCTATCATTAGTTCAAGTACATTTAGCCAGGGCTCTCTAGCTGCTCAGCTTGTGTGATGAAGTGTTAAAGTGACCTTCTGAGACAAAGCCTGTTTCTGTCACACAATAAAAGGAATAAACTGTTTTAATTTCATTCAATGCACCACCTTTGTATCTAAATAAAACAAAAACACATTTATACAAGTTGTATAGTACTGGGTTAAGAGACAACAATATTTTTTCAAAAGTGCGATTAATGGAAATAAGATTAATTTATTTAAAATCTGCACCTGTAGTAGAGTAGAAGAAACCCGCTCAGCCTCCATACAGAAGGAAGTGGTGGGTGCACTAGGAAAAATATGAATAAATAGAAATAAAAAATTGTCATTTTAATTCATTTAATTATACTCATGTGTTAGGGACCCCATCACTTCCAATTCCATTTCTGTATCTTTACAGCTCATTGTTTGACAACAACTTGATTACCTACAGTATGTGGTAGGCGAGTGCATGTCATAGGGACCTTCTCTCTGAGCCTAATTTTCCCCTTCCCCTCCCCCCTCCTCATTCAGGGGTTCAGCTCAGTTATTTCTGTGTAAGATATGCACCTGTGAAGAATCTTCATGCTGTTCCAGTAACCTGATCATAACTTGCCATATTCTTCTTTAAAATATAAATACAGTGGTGCATTTGTAAAGAAAAAATAGGCAGCAACGCACAGTGCCACCAAGTATCATACAGCTTTAAATTCTTGGCAGACAGAAATCCATTATTGTAGCAATTATCATCTTCCCATGATTTCTATAAGAATTGGTGAAGTGCAACTAAGAGAAGACAAGAGGTTATACACAATATTATCACAAACCCGACATGTTAACCGTTACAGTGCTCTGATGATGTAGCTAGCATAGCACGGACGGGGGCATGCCAGATGCCTGTATTTTGTACCAGGTACGTTATGAGCACATGCTCGTTTAGGTGCTGATCCAGCCCAATCCAAATGGAAGTAGAGTCCGCTCCACTTCCAATCAGCACCCAGGGCTTGGTTAGCATCATGTGATCACTTCTGGAACAATCACATGACACAGAAGTACCGGAGGACCGGTGCCACTCTGGTGCTGTCGGATCCACGGCATTGTAGAAGGCAATCACATCAGATTTACAGAGTCTACAGTTGCTTTGCCTTGAAACTTTCCTGCCCAGTATTTTTATTATTAATTTCAAACTTTCAGTTGTGAACTGTTATTAAAATTCCCTTCACAGAGTGTACGCCTTGTGTCTTCACAAAAAGAAAATGAGAACATGGTAAAATGAAATGCCAGATTTTTAAATTACACTTTTTTTTATGAGTTTTCGAAGACACCTAATATTTATATTGACTTGAAGAATATTGCATTTAATTGCTACTGCTACATTAAATGCAGAATAAAAAAAAAGACGTTGGGAATAAAAAGGACAGGCATCGACCTTTTCACACACTGCTCTGTTTTTCTTATTACTTATGAGTAGGTTTGCAAAACAGGCATATTTTCGCGTTTTTATGCTTGCAAAAATTCAGCAAGCTTTAAAAACGTACAATTCTGGTGAGAAAAGTGCCCTCTTTAGCAAATTAGCCTCAAATTATTGTATTTGCTGCAGATACCAGAAGTAGGACACAGACACACAGAAATACACCTTCAGCATATTGGCGTTCCAATTGGAACTTGGAACTTTGAGCTACTGACTGATGGGTTTCACTGAGTAAGTCAAGCGAGGGTTATATTGAGTGACTGACTTAATAGTGACCATGAGGTGGAGGGCCCTACTGGCTGACTGGCTAGGGTTATACTGAGCCACTGGAGTCCAAACTATTTTACCTACATCAGCGTTGGCCAACTCCAGCCCTCAAGGGCCGCCAACAGGTTAGGTTTTAAGGATGTCCCTGCTTCAGCACAGGTGCCTCAATCAATGCTGAAGCAGGGATATCCTTTAAAACCTAACCTGTTGGTGGTCCTTGAGGACTGGAGTTGGCCAGTCCTGACCTATATCTCCTATGCACGAGCATAACCAGTGTATGTTAGTGCAATAAAAACAATGGGAGAATGCAGAAGTCTCCATCACCTCAGTCACCCCTCAGGGTGTGCAAGGACAATATGGCCGCCTGCACCCAGCACCACCTGCTACAGTGTAGAGATGTGCAGAATTTGCATAGATTTCCTTCGCCGCTGGTTCAATCAAATTTTGGGTGCTTAAAATAAACTGTGCCCCCTTTTGCTTGATACATATGCCCCCCAGACTCAAAAGCCCCCCAGCTATCTAATAACCGGCAGATTAGTAAGTGGTAGAATACTATAATATAATAATATAGAGTAAAAGTGTGATGGTATGGCAGTTACAAGGTACCCTTACTTTTTAGTTACAAACAAAGTTAAATGTACATCCCCCTTTCTGTTTTCATTGCATGTATACTGCATAGATCTTTCTAGAATTTCTGTAGCTCTAAATAGCCTTTATACAATTGGTAATTGCAGAGGCAGATGTATTTTTGCACCCGGGGCAAGTTCCACCATCTGTGCCCTGCTTCTCCCAATTTATAGAATACCTCTCTCCCATTCCCCTCCCTCTTCTCTCTTCCTTTCATTCACACCCCCTTTCTCTGTCTCTCCCACCCCCTTTATTTCTCTCTGTCAGCACATTCTCCTTATATCTTTATTTCCTTTCCTCCCCTTTCTCCCTCTCTCCCCCCCTTTCTCTCTCCCTCCTATCTTCCCCCCCTTCTTTCTCTCCCCCCTCCCCCCATATTTTTCTCTCCCTCCCCACGCCTTTCTCTCCCTCCTTTCTCTGGCCTAGTTAAAAGTTCACAGCAGGGGGCAGGGAGGGTCTGTCCTGGCGGCAGACACCGAAAGTTGTCAGTACAGTATATGAATATTCACCTGATGAAAGGTCCTAATAGTACCAGAAACGTGGTACTCTCTGATGTGTCATTAAAAATCGCATGCTGAATAATTTGTGAGTAGAACTCTACTAATTTGTTTACCATTTTCTAAGGGGATCTAACTATTATATTAGGGAGAAGGAGTGGCTCAGTGAGTAAAGACACTGACTCTGGCATTGAGTTTGAACCAGGGAGCTTGGTTCAATTCCCGGTGTCGGCTCCTTGTGACCTTGGGCAAGTCACTTTATCTCCCTGTGCATCTGGCACCAAAAACTTCAATTGTACGTTCTACGGGGCAGAGACCTGTGCCTGCAAAATGTCTCTGTAAAGCGCTACGTAAAACTAGCAGCGCTATACAAGAACATGCTATTATTATTATTAAATGACTTCTGGATCAGACCACTGAGGCAACCCCGCCCTCCTCTGCCACTGTCATCCTCCACCGGACTCCTCGGCCTTCTACACCACACTCCTTGGAAGCGCCAGCGTTCACCGTGGGCCCAATGTACCTCCTAAGAGGTGTCCATTGTACGAAAAAATAAATGGCTTCCGGGGTTATCAGAATTTTGGTAGATATTGTCTTATCAAGAAATTCTATAACGAAAGCCAATATTTCCATCTTTCTGCTACCACCAGTCATTGATAGAAGGGAGTAAAGGGCATTTCAACCGCACGTGCTGACCCGAGAAGCTAACTTTATATTGGTTTTAAGAATGAAACAAACTTTAGCGATACAATCATTAAAGTACATTATGCAGATGTTGAAAATATTTGTAACATATTTGCAGTTTTATTATTTTATTGATTGTAACTATTGTCAACTATATCTGCAGATTCGTTGTAGGTTGGGATACCTTTTAGAAGACCAACATAAGAGTTCTTTGGAGATGAAAGTAAAGTGTACAGAGCTTAGAAAACCTCGTAGGCTTCGTCTTCAAGTGTACTGTGGCAGCACTGAAAGAAACACATATCCTGAAGGGATGAGTTAAACTCTGTGGAGTTACATTCTGTCAGGAGTATTCAATGACATATATATTTCTCCTTTTACTGGGCTGCCATATCATACTTGAAGAAACTATAAGGTTTTGAAAATGTGTGCAGTGCACTTTAATTTCCTCTACAAAGAACTCTTATACATTGGTCTGCTAAAAGGTATCACATCCTACAACAAATGTGCATTTCTCCTGGATCAATAAGGCTACCACAATTTAAAAATATGTCTAAAATGCATTAAAATACTCTTCTGAGCCCTCAGGTTGTTGTTGATTATATTTATATATATCTATAGATATAGATATATATGTTTTTGTGTTAATTAAGAAAAGTAGATTATTGTGAGACAGTGCTGTCCAACTAGTTTTCAAATAGAATAGGTGTGTATGTATATATATATATCTATATATATATATATATACATACACACCTATTCTATTTGAAAACTAGTTGGACAGCACTGTCTCACAATAATCTACTTTTCTTAATTAACACAATATATATATATATATATATATATATATATATATATATACATACACACCTATTCTATTTGAAAACTAGTCTCACAATAATTTGAAAACTATAGTCTCACAATAATCTACTTTTCTTAATTAACACAATACAGTATATATATATATATATATATATATATATATATATATATATATATATACATACACACCTATTCTATTTGAAAACTAGTTGGACAGCACTGTCTCACAATAATCTACTTTTCTTAATTAACAAAAAAAAACATCCCAATACAAGACAGGTGGAAATCATTCACAAAATGTCCTGATTTAAATGAATAAATAATCCTGCTACCTACTGCTGCCTCTTATGCGCATCTGTTCTAATTCAGATTACTGGTATTCTTTTTTGTTTTGTTTCAGGATCAGTACAAGTTCTGCTATGACGTGGCTTTGGAATATTTAAACTCTGGCTGACTGTTCTAATGTTACCCCACAAGCGAAAAAGAAACAAACTTTCACCTCCATCTCTACCACGAACAATGCGAGTTGTTCCTTTATATTTGTGTATATAAAAATGAAGACTTCGGTGTTCCGCTTATTATGCTTTCATATAATTGGCTCTTTTTTAAGAGCTGGAGAAAAGTGTTTTGGAAACTGCTTGCACTGCCTTTTTTTTCCCACGGGGATGCTGCTTTTCTGACACCCAGACGCATCTTGAAGTCTATGGATTACATAGCCACACATGACAAGCAGCCGGAGAGAAGCGGCATATTCAGTTGGCAAATGGAAGAGCACAATTATATTCTTATGAAGGAATTTGTACTCTGTTATGCTGGATTGCCTTTGTTATTTGTCATAACTGGTGTTGATTTTTGTTCTGTGAAAAAAATGCGATCCAGCACTGACTACATGTCATTTCAGTTCTATTTGTACCCCGATGTGTTAAAGAAGCCGGTCTGTATTTTATCTCCGTTTTTTGAATCGCATTTTAACAGGTCAACCTTTGTTGAGTTATTGTTACTTCATTTGTATCATTTCAGAGGAAACTAAGAACTTACATTTGCAACAAAAAACAAACAAACAAAAACAAAACAAAAGTCCAGGATAAATAAAAAAAGAGTCTATCCAAAGCTTTCTCATGTGTTTATATTGTAAATATATTTTGATCCCATCAAATTATTTATGAATTAAAAAAAGAGACTTTTTTTGTGAAGCAAAATGAGTGACAATCATTATTATTATTATTATTATTATTTTTTTAAATGGATACAGAAGAAGCCTGCAATATGTTCCTTGGCAATGCATTGCAAGCCTGTGCAGCAGTGAAAGGGTTAATCTCTGAAAAGGGGCGAGTCCTCTGTATGACATTGTAAACATTGGTTTACCTTGTATCGATCCGCGGCTCAATAAATAACTACGTACACGGTTACATATTGTTTCGTTTTTATAAGATCCGGGACCTGAAGAGGCTTTCACCTCAAGGGACAATTCCACAATCCAGAGACCTTTCGCACCCTGCAAATGCTTCAGTACATACAACTCTGCAATGCTGTTTTCATCCCCTTAATAATGAAATCAAGCACTTTAGAACATTAGTTTGGCATGGATAGCAAGCAGTACTCGTGCTTAGATTATATTCACAGATCGAGGGGGAAATAAATACATGGCACAGGTTTTAAATTGGTGAATAAGTCAAAACAGATGTACTCTATACCAGTCTTAGGTCCTCATGCAGAGAGCAGCGGTGGAATTAATTGGAGAAAGTAAAAAATTGTACCTTTTTTGGCGTGATTTAATCTCCATATGCAGAAAGGTCATAAAACAGCATTTAAAATCCTGTCTGCATATGGAGAGTTTCAACCGGCGATATGAGCGCTGTTGAAACTTGTTGTAAAAAAATCGCGTTTTTTTTTTCTCCCCCACCGGCCGCCGAGCTCCAGCTTCTTGCCAACTTTTGTTGGCGAAGCAAAATGTTGAAAATCGCGCCATTTTTTTGGCGCGAACAGCCGCTAGATGGCGATCGCGCCTCTCTGAATACGGCCGTTTTCAACACTGGAGAGATTTAGGTTCTCGCCAGCCGCGCGGCGAGATTTAAAAAAAATAAAAAAAAATGGCGCTTCTTTCAAAACTCGCCATTACCTGCCTTTCTAAAGGCAGATTTCGCCAAAAAATGCCGCTTTTCCTGTTAGCGCTGCTCTCTGCATGAGGCCCTTAATATCTGTTGATTTATGTAATGATACAAATCTAAAAAAAAAAAATGATGATGCATTAATTTAGACATTCTCAGTAGTATTGCAGAAGTAGTGGTAAGTCAGGGAGCGCTCTGAGAAGGGGGAGAGGGAAACTGTGCCGCAGAAACCAGAAGAAAAGAAAGCGGGATAAAAAAATAAATGTTTTTATTAAACCATTTTATGACATATTTAAGCTAAATGCATAATAGATCATAATATGCATAAATAAATACTCCGGTATATTTTAAATGAATCTCTTACAAGTATATATGTATATCTGTATAAATAAATGTCTGGTCGCAAAAAAACAAGTCTTTCAATAAACAAACAAGTAGATGCAGCGGCCGTTATTCGAACAAATCACGGAGCCGTGTTCGTATGCGCTGCTGTACTCCACGCGGCATTAACGCGGCCAATCACCCCAGGCACCCGTGTTTATCGCGGTTGCTTTGTTTGAATTTCATGGATTCTGTTTCTTTGTGTGCAATGAAATTAATGAATTGTAATGTGTACAGTACTGTGCTGCTGTGTCAATTTCAGGTGTTTAAAAACCACAACACTAAAAAGCCATTTTCTGTACTCGCGTATCAAGGCGGGAAGGGGCAGTCCGGTTGGAAGAAATCACGCGCCATGACATGGGTATTCTGAGGTATACACCGCGTGAAGTGTTCGAATAACGGCCGCTGCATCTGTATGCAGCACAAAGTATCAAAATGCACTGACAATGTTGCAGGTTATCATTAGTTTGGAGTCTTCCTCAGAGGGTTTAGCTTTCTTGCAGAGTGAAGGAATGGATCTGGCTGTCGGTCATGTCTGAGATTGCTGCTTTGACCTTTTTCCGCTTCTACCGCTACCGCTTGCTCACCTTATTTACCGGTTGTCCAGCCTCATGGCTTTCCGTATTCTATCCAATGCATTTCATGTTTTCAACTGCACTGCATCAAGGATGTGATCACACAAACCGCGCAGGATAGAATATGGATCCACTCCACAGCACCTTGACTCTGCAAGAACGCTGCACACTCGTAGGAAAATTCCTAACTGATGAGCTCATGATTACTTGCAACAATGTGAGTGTATTGTGATACTTTGTTCTCCATACTTGTACACAATATAATACACTATAAGATTTATTCCTGTCTGTACGTCTATTTTCCAGAATCTCTTTGCATCGTTGCGGACTGCAAGAGACCTTCATAAGTATATTTTTGATGCAAGCGCCTGAAATATAGTGCCAGCTCAATGTAATGCACATTACATCCGTTTTATTCATTCTTGTCAAGCGCAGGAAGCATGTTCATCTCTTCACATAACTTAACCATAAATGACACTAACAACTGGAACATGGCGGTAAGGCCGCAGCATTCATTTTATTTATAGATAACCTTTAAAACAAACACCCCTCGCCTTCCAGCTAGAAAATATAAATAATCGGCATACATTCGAAACAAGCTATGCCTCCCAGTTGAGAGCATCACTATTAACTATAAAACAGACTTAGGGCTGGGACCCGCGACGCGGGCGGCCGCGTGAGCGTTCCCCACCAGCAGGGGAATCCTCCCGAGCAGGTCCCAGTCCCCCCTCGCTGCTGGCTCACTACGCGCTGTGACGCGTCAGCCGCCAGGGGATGCAAGAAAATTGTGATCCCGAGCGGTGACGCGTCACGTGGTGCGCTGATGAGCCAATCAGCGGCGGGAGACTGAGCTGTCAGACAGCTTCCTACACAAGGTAGGGGGTGGTGTGTGTGTGTCAGCGTGTGTGAGTGTTAGCGTGTGAGGAGGGCATTTGTGGGGGAAGGGGAAAGGAGCTGCTTACCTTCCGGCAGCCCGCAGCAGCTCCCTCTGGCAGCCCGGGAGCCCGTGGAGGGAGGGGGGGGAGTAGTGGGTCCCTCCGCTCAAACCACGCCCCCCCCCTCTCCCACAAAATAATGCTTTTGTTCAGACCAAGCCTCGCTCCTTCTGTGGCAGCTCCTATTATAAAGAACTAGCTGAGAGACCCGGCGTTGCCCGGGAGTCACACTGTCGTCGTCCCCCCCACACACACTGTCCTCCCTCCCCCACACACTGTCCTCCCTCCCCCACACACTGTCCCCCCCTCCCCCACACACACACACACACTGTCCCTCCCCTCCCCCACACATACACTGTCCCCCCGCCCCCACACATACACTGTCCCCCCCTCCCCCACACACACACTGTCCCCCCCTCCCCCACACACACACACACGGTGTCCCACACACTGCCCCCCCTCTCCCCCACACACACTGTCCCTCCCCCCCACACACACTGTCCCTCCCCCCCCCCCCCACACACACACACGGTGTCCCACACACACTGCCCCCCCTCTCCCCCCCACACACTGTCCCCCCCACAAACACACACACACACTGTTCCCCCCCTCACACACACACCCACTGTCCCCCCTGCCCCACACACTGTCCCCCCTCACACACACACACACTGTCCCCCCCTCCCCCACACACACACTGTCCCCCCCTCCCCCACACACACTGTCCCCCCCTCCCCCAAACACACACTGTCCCCCCCTGCCCCCCCCACACACACACACTGTCCCCCCCTCCCCCACACACACACTGTGTCCCACACACACTGTCCCCCCCTCTCCCCACGCACACACAAAGCCCCCTCACCTCTGCCAGGACTCACAGCACCGCTCCTCTCTCCCGCGCTCCTCCGATTGTCGCGCGCCTGGCCCTTCTCTGCTCTCCCTTCTCCCGTTCGGGGAGCGCTGCGCACGCGCCCCCTCTCTGCACCTGTGAGCGCGAGCCACCGGGAAACGTGCAGCAGGGAAGGTGCAGGGCCTGTCCGTGTGACGGGGGAGAGTGACGGCCACCGGGAGGGGGGAAGGTGCGGGGCCTGTTCGGGGGGGGGGGGAAGGTGAGCTGCGGTCCGGGTGACGGGGGAGAGTGACGGCCACCGGGAGGGGGGAAGGTGAGCTGCAAGGGGGCCTGAAGCAGTGGTGTGAGTGTGTGAGGCCAATGAGAGGTGTGCGGGGGCGGGCGGGCCAAGGGACCAATGAGATTGCCGCTAGGGACAGGGAACACACCAGGGAAACATACATACATACAATGCTTTCAGAAATATATAGTAAGATGAGAGTCAAGTTCACAACATAGAAACCCAGCCTTTTTCAACATAACTGAAACATCTTAATGAGCTGAAATTTGGACAATGTATCATAGAAATAGGTCATACAGAACAGAACCCCTAATCCACTTAAGTCCTTAGGTGCCCAGGAGAAAAGGACCCCCACAGTCCCTCAATAACCCAGGGTGCACTTTTCACTGAAAGGGAAGTAACATATGCCATGTTTTGGAGCTGTGGGAATGGGCCACAAGAAGGGGTAAGGCCTGAAGCGTTCCCCCTCCTCCCCCTTACTGGTATCCCCCTTGTAGAGAGCTTGTGAATTATTTGCCCTATGAATCTATTGTTCCTGTTTTATTATAGTGCGAGCTTTCATATTTGTTTTTGCACCATTATTTTCCCCTCCTTGCACACATTCTCTTCACTTATCTGGACTTGTATCTCCCTTGTGGGTACGTACTGTATAACATAGAAATAGTTCTGTGATAACAGAGCTGGACTATCAATGAACAAAGGATCTGAAGAGCCCAAACATTACTCATTATCAATGTCTGCATTGCTAACTATTATTTGAAATAATAAATATTTACCTTTATTATCTGACTTTTATGTGGGGTTTTTTTTACGTGGGTGCTGTGGATATCTAATATTTTTTATGAAATTTGGACAATGGGTAACTATTATCATGAACTAGAAAACAACCTTTGACTGAGGCCTTATTCTAAACCTGTCTGAGGGGGTAACTGTACAACCGCCGAAGCTGCAGTTTGGGACATTATTTGGCAGAAAATAACCACTGAAGTCATTTTTTTGCCTGCATGTCACTACATAAACGTCATCATTACCAACCTACCTGTACGCAGCCTAAAAACGTAGCCCCTCTCTTCCCTGCTTGCAAGCCACAATGAATTCACCTATTCTTCAAGCTGCAAAAACCGCCAAAGCGAAGGGCGCTTTAACAAAACGGTCTCAGAGGCTGAACAACAAACATCTTCAACAACACATACTGTAATGTGCTTAATAATTGAGGAGTAATTGAGGAGGTTTCCTATCACCCTTTTTTTGACCCTGAACTAACTGCCTAACTATCAAATATTTTAAAATATCCCGATAACCGTAAAGCTTATTAAAAAACAAGACCCCTGCTAATAGTTTATCCAAAGCTGATGGGGACTTGCATTCATTAATTTTTCCCAAAATTGAAGATTTAAATATTCCCTCAACCAGGGCCACCGGTAGCTTTCCTGCACTCAGGACTAGAGTTTTTACTGCGGCCTCATGTGTCGATGGACTTGTGAGTCCCCCCCCCTTTCTCTTACACTCCCCCTCTCTCACACACTTCCTCGCTCTCTCCCCCCCCCCTCTATTTCCCTCTCTCTTTTACATGCCCTATCCCCCTCCCTCTCTTACACCCACTCTCCCTCGTCTCTTATACCCACTCGCCCTCCCTCTCTTGCACGGCTCTTTCCCTCCCTATCTTGCTCACTCCCCCCTACCTTGCTCACACTCCCCCCTCTTCCCCACCACTCTTCCCCCTCTCTCACACTCCCCTCTCATTCTCTTAGACCCCCTCTCTTGCTCACGCTCCTACCTCGTCCTCTCACGCGATCCCTCTCCCTCTCAAATCCCACTTCCCCCTCACACTCAATTCACCCCTCCAACTCAATTCCCCCTTCTCCCACTCATTTTCTCCCCCTTCCTCCCGCTCAATTCCCCCCTCCCACTCAATTCCTCCATCCACCCACTCAATTCTCACCCTCCTCCCCTCACTCCCTCCCCTTCTCCCACTCAACTTGCCCTCCTCTCACTTAATTATGGGAGGATGAGTGGCTCAGTGAGTAAAGACACTGACTGGCACTGAGTTTGGAGCAGGGGAACCTGGTTCAATTCCCGGTGTCGGCTCCTTGTGAGCTTGGGCAAGTCACTTTATCTCCCTGTGCCTCAGGCACCAAAAACATAGATTGTAAGCTCTACGGGGCAGGGACAGTGTCTGCAATATGTCTCTGTAAAGCGCTACGTAAAACTAGCAGCGCTATACAAGAACAAACAATTATAATAATACTCCCCTCTCCCATCCTCCTCCTCACAGCCAATACCCACCTCCCCATACTCCAAGAATTTTACCTTGAGGGGATGCCTCCTGTGCCGCACAGATCCTATGGCCGGAAGCGGATGTTGTCCCAGCTCTCCCACTCCCCCCCCCCCCCCCCCCCCCTTTAGGCGGTTCTGCCCTCAGCTGAGTTTCCATACCTCATACAATTCTTCTGATAAAAGATGATTAGTGCAAGCAAATTATGTTAAGAAACTCCCCTAAACTGTCACCAAATCCCATAAGATATGTGGACACATGTTGCATTCTTTATCCGCTCTGGGTGGCAGCCGTTGAAAACCTTCACACTGCAAACGAGATAAGGCATCATTATTCATGCTCATAATCAGTGGTTGACAAATCACCAAAAAATCTACTCGCCACACAAAAAATCTACACGCCACCTAGTACCAAACGTGTGCTGCTTGGGCCAATATTTACTCGCCCGGGGGTTAAATCCACTCGCTCGGGGCGAGCAAATGTATAGGTTTGTCAAACATTGCTCATAATATCTGATTTAAGGCAAAGAATGTGCCTAGCGTTTTGATAGAAACATGGAAGCACTAAATGTCTGAATAACTGAACAGCTGAAGGAGAGTTGGCTGTGAAATTATTAATAGCAGAAACCACACCTTCATTATCAGTATGAAAAATAACTTTTATTTGCCAATACTTCGCCCCACACATCAATCTCTACAATAATGGGGAACATCTCTAACGAAAGCAGATTCCTTAACAAGCCTCCTGGTAAGCACAAATCAGGCCTGACCCTTAACAACAATGACCCTTCAAACACTCCCAGAAACAAATAGCTCCAGCAACGTCAGTAAACAACTCCAGATCACAATTGGAAACCAATTATTTTTGCCAACATGAGCACACATTATAATTAAGCAGAAAATTAGCCCAAACTATTAGGTCACCTTGTAACTACTGCTTACTCCAGCCGTAACACTTGCCAAACACCTAGTAAAATATCCTCATAAACATAACCCTGCAAGCGAAATTCAAATGACCTAATAAATATTGTTATTGTTTTAACGTGACCTTATTAACATGTTGAGTTAAACTAAGCAAAAAATAGAGCTGGCCTAGCCCGTATTGGTGGCTACAGCAATTGACCGGGGGGTGCGGCCCCCCTCCCCCAGCTGGTCTGGTGGTCGCGAGCGCGATCGGGCAGGCAGTTGGGGCGGTTGGTTTTTTAAATTAGAGCCAAGGAACAAGCAACTGTCACTTGTTCCTTGGCGTTGGAACTGTTTCCCACCCACCCATCCCTTTGAGTTAAGTTAATTAAAAAAAAAAAAATTTGTTTTCAGTGTTAACATTTCTTTATTTTGCAGATAAATAAGAGTATATTTGAAACAAGGAAGAAAAGATTATGATGGAGGGGTCAGTGGACCAATTGCTTTGTCGCGGCGGCAGTTGGGGGGGGGGGGGTAGGTGCTTGTCCCCCCAGAAGTAGCTCGGGGCTGGTAACCGGGGGGTTTGAAGCGAGGGGGCAGGTCACCGGGACGTACTTCTGGGTGCCCCCTTTGCGTTGCCCAGCTCTGAGCATTCTGGCGCGGACAGGTGGTACGCTATCCCCATTTGTGTTTAATAAATAAGCCGCGGCCTTTTACCTCCATAAATGTGTCATCTCGTTATTTGTATGTGTTATGTAGAGGGGTAATAGGAGAGGGGGGGGGGGAAGCTCGCGCCTCCTTGGTCAATGCAACATAACTACTATATTTTCTCCACTGGAAACCTAAACTCTATTAAAACTGAATCGTAAGGTAATAATCATAGATGGACCACAGCAGTCTTCTCACCAGCTAGAGGAAAGCCAAACTTCTGTGAAAACCACTGAAAAGTTAATAAATTAGAATATAACTCACTCTCCACTAGCCAAACAAACAGAAAGACATCTAAGTAATGTAGTAAACACTGTCAGTTTGTTTCGTACTCTACCACCCAGTCCAAAAATGAAGAACAGGCCTCACAATAAAAACATGACAATAACCAAGTCATGGGGTAAGCATTTGTCAAAATAAAACATTCTCAGAATGAAATGCCAGTAAATGAAAACATACGGTATTAATAGGCAGCATATGGAAGTCTGCCTGGATATCTGCCATGGCTAGTAACAATCTCCTGCGCATTTTCTTACCAAAAGGAAGGCTTAATTAAACGTACAGTAGCATAAGGATTCTGACAGAGCGCTTAGTTAATCCCATCATTTACCGATAACCCTTTTTATATATAAACTAAAGAATGAGCCTATAAGAGCTTGGCTCCTTCTTTGGCACTATACCTATGGGAAATAGCCTAAAATCTTTAAACGTGGGGGGTGCAAAGTGGCCAGATATTCTTCCTGGAGATACTTCTATACTTAATTTACTCCCAACTACAGTGCTTCCTTATGAATAGCTACAGATCTTAAATTATCAACACACCCTGAATAAATGACATTCACATATGTAATTCTAAAAGGTCCTTCCTACAATAGTTTGGCCTCATCCTTTGTGGGGTAAATGCTTAACTATTATTCCATCTCTTTTACCTTCACTGGGATAGTTGCTTTTTCCCAAAGACTCTTTAACTGATTATGTTGAAGTCATTATTCCTGTACCACGATCAATGTTCACATTGTATTTACAGACAGATTGTCACTTACAGAGAGAATAAGGGGGGGGGGGGGGGGGGCGACTGAGAAGAGCTCTACAACCATACAAAGCAAATAAACAACCTAATTAACCTAACATCAACTATAATAGGCGGTGCACCCAGGAGCAAAACAGAATAGGTAAAAAGGAAGAAGGTGCAAAACCCAAAAGACGGAGAATTGCTGAAACTCCAAATACAGGGCTCTCAAATAGGTATGACGGGTACAAAAATATGATAATTTATTGTTCAAAAACAAATTTAAAAAAATGGCCAAACAAAGTAAAACCAATTAAAAAACAATACAGGCATACCCCGCATTAACGTACGCAATGGGTCCAGAGCATGTATGTAAAGTGAAAATGTTCTTAAAGTGAAGCACTAACTTTTTCCCACTTATTGATGCATGTACTGTACTGCAGTCGTCATATACGTGCATAACTGATGTAAATAACGCATGTGTAACAGGCTCTATAGTCTCCCCGCTTGCGCACAGCTTCGGCACGGTTCAGGATGTGCTGACAGGCGCATGCGTGAGCTGCCGTTTGCCTATTGGGCGACATGTCCTTACTCACGAGTGTACTGAAAGTGAGTATCCTTAAACCGGGATATGCCTGTACACGACTACTCTAGATCACAAACAAATATAGGCCAATTGGCTGTAGCAAGCAGCGTAAAGATACAGAAAAGGAAGCAGCACATCTCAATAGGCCACCTGTACTTGCCATACCTATTTGAGTGCCCTGTGTTTAGAGTTTCAGCAATTCTCCGTCTTTTGGGTCTTGCACCTTCTTCCGTTTTACCTAGATTGTCACTTACAACCTGACTCATGAAATACCCAGCATGTTTATTTTTTGAGACCCGTTACCCAACTAGATTTCTTTTTGTGCCGAGGGCTAACAGAAATTATGCTAGCCTTTGAAGAGTCATAACTTACAGCCAGAAGTCGACATCTTCCATTCCCCAGTGAAGCTTAGGACGGCTGGCCAATTTTTTTTACAAAACTGTTCATCATAAAAATACCATGAATTCTGGTAAGTCTCTATTATAATATAATATCCATGTGTTTAAATAACAGCCCACCAATATTCCTCATGCATTACTAGATTAACAATCAGCAGCTTCCCAGTGGCACCAATAGCCAATGGACAGCTGCCACATTCTCTACCAAACGATATCCGTGTGCAACGAAGCACAGCTCCAGCAAGACAGGAACAAAAATGATCATGACAGGGTAACTCCGTAAAAAAAATCTTATTTATTCAGCTCACATAAGCATAAACAGGTAAAAATACCCCACATGTTTCGTGCTATTTTCGCTTTATCATGCCTTGATATGTTTTGGATCAACTCATGCCATATACTAGCATGTTTCTACAACAAAAATCAATTTGTTTTTCACACTCAGAAGCCTTCTGTTTATGTCAGAGAGAAGACATCTGTAGTTCTCTATCTCAGGGTCTGTAATATCTGGAGCTGCATCTCCCAAAAATCAGTAATCGTTGGAGGCTGGGTTACAGAGATTCAGATGAGTGGTCACTAAATTCACCTTAGATATGCTGTATTACTCGGTTCTTCGCCATGTTATATAAGTCACTGCTATTTCAACTTTTGATTTATACTAGGACTCGACTTGAGAATGGGCTCTGTAACTTCTAGTGGATGAGAGGAGAATGTATATGTTCTATTACATTAAATTAATTAGTAATACCTTCTGCAAATTAGAACCTTTCTTGTGTTTCTTTTAGGACTATAATGAATCTGATTGTCAGGTAGTTATATTGGGGCAACGGATATCTAGAATTAAGTGCTGGCAAGGGAACAGGTAAATATTTGTGGAATAAACAGACATTTCTCATCACGGCATGCATTATTTAGCAGTGTCCTACATCTCCCTATTAATTACTGCTGGATTATACAACTATTAATTAAAATGCTAATTTGTAAAACCATGAAAAGTAAGTCACATGGACCACAATAAAATTGCACGCAGAAAAGTTAGAACATTTTATTTTTAGAATGAGTTGGCTGTGAAGAAACAGAAAGGTCAGAAAAGGAATAAATAATATATTAAAAGTATATTTTCCAGTATACATGCTCTAAATGAGTGCAAGCTTGAAACGAATAAAAACAAATGTGAAAGCAATGGCATTCTCACACGAGGCCATGGTTTTGTAAGTCTTAATAAATGTGAACGCCTTTAAAATGTATTATTGGATAGATCTTATGGATTGGATAGTTATGTGAAGGTATTTGAATTAACGTAGCACATGTTTGGGTACATTTTTAAAGAAACTAGTGCAAAGGCAATACAGTACAAGTTTTGCAAACAATTTCTTATAGTCGCCAGCAAATAAAAGTCGCATTGCATGATTTTCAGATTTTTTTTTAACTTATATCTGTGTTTTTTTAATAGGGGTTCTCCGGGCACCCCTAAAGAGTTCCCTTCAATTTTCAAGTCATTTAAAAATTGGACCAAATACAGAAGAATTTACAATGCATCTGATCTCAGACGCGCTATTAGAGAGGGTTGGGGTGTCTTACAATGCATCTGATCTCAGACGCGCTATTAGAGAGGGTTGGATTCCTTACAATGCATGTGATCTCAGATGCGCTATTAGAGAGGGTTGGGATTCCTTATAATGCATCTGTTCGCAGATGTGCTATTAGAAAGGGATGGGGCAGAATTTCACACTATAATTATAGGGTTCCTTAACCAAACAAAGGTTTTAAACCACTGACTTACAGTATATGAATTTTTGCAACTTTTGCAATAAAAAGTAGATTTAACAGGATAACAATCCTCGGAGAAACTGGCTTCCGCAGCAGACAACGAGCATATTGTTTTGCATAGTACAGCTACGATTCTCATCATTAGATTTATTGTAAATGCCAGAGTAAAAATGTTAATTGGGTGTAAATAATACTACAAGTACTATTTTACTTGGTGTACTGCACCCACGCTCCCTATGTAATTGTTACTCCATAATGTTAGAGGAAATATGAGTTTGGTCAGAGTATTTACCTACAGTACACTTGCTCTTGCATAGAGCGTAAGGGGATAGGTTAGTGGTATAAGGACATGCAAGAACAGGCTATCTGCTCCTATAATGTATAAAGTGTTGACATAATACCAAAATAAGCCATAAAATGATTACTTTGCCAAAAATAAAGATTTAAAGTCAAAGTTGTTGTTTTTTTTTGTCTTGTGACTGTGTATGCTTGTGTATTTACAATATATCTGAATGTGTACTGTACCTGAAAGTGTATATGTGTGTGTGTGTCTGAGAAGAAGAACAGGAGTAGAGCGTGTGTAATTGCTGGTCTGTGTCTATGCACGTTGGACATTTTAAGTAGACGGAGAAATATGAGGAGAATTTAAAAGAGGACACGTGACAGAGGAAGAATTGATAAAATTAGGATGGGACAGGGCAGTAGTACAAAGTAATCAAAAAATACTTTCATCCATCATCTACATTGTTAGCCAAAGTTTTCATATGATATCTGTTAATCTGCAATATGTTCTTCTGGAAAATGTGCCACGTGTATGCGTATTTGTTATATGTACAGTATCAATATTGTGCAGAACCCTCACATCAATTGCAGCTGCTTCCATGGAGGAAAATACAGCCATAGTGGAGGGAGAGGGAGTAGTTAGTTTGATAGATTTTACTGGACCACCAGAGAAGTTACAAGCTTTCGAACCTCACAGGCCCCATCACCCATGGTGGAAGTAAGGAGGAAAAGGTATTAAATACAGTATGGTAGCTAGATACAATGGACATTGAGAGGAAGTGAGATATAATGACAGGATAGATGCTGGCAGGCTACTGTGGCTGCTACACAATCTGTTATTATGCAATAGTGACCTTCAAAAACAGGAGACGCTAAGATGTTAAATACAACAAGCTGTTTCCAACAAACACAAGACACAAGGTTCCTGCTTCAATGGACTATAAAAATGTAATTGTTGGTTAATAAAAAACCCTTTTAGGTGAAGACTATAGGCAACTATACAATTTAGAAAAGATTATAGAAAACAATTCTAAACACTGTATTATCGGTCAGCTTCCATAACTGCAAACTTGGAATCTTTGCTGCATTCATTGCTTATTTAGCCCCTAAATAGAAATACATTTGATATATTGTATGATATTTATTGTGTTTGTTTCACACTTGGGTTTAAGGGCCAGAAAAACTACTTTACACCTGCCAATTAGTTCCATGTCTACAACGTGATAATGATCCAGGGCAAGCTTTATTCAGATCAAAAAAAAACATGGATTATTATCACAATGTTAGCAGGTATTGCTATTAACCTTTGTGTAGCTCTTATGACCTCCTCTCAGAATATCCCAAGGGCTGGTGTACTGTAGCATGTGACTTTGCTTCCCGTGACAAATCCATACCCTGCTAGAACTGAGCTTGCCCGGCACCAGCTATTTAAAATCAAATCCTGAGACTAACAGCTGGAGGTAAACAAGTAAGTGTAAGTAAAGCAAATAAGGTAAAATACGAATCCTCTGCTGTTGCAAACGTCTATGACTCTCCTGAGGCAGTCTGCAGTAGTCTACTACAGCAGACTGCCTCAGAAGAGTCATAGACGTTTGCAACAGCAGAGGATTCGTATTTTGCCTTATTTGCTTTACTTCCACTTACTTGTTTACCTCCATCTGTAAGGCTGCGGTCCCAGTCATCACTGTGACACGCGCGCCCGGCGTGGGGGGGGGGGCGGTGCGTGCACAGCGCTAACCGCGATCTGCGGTCTCCAGGGAGAGAGGGAGAATGCGACGGGAGGGGGCGTGGTGAGTATTTTGCGGGGGTGTGGCCATGACCTCATGCGGCTGGTTCGCCCTCATTGGCTGAACCACCGGCGGGGGCATGGCCACGCCTCCGTCGCAAGTTCCACATACAAAAAAATTGTATGTGGGAAAACTTGTAGTACAGCGCGGCTGCTAAATGTCCCGGATAGATTGGGAAGCGGTGCTTGTGCGCACAGCGCACGCGGAGGCGTGCGCTGTAGAACGCACTGGGACCGCAGCCTTAGTCTCAGGCTTTGACTATAGAATTCATGGTGGGACTTGCACTGTATGTCAGCAATCCTATAGCCTCCTAGGAAGGGCTTAACAATATTGCTTATTTGCATATCCTTTATCATATTTTGTGATTATCTGCATATACTCATTATACGGGTTATAGGGTTTAGCAATATTGCTGATTTACATACCCTTGATCATATCTTGTGATTATCTGCACTATACAGGTTAGATTACCTTCATTTATTTAGACTAAATTTATTCATCTGGTAAATCATATGCTCTCAGTGTTTGTCTATCTAGAGATTTTGGTGTTGGAGGGGTGTCAATTAGGGAAGTACCACAGATCATTTTTATCTGTGGGAACGGGCTTGAGGAAGGGGCGTTGGAGGCCCCGAAACGTTCATTGCCTCCCTACTTTTACCACCCTACATTTTTACGTATTGTACGTTTTTCCTTTTTTCCCCTTTTTGTTGTCACAGTGTTGTTATCCTTCATCCCCCTTTTCTCCACCCCCAACCACTCCCCTCCCTCCACACTATTGTAGTTGTTGTCTCACGAGATGTGATCTCCAGACCCTGCATTCGGGTATATTGTACAGCTGCTACAAATTTTGCCAAATATATCTTTATTGGCTTATTCAAATTGACAATTGTCTATTGTATCTATTTGCGTGCTTGAGCCCTTCTGTGTATATATCTGATTCTATCGGGGGGGAGGGGTGGGGGGTCAGAGGTCCCGCCTGTCTCCGTGCACCAATTTATCTACAGTGTATATTCATACATTTAGTTCTTTGTGAAGTGCTACCTAACTAACATACTTTTTGTTTTCCCTGCCCTAGTAACATTCACCACAGATGGGGACTCGTTACACACTAATCCCCCTCCCTCAGCAAATTGATCCCTCAGCCATGTCCCTCCATCTTGTAAGGTCTGTCCCCTGATGTTTTCCAACAGGGCTTCCAAGCTTCCCGGTGACATCTCACCTGCACTAGCTACCTAATTTGCTAACCTGTTCAGATTGTTGTAAAAAGGCTGTCCCTGCTGTCTGTTACCCACCTTTTTTATCCCCTGCTAATCTCGCCCCCAAATTTGTGGCACCTCCTGCAATATTTAAACCTTTTAACTCCTTAAACTATACTGGCAGGTTTCCATCACTGCAGTCATCGGCTCTATTCCTTAGTGTCCATGGCCCAGCTGACTCCCACAGACCAACCTCTGTTTTGTCTTAAAAATGAATATTACACTCTTTACTCAGACACTTTCTTGTTCCATTGTAGATGACTAATACAAGCAAGGGAGATGCACAAGTGGGGCAGATGAAGTAAGGGAAAACAAGCGAATGGCTATAGAAGGTGGAGGCTCCTGGCAAAATGCAGGGTGGATAGTGATGACCAATAATAATAATGGTTTGTTCTTGTAGAGCGCTGCTAGTTTTACGTAGCACTTTACAGAGACATTTTCAGACAGTCTCTGCCCCATAGAGCTTACAATCTATGTTTTTGGTGCCTGAGGCACAGAGAGATAAAGTGACTTGCCCAAGGTCACAAGGAGCTGTCACCAGGAATTGAACCAGGTTCAAACTCAGTGCCAGAGTCAGTGTCTTCACTCACTGAGCCACTCCTTCTCCCTAATATAATATTTAGATACCCTTAGAAAATGGTAAAAAAATATTATTCAGCATGTGATTTTTAATGACACATCAGAGAGTACCACGTTTCTGGTCCTATTGGGACCTTTCATCAGGTGAGTATTGATATACTGTAGGGTGTAAATAATACCGTCCTGATATCGGCAGAGAATGTGTAAAAAAATAAGACATTGATCTAATTGACATTTGCAGCTCTTCAGACTTAACCACTTATTCCTTAGACAGGCAACTGAGATGCATTGGCCAAGCTCCTTACTGTGTAAAGGTAACTTAGCATAAAGCTCTGCATGCATTGAGATAGGGTACAGCATAATAACACAACCAGTATCAGGCACTAAACTTTCCCCGAAGTTTTGTATTTCAATAAATGCCAGCACCATGGCTGAGCTACTCGGAATAAAATGCAGAGTCAATCATATTTGTTACATGATGAGATGACGATCAATTGAATTACCAATAAATATGTTCTGCTTCAAACCGGGAGAAAGCAAGGGTTGAATGACAATGAATCTTAAAAATGCATTCCCCTAAATACAACTAAGACTCTTGAAAAATTGAACTTGGGAGCTATGAAAATTGCAGTATACACCATAGAGTGTAATTTACAATGCAATGAAAATTTGAAAAATGATGTTTTGGAAGGTGTAGCTGATGGAAAAAAATAAGCACTCTGGAAAATGGTTAGTAGTCTGATAAGTCGCATTGATAGATTAATGTATTCAATACACTATTGTTAATGTTAAGGAATGTTTTAAAAATGTGCCTTTTTTAAATTTATGATTTCCTTTGGAATACATTTAAAAGGGCAATATATTTCCACAATAATAATAGAGTGTAAATGATCCAGCTCACAATTGTATAGCTATACATTATTCAGGTCTCGTTATTTCATAAGAGGCATGAGTCATTCTATAGTTATAGGATTCAGAATGAAAAAAAAAACTACTCACTGCCTTTACATTTCCTGGTATCAGCGTCAAGACGGAGATGCAGTAGAGTATGAATGGGCAGTTCATGACACTGGCCCATAAAAGCATAATGGAGGAATCTTGCATTCAGGATGTATGCAATGAGTGATATTAAAGCAAACGTGAAGAATTTGGAAGAAACAGAAGCAGGATCAGGTCAGCTGGAGAACAACCTGTGGGTTCACTTTAGCCCAAACAAATGTATAAGGGCCTGTTCTCAAAACTGTGAACCGCAATAATTTCAGTCTGGGGACCCCCTGCTACCCGAGTTACAGGCCCCTGTATGGGCTGCCGGTATCTCCAGTATATTTAAATATCCCGCGTTGCGTCACCGTGACATTTAAACAATGCAGGGAGATACCGGCACCCCATACCAGGGCCTGTAACTCAGGAAGCAGGGGGTCCTGAAGCTGAAATGAATGCGATTCAGCTCCGGAGACCCCCT
Organism: Ascaphus truei; assembly: GCF_040206685.1. Classification (NCBI taxonomy): domain Eukaryota; kingdom Metazoa; phylum Chordata; class Amphibia; order Anura; family Ascaphidae; genus Ascaphus; species Ascaphus truei. Next base: position 142,775,831 of record NC_134484.1, read on the forward strand.
GCTTCAATACTGTGTTATTAAAATTAACATTAAAATGGCTTCATTACCTCCCGCTGTCAGGGTTCTGCTCGCCACAAACCAGGGTCGGACCGCGAGGCTGAGGTGGGGTTGTAAAAGCACCGACCTGAGACCGCGCAGGCTGATCCGGATTGCGCAGTTCGTTGTCAAACGTAGCAGGATCAGGAAAGGAGAAGACAGCGTCGTCGTTGTACAAGCCAGGGTCAGGACAGGAGATATCAGGATAAACATTGTTCAGGCAAGAGTTCGGCAACAGGTAGTCAGGAGAGCCCCGCTTCAGCTTAGGAGCGTGGGGTTGGCCTCTGCGCGAGCGACGACCATGGCCCATGGTACTGGTCACAGGAGATGGTAGGCAGACCAGAATAGCACACCGCTTGCTGCACGGGTACACCAGTGCTACAGCGCAAGAGTCCTGAGCGGCTGGGGAATCCTCTGTAACAGCACAGGAACCAGGACACGGCCTCTCTAGATTAGGGAAAGAGTAGGCCCCAGGAACCAGGAAGCTGAAGATCCACAGGGAAACCTCCGCTACAGTGCAGGAATCAGGAGACTGAAGGGCGCGGGGGATACCTTTGCCTCAGTGCAGGAAAGCAGGAAGCTGAAGACATAGGGGATACCTTTGCTTCAGCGCAGGAGAACAAGCGGGAGCTTGAAGGAAGCTGAAGGACGCAGGGCGGAACCTCCGTATCAGCATAGGAGAACAAGCGGCTTGAAGGGAGCTGAAGGACGCAGGGCGGAACCTGGTATCAGCATAGGAGAACAAGCGGCTTGAAGGAAGCTGAAGGACGCAGGGCGGAACCTGGTATCAGCATAGGAGAACAAGCGAGGGCTTGTGGCAAAACAGTAGACATCCAGTTAGGACTATGCTCGGCAGGGAGCATTATGGGAAGACAATACTTAAAGGCCAGCGGGCCAATCCCCGGAGGGGGGTGTGAAGGTACTGCGCCAATGAATGAATGCAAGTCTAGGTTGCAGTGATAGGCTGCACAGCTGCAGTAGATACCAGAGGGAGTGTGTATAGCTTTGGTGAGTGAATCCAGGCTGCAACAAACATCAGGAGAGGTGCTCCAGGACTGCACATGTCTGCAAGGTAAGGCAACCAGTAAACTGCGGAGCGGATTCCTTACAGTACCCCCCCTTCACGCGAGACCTCCGGGCGAACATGAGCACACCTAGAGTTGGGGGACCGGGAATTGTTGCTGAACCGTCTAGGATTGGGGTTAGAGTCGTGGTCCAGAGACTCGTGGTTAGTCCTTAGTGTACCCCCACCCCCCGGTGAGAACTGCGGCCAGACAGGACCATCCATGGGTCTTGGGGACATTGAGTTGTTCCTAAAATTCTTTAGGTGGAAAGGGCATCCGTAAACAAGCAGTTCTTTGGTGAGTACAGTTCTAGGATATGAGATTGATGGAAGAAACATCTTTGGTATATGGCTCGCCTCGCAAAATGACTTGGAAATCCAGGGCTGTGAAGAACCAGAGGGTTCCAGAGCAGAAACGGCAGGAGAACCCCTACAGGAAGCCCAGTCTTTACTAAATGAACCGGACTCTAGGATCAGCGGCCCTGATAGTTGATCGAATACACCAGGAGGAACTTTGTAACAGAAAAAGTCTTGGCTGACCACTGCATGTTGGAATTTGCGAGGAATTTTTCCTCTAGAAGGCTCCCAGGTAATGGTTAGTAAGGGTATAGGTTGGTTGGAAGCATCTCCCGGTATTGGTATGGAAGGTGACAAGGCAAGCAGTAAACCAGGCATAGGGACCGAAATCTTGGGATACGTACAGAGTATTTCCAACTGAGAGGAAATAACAGGGGCAACCGAAAATTCCGAGGGACAAAACCATGGTTTAGCAGGAGCAGAGAAGCAAACAACAGTAGAACTCTCCAATACTGGGAAATCTTCATTGGGAGATAATATTGTCAGTGAATCAGGAATAGTCCTTGGGATCTTCAAATCAGTAGCTTGAGAAAAAGGCAGAGCCAGGGTAGTGGTGGGAGGGAAGCTAACATCAGAAGCTGAAGTCTGTACCTCAGTGACAGGGCCCTGAGAATCAACAAGCAGCAAGTATGAACTATGAAAACTCTTAATGACAGGCACCTTAGGAGTACAAGGAGTCTTTTCCGAAACTGCAATGGCCCTAACCACAGGGGTACCTAACCTGACAAAAACATGAATTGGTGTGTTTTCTAGTGCAAAATCTCTGATAACAGGACTCCTAACCGATAGTGTGGGTGTCTGGGTTTGATTAGAGAAAAAATCAGATGTATTGATAAGTGACTTAGAAACAATTACTGAGGTTCTAGATTTGCTTGACATGTGAGAAAAAATACCCTTTAAGACAGGAGTTTTCATTTCTTCCCAGAGTAACCCCATGTTTGCTGGGGCATATTTAGACACAGTACTGAGGGACTGGGTTTCAGCAAAGGCAGGACAGCTAAATAGCTCAGATTTAAACCCCAGGACTTGTAATATATGCATGGTGACCTCAGACAGTACTAAGGAAGTGACCACAGATATGCTGATCCCTGGAGAATTAGCCTGGACAGAGAAATCAGGGGGACCCCCAATCAGGATACTCCTTGTAGGAAGAGCTTCAGAATCAGAAGGAGAATCATTACCTCTCAGAGTCTCAAAACTAGTAAGACACAATTCAGCAAAAAGGGAAACAGTGTGCAAGCTTTTTACTAATCTATATGAAAAAGCGTCACTTTTGGGAGAAAACCGTGCGTCAGCAAACATTCCTGGGAACATAATATGAACCCCAGGAGGGACATACAGACTACTGTATGCTTTTAACCCTAAGCTTAAAGAGGAGGAGAACTCAGACAGTACACGGGGGTGAATCATAACTGTACTGGTCTCTGAAGTAGGTATTTGGTAAGGAATGTCTGGGAAACCAGAAATTACTGCAGACTCCATAATGTGGGAACTATGCGCTGAAGCAGGGATCACCGCTATGTGGGCGACAGGCTGGTTCAGCGAAACACCCGGGAGAAGGAACTCTGCGAGCAAGCTTAGGGAAAAACCTGACTCCTGAATACATTTATCAGGAACCAGAACTTTAGCCGAAGTCTCCGGAGACGAAACTGCGGAAACTTGAGCTGAAGGAGGGGATTTATAGCAAAGACTATCTAGGGACTCCGTACGGTTATGGGAATCCCTCAATGCAACCTCTGCTGTCTGACTTGTGGACTCATTCTCTGAGGCTAAAACGAAGGCATTAACTTGGAGGCAGCAAGAATTTACAGGTGTTAATGCAGACAATGCCTGAGAGTAAAACATAGGTAATCTTCTCTCTGTATTAGGACAGACCAGGAATCTCTCCTCTGAAGCTAGGGGCGTGACCATGGCTGACAGAGAACAGGGATTTACCAAAGGAAACTCAGAGAGCTGCCCCACAGAGGTTAATACAGAAATAACCCTGGGAACAGAACTTAGGGATTCTTTCTCTGACGGGGAAAGCGCACAGGACTGCCTAGCAGAGTTTAAAGCTGGAAAACCCTCAAGAGCTGGAGTGACAGATTCGAAGTTAGAAATAGGGGAACAAAGGGACTTATTCTCTGATAGTAGAACCTTAGTGTTGGCTAGTGAAACATATGTATTCTCCAGGGGAACCTCACAGGACTGCTCGGCAGGGGTTAAAGCTGGAAAACCCTCAAGACCTAGAGAAAGGACTTCTGAGCTAGAAATAGGAGAACTAATGAACTTATTCTCTGATACAAGAACATTAGTGCTGGGTAGAGCAACATATGTATTCTCCAGGGGGACCTCACAGGACTGATCGGCAGAGGTTAACGAAAACATATCATTGGTGTCAGGGAACCCGGCCATACACTCAGGGCAAGGATCCGTGGTAGACCAGGGATACAGCCAAGCGGCAGCGAAGCTGGCGAGGGGAGGATCCTGTTCCTTTATGCAAATGTCCAATGTCATGGAAAGGATATGGAGTGTTTTTTGGGCATCAGCCAACATGAGGAGAGGGTCCTCTTTTGCTATATAAATGTCTAAAGACAAGGCCAGGGAAGAGAGTTCCTTTTGGGTGTCGTCCAATTCTAAAGGGTACACATTTTCCCAAGTTAAAGGGTAACCAGGAAAGCAAATACAAGCGGTCCGCGATTGTTTTAAGTCCCGGAGGCGGTAAACCTTCATCATGAGATCATTACGGCATTTGTTTTGCAAAGGGGTTAAACCTACAAACACAATCAGATCTTCAATCAGGGGTATTATCTCACATAGAAACTGGTATTCACACTGGGACTAGTTTACAGGCTGGGACAGGCTTTCAGACAGAAACTTACCAACCCTCACCACAGGGCGGTCCGAGTTTGTGCGGCCGAGCATACTGTCAGGGTTCTGCTCGCCACAAACCAGGGTCGGACCGCGAGGCTGAGGTGGGGTTGTAAAAGCACCGACCTGAGACCGCGCAGGCTGATCCGGATTGCGCAGTTCGTTGTCAAACGTAGCAGGATCAGGAAAGGAGAAGACAGCGTCGTCGTTGTACAAGCCAGGGTCAGGACAGGAGATATCAGGATAAACATTGTTCAGGCAAGAGTTCGGCAACAGGTAGTCAGGAGAGCCCCGCTTCAGCTTAGGAGCGCGGGGTTGGCCTCTGCGCGAGCGACGACCATGGCCCATGGTACTGGTCACAGGAGATGGTAGGCAGACCAGAATAGCACACCGCTTGCTGCACGGGTACACCAGTGCTACAGCGCAAGAGTCCTGAGCGGCTGGGGAATCCTCTGTAACAGCACAGGAACCAGGACACGGCCTCTCTAGATTAGGGAAAGAGTAGGCCCCAGGAACCAGGAAGCTGAAGATCCACAGGGAAACCTCCGCTACAGCGCAGGAATCAGGAGACTGAAGGGCGCGGGGGATACCTTTGCCTCAGTGCAGGAAAGCAGGAAGCTGAAGACATAGGGGATACCTTTGCTTCAGCGCAGGAGAACAAGCGGGAGCTTGAAGGAAGCTGAAGGACGCAGGGCGGAACCTCCGTATCAGCATAGGAGAACAAGCGGCTTGAAGGGAGCTGAAGGACGCAGGGCGGAACCTGGTATCAGCATAGGAGAACAAGCGGCTTGAAGGAAGCTGAAGGACGCAGGGCGGAACCTGGTATCAGCATAGGAGAACAAGCGAGGGCTTGTGGCAAAACAGTAGACATCCAGTTAGGACTATGCTCGGCAGGGAGCATTATGGGAAGACAATACTTAAAGGCCAGCGGGCCAATCCCCGGAGGGGGGTGTGAAGGTACTGCTCCAATGAATGAATGCAAGTCTAGGTTGCAGTGATAGGCTGCACAGCTGCAGTAGATACCAGAGGGAGTGTGTATAGCTTTGGTGAGTGAATCCAGGCTGCAGCAAACATCAGGAGAGGTGCTCCAGGACTGCACAGGTCTGCAAGGTAAGGCAACCAGTAAACTGCGGAGCGGATTCCTTACACCCGCTAAGTAGCCGAGAGGCCTAACCAACCACCCTGGGGAAACTACCCCCTTCACCAACCCACTCTGCCCCCAATAAACATTAAAATACAACAACCCTACTAGCCCTCCCCTCTCTACCACCAACCCCACCCCCTCCCCCCCCCCCCCCACCACCCCCTCCAACACATACAGTACAATAATGGACAAAATTCCTATTATCCAGACCTGGATAATAGTGCATTTACCCATTGAAAATAAAACATTACCCATAATGCATAAATGTAAATTGAAGTTGTACTTAACCCTGCCAGGATGAAGGCCATCCTCGTCTTTCTCCACATCCTCTGTGTCATCCTTTGAGCAGCAACATTAAAATAAAAAAAACTACTGGCCACTAACCCCATAATCACCTTAGCTGTTAGTACTCGCTATGGTAATTAAGGGGTAAACATCCCTCCCGCGCTAACCACCCGGGTGGCCTAACCACCCACCCCGGGGAAACTACCCCACCTCCTCTATTCATTGATTGTCACTGTAGTAAACCAAGCGCACAATGTGGGCATGGATTGACACAATGACAATGAATGGGCAACCTAAAAAAAAAAAACATAATGAAAAATACAATACTTTTAAATAAAATAAACATTTGACAATAAACCAATTGATTGTCACTAGTAAACCATATGGGCATGGATTTCCACAATGGCAATGAATGGACAACCTAAAAAAAAAATCTAAAAAAATACAATACATTACAATTATATAAAAATAAACTTTTGCCAAAAAATGCACTGATTGTTAATGTGTTTATCTATACCCTGAAAGAGACATAGATAAACATATTGCCAGTCAAAAGACAACCTAAAAAAATAAATAAAATCCAAACAATTGGTTTCTTACCTTTGCTGGGATGAACATTCACCCTTCCTTGTCCAACTGCGGCACCAACTCTTGACCCACGACGCAATAATCCTCATCAACAATGATGCGCAGAAGTCCATGATCCTCAGTTGATTGCAGAGGAGTCTCCGGTAAGTTCTTTATTCTTTCCTTCTTCTCTTCTTTCTAATCCAACAGGTCAGGTCCAGTACAGGAGATATTAATCTGACGGCTTCTTGGTGTCAAATGAGACGTGACAGGCCAATACGATTGGTGGATATACCATGTGATGTCTTCCATTTTTTTAATGAGGTGACGTCATCAAGCCAGCCATTCAGGTAGGATATGCTTCCCTCTCTTTAAGATGTAACTTCAGCAACAACAAAAAATGGAAACCATCACATGATACACCTTGATATTGCCCTGTTATCGAAAATTTGTGAATAGCTACACATGCAGTATCGCTTGAAAAGGGCACTTAACCAGCATTAAGGCACTTATCGAAGTTTAGTGAATAGGCCCCATAGAGTTATAGTTACATTTTTCTTAGAAATCTTCCCTTACTCTTGTGTGTCACAATGCTTTGACACCCAAAGCATGTCTTTGGATGTACGAGCAGCTGAGCAGCTGAGTAGCTGAACAGAACAGTTTTAGGGATGCCAGCATAAAATGCATTGTATGTAATGTGATCAGAAACAGCTACAGGACTATAGAGCATGGCAAGGATATCCCTCTGATTTGGGAACAGTAGACAAGATACACTGGGACACGAGTGGAAAATTAAAATGTAGATGTAGGATGATCAGAAAACCAGTTACTAGCACTGAATTTGCTCTCATTGGATGCATTTGGTTATATACTATAACGCCTTTCCCTCCCCGACTAAAAACAAAATGAGTTGATTTCAACCTAGAAGATTGTTGACGCATTTCCCCACTTTTCTGATCTGCTCTTTTTAACCTGCATTGCAAAACTTGGCGATGTTTTCATGGAATACTCAATGATAAGACTCTTCAGAGTCAAATTGCCCACGCTTTCTGCTATACAGTACTTCCATTGAAACTGAAGAATAAGATACAGTAGTGCTCCTCTAAAAACTTTAACACAGACCATCATTCTCTCCCGTCTTGACTATTGCAACCTTCTACTATCTGGCCTTCCCGACTCTCACATGTCTCCCCTACAATCTATCCTAAATACTGGTGCTAGAATCACTTTACTCTCTCTTATATCTCTCAGCGTCTCTCCTGCTGAAATCCCTCTCCTATTAAATCCCTTATTACTTACAAAATGGTCCTCTCTTTTAAAGCTTTACACTTTTCTGCCCCGCCTTTCATCTCAGCCCTAGTTCTCGCTATACACCTGCCTGACTATTGCGTTCTGCTCAAGGATGTCTTTTGTCTACCCTTTTTGTATCCGAAGCCCTCTTTCGCCTAAAACCTCTCACTCAGCCTGGGGTGAGCTCTTTCTCCTCTCGGTACAGCGTCTCCACCTATGAGGGATCCCAGCGTTGGCGGGATAACCCCTCACAGGAACCAATCACAGTATTGAGTAATACACACACAGGTATATAACAACTGTTTACTCACATACACATATAATTACAATAACATATAATAGTCTAATGTTCTATCCCAACACATTTCCCAATACCCCGGTGTGGTCCCCCCAAAGTACTGAGGGTGCTCTAGGCACCTAAACACCCGGTGTCCATAGTACAGTCCCACCCAAAGTATGAGGTAGCGCTACCCCTGTGTAATTTGTTGGTGCACTTAATACCTCCCTGGGCATTCCTGTATCCAAGTACCGCTGATGAAATCCAGATCAGTCAGGTCCCACGCAGCGGGGCCTCCGACATAAATCACCTCACTCCTTAGGGTCCTGATCCTCCTCACGAGGTGCGAGCTCCAGCTGGAGGGTCTCACACAATGTCTCTATTCCCTGTGGCCTGGTCTCAGGCCGCAGTGCACCGCGTGGCCGTCCAGTCACTGGTACAACAACACTGCAGTATTACTAAGGGGAAGCATCCCTACCTGGGTTTTCCCTGTAACACTCCGCTGGGGAGGACTCAGGGCCTAGCTGGGGCCTAAGGGGCAAGTCTAGGCCTGGTCCAGGGAAGCACTGCTCCCTGGACACTACCTGCTCCGTTGCCTCCCTCCGTCAGACTGCCTCACGGTCTGTTTGCACCCCAAAGCTATATGCTTCCTCCTGGTGGATCAAGCCCTATTGGCAGGGACTCCCCATGTGCACAGCCCCTCCCGCTAAGCACTATGGGACATGTAGTCCAGCGTGGTGTCTTGCAGAGATGATGGCTAAGATGGTCGCCACACTTAGTACCCACTGCGCATGCGTGATGCGATATACTGCACATGCGAGAGAAACAAGATGGCCCCCTCCGCACTCATGATCCGTCGCGGAGCTCGGCGGCTCTGATCAACCGGACAACTCTCCCCCTGCACCGATGGTAAGAAAGGGACTTGGCTACAGAAGGATAACTATATACATTCACCAATGGTAACATAACACTCCCCATTAAATGCTGCGCATGTGTGTGTCCGAGTCTGTTGCTGAGCCCAACCAATCCTGGGTATCAAGGCCTATGTAATGGTGCCAGAACACCGTTGGGAGCTCTTACCTGTGTATTAATGTAGCAGGCCTGTACTTCGCAAAACGCTTCATTACCCCTTTTTACTGCTTCTGTTAAGGATCCCCTCTATCCCTTCTTTCTGAATGATTCAGTCGGTTTGAGGGGTGTCTGTTCTGTCTTTAGTGTCAGAGCATATGCGGTGATATCTTATAGCATGGCTGTATATGATGGCTCTTTTTGTATGAGTGGAATAGAAGCTGGAGTTATGGAGGTAACTACATCTGTCTGTGGGTATCCTTTATACAGATGTGTAGTTTGTCATTCTTCAGTGTTACAGTTGTATCTAAAAAGTTCACTACTGCAACTGGACTAACATGGATATTTCTACTTAATTCATGAGATACGGTATATAAACTGTTTCTCATTACAAAAACAAAATACAATAAAAACTGTAGGGTAACAATGGTACCTTTTTCATGGCCAACTGATATTACAAGAGAATTTCAATCTTTCAGGTTAAATACGAAATCTAATAACTTGTAACACTGATCATGTCATTCATTTATGCTTTAAAATGTGGCTGTGGAAAAAATTATGTGGGTAGGACCATCAGACCACTTAAAATACGGATCATGGAGCATTTGAGGTCCATTAGAAAAAGGGACATTATATTTCTGGTCTCTAGACATTTCTCAAGTTGCCCTCAGGTTGACATAGATGCCTTTTCTTTTAGTGGACTTGAACACATTCCGTTACCCATCAGGAACGGGAATAGACAGGGCATCCTCAACCAAAGAGAGATGTTCTGGATCTTTACACTTAATACATTGAACCCAGCTGGAATAAATACTGATTGGGAACTAAAACATTTTCTCACATAAGACATCTGTTTATATCATAATGTATCTATAGTTGAAAAACAGGTGCCTATATTACGTGATCAAGATATTGATTGACGCACTTGTTCCAAGATGTGTTTTTTTTGTATACCTTTATACATATATATATTTAATATTCTTCTAGTTTGAATATATATATTGTTTTTTGATAGTGTAGTGATATGGTGGGGACACAATTCCTCTCTATTTATCAAACCATTATGTTCATATGATCAAATTTTCCATTTAGGTAATATACATATAATATACATTGACTTGGGTTTTATCATTGATAAGCCCATGTCACGTAAAATGATATATATTTATAACATATCACCTATTGTCAAGTTGTTTGAATAACAAAGTACTTATCTAATGGGAATCATCTTTTCTTTTCAATATATGTTTTTATTTTTCCGTTGAATAAATTGTTTTTAATATTGCATATTTTCTTTAGACATCAGGTAATGTAGTCCAATGGTAGATGAAATTGTTAAAGCTCTTGTTTTATATAAATAACTTTGGCTTTACCTGATAGCCTATGGGACATTTTTATGTTTATATTTTTTGTTATGGAAGAATCTTTATCTTTATATCGATTACACTTATATGTATTCTAGTGGTGCCTAGACATCATTGGTTGACCGCCATCGGGGGAGCTGCCACTCAATCACCATGCCTCACCATTGGTATTTATACTATGGGGGAGGATTTTTGGTGTGTATGGGGGCGGGCCTTCCAATCGACGGCTCCTACAAATGCCGGCATCTTGAGAAGAACATTACTCTCTGACAAAGTGCACGGATTGCACAAACCACGTCAGAGGTTCTTCTCAAGACTCTTGTTAGCGAATATGTTGCCATTTGTTCATTAAATAGCTTTTAAATGAAGTGATCCAGCATTCCTCCATTTGGAATGCAGTTCCAGCACTATTTGGCACGCTGTGCACCGCCATTACCCTCCCCCATGGGAGAACTTGTTTTAGGTTCACTAAAGTACCTTAAGGGTGTACACATGTTCGCCCAAGAAGAAAAGGCCTTTCTACCTCTTAAAGACAACAAAGCTTATTAACAGATGGTCTCAATTGGGAGGGGAGAAGAATGAAGGAACTTCAGGAATGCAGTGTGCAAAAAGCCAGTTACAAAAACGATGAAAAACAATAGAGGACCAATTGCGCTAAGGGAAGTCACACACTGCGATTAAAATTTGGGTTAAGGTTATATTTTCTCACTGCTATGGTAGTCCGTTGAACTTGTTTGTGGAAGTGCATGTTTTGCTTTCTGTTCCCTATGTTCCCTTCTGTAGGGGACCACCTTTTCCTCTTCCTCAGTGAGACCAGCTGGTCAAACATTTCTATTGTTCTGTAACGTTTGTTATGCAGTCCTTTCATGTCATTTTTAGTAGCCAAATAAAGCATATGAGAAGAAGAAATATTGTACCTTTATAAAATATGTGCATACAAAGTTAGATAAAGTACGTGAAACATGTGTTTTATATCATATGTAAAGTTGATTTTGTGCATGATGTGCTGTATCTATATTATATCTCCCAATTCCACTTTCAGAAAGTAAACAACTTTAAATAATCCAAGAATCCTATATTTAAATATAAATACCACTTGTAAGCACATTCACATGTCTCAGACAGCTCTGCAACCCTGCATTTCCCCATTATCTCTTAGCATACACTGCTTCCACTGCAGCAAGGGATTCTGGGTAATGACGTGCAAATGAGCACTCACCGTGTGTCACCGTTTGCTTCTTGTCCGTTTTAACATGGACCCCTATATTTTTAAATAGACATTTCACATTCAGCAACAGTGGGTTGCAGACTAAGCCGAAAGTGCCCTTACTGCTGCAGTTGGTGGTTGCTTGTCAAGGCAAAGAAATTGGTGATTAATGACATGCTTGTTTGAGTCTGATTTTGCTGTCATTTGAAAATTCGAGGCTCATAATAATGGATGATGTTAATAACACCATTGAGCTGGTTATTGTATGGATCTTGCTATGAGTTCAGTATTGCACTAAATTATCTAATATTTTATCTGCTAATGCTTCTTCTTTACTTATTTTCAGAGAGTTGAGTTTATTAAAAATACAGAAGTGTAACCATATCGTCTTTCATTTCAACAAGAAAAGCTGCTTCCTATAAATGATAATACGAGGAATAGTACATATGGCTTATACTAAAAAGCTTCTATAAGCTACATCAGATGCACATTATTATTCATTTTAGTTCATTCTCCAATGTCTTGGTTCCATGGAGTACTAATGGGAATGGTTTATAATCACGGTATCTTATTTACTAATGTCCATGAACAATATCAGGTGCATGGTCCCTTGAAGGCAGAAGGTTGTAGATTTAGGAATAGCCGTGTGACTAAGGCATCTGATTAGGGAACAGTTCCCTATATTTCTTGGCAAGTAACTTTAAAGTGGCTTTAACTTTGGGGAGTTTTTTGTCTTTTTTACTTGGTATGAAGCAGGCGGTCTCCGGAGTTTAACCGCATTGATTTCAGCTTCGGGGAGCCCTTGCTTTCTGAGATACTTACATCTGAACGGGCTGCCAGTAGCAGCTATGACTTGGAACAAAAAATGTCTGTTTTTAGAACATACATCCCAATAGGAAGCCGCAACGTCATCCCTTCCAGCTTTCTATTGGCCAGCGTGACGCGGACCGTTATACAGCAGTGAGATACCGGAATCACCTTCCGATGTAAGTATCGCGGGAAAAGATAGAGAACTAAATCCCCAACATGATGGTGCTAACAAAAACCCTGGACAAGCAATGGGGGTGATTGAAGGAAGACTGTAGTGACCCTTGATGAGGTGGATGATTAAACGACATAGAGTGAGTATAACTGCCTTGTGGGAGCGGGGTAGTAATTGTTACCACATAAAACCAGAGAACGAAGGGGATAGACAGGGGATTGAGTCAAATATCAGTGGCCCCGCACCAGGCAGCGCCGCTGGTAATCTCCGACCCTGACTCACAGCCAACTGCTGGTCTGGTAGGTGCACAGTATATCAGTGTATATCCATTCCCAACCTGACTATGTTTAAGCAGATATTGGCATGGAAGCCAGCAATAGACAATTCAGTTTATGTAGTACTCATGGATTCGTTACTACAGGAGTGTCAGTCTGTTCATCCGGGCATGTATCACTCTTGGCGAGGTAAGTAACAAACAAAGGGTTAATTAATTAATTTCAGCGCTGGGACCCCTATTTCCTGAGATACTTACAAACCAAGTAAGTAAGTTTTTTTAAAAATGTAATCAGGACGTAATTCAGAGGTCCTCAAACCTCTCATGTCCCGGACCTAGCTAGTGTTGTAGTGATTGTATTTGGTGGTACCCATTATCACTACTTATATTTACACAATTAACCTCCCACTGTTATTTTAATACAAAGCCTATACAGTCGGCCCCCTTGTACTAAGGCAGGGGCCCTTCTCCCACTCTGCGGGACTTACAGCATTCCCTCCACTCCTGTCTGCCGGCGGCTGCGGCATTACACCTGGGGGAGGATCTGGTGATGCGTTAGGGAAGGGAGGTTAAATGCAGGAGGTGCACTGGGTGGCGGGCCTCTTCCCACACAGCTCATCAGAGGGAGAAGATCCCTTCTGTGCTGCAGTGCGGGCTTGCCAAGCGGGGCTGAGTGTAGAGGGGGACCTAGTTGCGGGAGCCTCTTGGTGTGCGCTTTCCAGCGGAGCTCCAGCAGTAGAAAGCGCTGGCGAGTAGGGAAGCTAGTTGTGCTGGAGCCAGGAGTGATTCAGCATCGAGACAGCATTATCCTTACCCAACTGTGGGACCCACATGGCTAACAGAGAGCTAGTGTGGGGTATAGGGGATAAAGGACTGAGTGGTCCCGTGAAGCCTGCTAGTAAATGATATACCCCTTCTGTATATGTATCTAGATACAAGATAATAAAAAGGAGTGAGACAGGCTTCAAATAAATGATGCACAGAATCTATGAGACTTGACAAATATGACATATAACACTTTATACCCATACAGTTGTGGGCTATATGAGTAATATTGCTAAACAAAGAATCAAGGTGCCATGTTTTTTAGTCCCAGTGGCATGAGATGATGAAGCTTACTAGAGTAATTTATTATCGTTATATTCATGTGGAGCATATATAGGATCAGTTTATGCTCTTCATTCATTGAAATCTTCACATCGTAATTGTGACAGGGTCTCTTCCATGTGTAAAGGCTTGGGTGGGAAATCCTCTCTATAGCTACTGAGTCCAGCAGGGAGCTGGTTAATCTGCAGCCTGGAGCAGTTAACCAGTCTCCACCTGGCTCATTAGCAGACATCAAAAAGCCTGCAGTAGTGACAGCAGAGCCTCTATCTGAGGCAAACACACACCCTGGGCCACTATAGAAAGCAGGCCGCGGTTGAGAGCTCTCTTGCCCAGGACCGCTGTGGAGAGAAGCACAAGGACTTTCAGGCACCCTAACCCAGCCAAAGGTAACTCGCCTCCACTCTGTGTATATGTTTGTTGTTGGTAAAGGGCTTAGCCCCCCAACCCATAGACAGGGTGTATGCTGTTGTTTAGTCAGCACTCCCTATTTGAGCTAGGTCTGTTTTTGTTTTATTTTAAGGTGATAGAATAGGAGAAATGACTCCTATGCAATGCTCACAGGGAATGTCCATGTATAAATATGTCCTTATATCACAATTGTCTTTCCAGGGGAAAAAAACCCAGCATGTTTGAAATCAGACTTTCCAATCAGTAATGTCACTTTCAGACCCTTAAAAGCCACTCTGTGTGGACTCCCACTAACCTTTAAAATAGGTATATCTTGTATGGGTGTCACTGGCTAAAGGTACAACGATGCAGTGAAATTGGATAAACTGAATAGCAAATAGGAGTAAACTCACATGAATGATTTGCTGGAGGTCCAGGTGCTGTTGGGCGTTCTCCTACCGAAGGAGTATAAGATGCAGGAATTCGTGGATGGCGGTGCAACTACCTTGGAAAAAAGCGTGGGACGCGTCAGAGTGCTTGCTGTGCTGTTTTTTATGTGCCAATAAACTTTTGTACCCAGTACCCTGCAATCTTTGGTCCCACGCTTTTTTCCAAGGCAGTTGCACCGCCATCCACGAATTCCTGCATCTTTGTTTTATTTTACCCTTTTGTTGCTTGTCACAAGCTGTTTTATGTTGTGAAAGTTGTGGCTAATAAAAAGTCTACTTTGTTTTCTCTTAACATCTCCTGTTCTAAAAACCCTCTGCACACCTCTCTGGCAGTAATATTCAGGGGTGTTATTTCAGCATGATGCAGTTGCACCTGCATGCAGAAGTTTACCTGGGTCAGTGGGTACTTGGGTCACATTTATAAATCGGGACATTGGAGTTGTGGTTTAGTTGTAAGCACCCGTATTAATGCCGCCTGATAGGGAGAGAAAGGGGAACAGCATGAATTGCATACACAAACTCGCTTGGGGTATTTAAACTCTGCGCATGCTCTAGTCCAGCACTGATTTTTGCTTTTTCTTTCCCCTGCAGGTTACCTGTGATCCTGTGTCTAGAATCCCCAGCAGCCCAACCTCCTTGATTGGACCGCAGAGCAGCCACGAGGAGAGAGTGGCCGGATCAGGAGCAGGCTGCTGCATCCTCTGGCAGCTGCAGACAGAGAGAAGCAGCCCGGAGAAGAAGCTTCGCCCCTCACTATGGTGCCTACTCTCCCTAGGCTGTTGGATCAGCTGTTAGGAGCAGGAGAACAGCGCACCAGCCGGCATCCAGCACTGTGGCTACCAGGGAGGTGAATGCTGTCCCGTCCCCCCACCCACAGCTATTCTGTTCTCCTCCCCCACGGCTGCAGCAAAGTTCCCAACACCCCGTCCCCCTGCAGCAAATCCCTTGCCTGCCGCAGCGCCTCACGCACCCGTCCCAGCGCAACTCATGCTTCTTACTCCTACCGCACCTGTCCAAGTGCCCCCCTGCCCCCCAGCGCCTGCCACAGTGCCTCAAATGCCTATGTAACGGGTATTCCCCCCCCAATCGCAGATTTAGTGTGGGGTGAAGGAGAACATACAATGTTACTCGGGTGTGGTGCATTACCTGTTGGCTCGCAGGAGGGCTGAGCTTCCGCCACGGGGAACCTGGGGCATTTATACTAGGGGTACTCACAACGATGCAGCGCCTCCACCTGCGATGGCTCCCACCAGAGGGGGAGTGGTTCCTCGCAGGACAATCAATAATACCATACACAGCATGTATATTAATCATAACCTTCTACTAACATGCAAGACATCCATATCACATCAATACCTTAATAACCTGTGTCCCTCTCTAGAGGAGACACTTACTGCGTCGCGCAGGACGCTTCCCTAACACCAGGTGGTCCCACCCAGTGTCCCGAGAATCCCCACCCAATGTCCCGCACTCTTGCAGAGATCGTGGGTGACTGCGCAGTCACTATTAACTAAGGGCCCGTTGGTGCACTTGTGTATTAGATAGTACCTGCCGAGCACTCCCGTGCTCGGATCTCCAACGGCTTCGAAAAGGATCAGTCGTAGGATGACGTCATCTGATTCCCGACCGGCCTCCTTGCACGCGGACCGCCGAGGGCGATCCCACCCTGGAAACAGTCTCCGAGGACCCCAACTTGGATCCGAACCTTTTAGAAGGAACCGCAGCGTCCGCTGTGTCCCTATCTAATCTACCCTACTGTGACAGGATCCCTAACATAGAACCTGTCCCTACAGCACTAAGTGACACGCGCTATACTATAGGCCATCCCTACAGCACAGCAACCTGTAATGGCTTTGGGGGAGACTCCTAGGGCCTATAGGGGTAGCCTATCTTATGCAGGGGTCCTTGACCCCCTGCACCCGCACTACCTCCTCCCGAACTACCCAAGTCCCCTCAGCCTCACTATTACCTAACGGGTCCCAGCGCCTACAGCAGCAAGCTGTAGCTCACTGGATGCTGGCAGGCAACGTGCTGCGCAACAAGGTGCCTGCCTGTCAGACCTCACAGCACTGACAGCCGTGACTCTGACAAGGCAGCACTATACTAAGGGCAGCGTCCCTATCTTGGGCCTCCCTCAGCACTTACCCACTAACCTAGTGGGGAGTTGGCCCCTACCTGGGGGTGTGGGTACCTATATGGGTGCAGGAGCTGCACTCGCTCCCCGCACCCTTCCTTCCCTCACAGCTCCCTGACTCCAACTTGCAAACCTGAGTGACAGTGTCCCTTAACCTAGGGCAGTCCCTGGCAACACTCACTATTTTGGGGTACTTAGTTACCTCGGGCCCTGGGGGTGCTGGCCTAGTACAGGGAGTCCCTGACTCCCGTACCCTACCTCCTTCCCTGGGCTGCTCCTGTCTCTGACTGCCTAACGTGGGCTCAGCGCGCGAATTGTATCCACTTGCCTGCCTGGAGATCCTGGGCCCTATTGGCTCCCTGGCATCACATGGGGCGCGCAGAGGCTCCTGGGATCTGTAGTCCCTGCTAGAGCCTTCCATAACAGGCTAGGGCTTCGCGGGCTTTTGGTGAACTGGTCTGCGCCTGCACGATCTATCTGGGGCTGCCGTAACCTCTCCTGGGCTTTCCCTACCCTCGCGCGACTTCTCCCTACCTCTGCACTACCTTCTGCGCATGCGCGACTCTGTCGGGCCGCCGGGGGCTTATTGCGCATGCGCGAACCGGCGCAACATGGCGGCGCCCTCACCGCCCGGCTCCGAGAGCACCGGAATCCCCGTGACGCGCGTGCGGCCCTGGCAACCGGCCGCACGCGTCCCCAGCAACCCCCGAGCCGGGACCTGACCGCCCTCACCCCTGCAATCGCTGGACGGAGCCGCCATTGGACGTGGCGGCCCCCGCGATCGGCAGCTAGGTGAGGGGGGCACTGACAGGCTGGGGAGACCTGGCTACACCTACTACGGATCAGCCTTTATGCTCCCTTTTCACGCATAATATATTTGGATATTTTACTAAACGCCAGGTTGGGTTCCGGAGAATGAAGGCATTTGGTAAACTATTCGGCATGGAAGCTCTAAGCTAAAAGCTAGTGATTTTAATGCGAGATGGTTTAATCCTAGAATGCAATAACATGGTTACTAAATTAGCTGAGGTTCCTAAGTGAGGTATGGTGAGAGTGGTCATTTAGTTTTTTTTTCAATGCGGCAATCTGCAGTCGGCTGAAAGCGGTACATTGCTAATATCCTAGCTTAGATACATCATACTGCAGCCATATAATAATCCTTAAGTATGGGCATACTGGTTCATAGTATACTCTCTACATTTTATACTATAGCTTAGAATAAAGAGGGACAATAAATGGGAAGTTGTCGGTAACATGGCTGAGTAGTAGAAGGTTAACAAACACACAAAACCCCAGCAAGCTCTTTTTGGGAACCCCAGAGCCACCACAAAATATATATGTATATACGTGTGAAAATGGAGAGCTATTGAGCATGGCATATGTATACAACAAACGACAGAGAAGCCCAATGCTTCATCCAATCTGACAAAAATACACAGTAAAATACTTATATATTCTCTTGAAAAAGGGTCATTTAGTTTAACCCTTTGGCCAAAGCATTGTAAGCCACCACAAGGCAGACCCTGTCCACAGGTCCTAACACTACCAGATAAAATAATAATATATCTCTATTAGGATTAAAATTCTCATTCTCGGAGCAATTACAGCACAGTCCTGGTTTTCTCCAGCAGTCTGCAGGGAGTAAAGGGTTGGTGCCTCACCGCACCGCTGATTGCTGACGGTTTTCAGATCGTCCGGAACACTGTCAGGTACCACTTTTGTTGCACTGGGCACCGCGATGGGTCTGACATTTCTCTCCACTTGGCAGATAGACATGGGCATTGATCCCCACACCCTGCCAGGCAGCAATCTTCTAGGGGGAACACCTCCACCAGGACGCGATGCCGGGGCGAGCCAATGGCCCTGGTGGCCATGCTTAAGGAGCTACCGTGCTCCACGGCCACCTGGGGACTCACACCTGAGACCCCTGGGGCAGTCCACTCACCCTTGTTGTCGTTAAGTACTGGTCCCAAGCCTGGGACCGATGGTACCATTGTTGTACACCTCGCATTTACTGGTGGCTATCGGCAGTCCTGCTCCTGTGCCACTAGTGGTAGCGATCCCCATTCTCCCTGGACAGTTACCTTACTCTTCTTTGGTTCCAACATCTGTGGTTCTGTCATCTGTGGTTCCGTCATTGGAACCGAATCTGGAACCGGTTCTGGAGCTGCGTCTGGAACCGGTTCTGGAACTGAGTCTGGACCCGTAGTTAGGGCGCACGGGCCCTCCAAAACCTCTGCTCTTGAGGTAGGTAGGTTAGCAGCATTGAACGCTCCAGTACTGGAGTCGATCGCATCTTTCTCTGAGGGTTCCATAGGCCGCAGCAGCATGGGCTGCAGGAACTGTACTCCGCAGCAGGCACACTTTGGTCCCAAGGTCAATTCGCCACCTGGAACTTCACATTTGCTACAGCAACATCGTACCCTGTCCGTCCACCTTTGCTGCTAGAAATGCTATTGGTACCGTAGCTCAGGGGAGCGCAAACTTTTTTCCCTGCGCCCCCCTGCCGGCGGTCCCCTCTCTTCCGCGCCCCCCCTAACCACCAATGACCCGCCCTCCGGCGTCATGACATCACGTTGCCATAGCAACGTGACGTCACATGACCTCGCGGCGTCATTTTGACGCCGCGTTGCCATGGCGACGCAAGAAGGAAGCCGCCGGAGTCACGGGTAAGTATGGTTTGCAGAGGCCCTGCAGCTCCCCCGGCACTTAATTTAAGTGCCTTCGGGAAGTGCGCGGGGCCTCTGTAAACCCCGCGCCCCCCACCGGCAGTCTCGCGCCCCCCCTGGGGGTCGCGCCCCACAGTTTGCGCACCGCTGCCGTAGCTGATAGGGGTCGAAGTCCATACCACCAGACATATTCAAGTCTTTTTGTAAGCACGGGCACAAAAGATGGGCAGTTACCTTACTCTTCTTTGGTTCCAACATCTGTGGTTCTGTCATCTGTGGTTCCGTCATTGGAACCGAATCTGGAACCGGTTCTGGAGCTGCATCTGGAACCGGTTCTGGAACTTGGTATAGTACGAAACCTACAGTAACTCCTATTTAGATATGTCTAAGCCATACTAATAAGGATATTTCCACCAGCCGCAATAATATAGCCCTCATGCGTGTTGCATAATTTTAGTTTACAACTCCTTCATAGTTTGTTCTTTCATTTCAATTTTAAAGCTCCAGGTAAAATGTAGTACATACAGTAGCATATTTTTTTTTTTTTTTTTAAAGAAATAAATCAATACTGCAGTTTTCAGAGTGATTTTGAAATACAATCACGTGAGTTATTCCTGAAATGTAAAGAAAGAGGTTATAATAGTGACATTTTGAATAGTGCCCTTTTAAGAGTCAAAAATATGGATAGGGAATCCCTTTTAATAAAGCTAAAACAATTCTGTTGTAAATAGTGAGGAAAAGTTGAATGTGCCTTTCATCACTAGTAAGTGATTAGACTGTAAGCTCCTCGGGGCAGGGACTCCTCTTCCGAAATGTTACTTTTATGTCTAAAGCACTTATTCCCATGATCTATTATTTATATTATCTGTTATTTATTTGATTACCACATGTATTACTACTGTGAAGCGCTATGTACACTAATGGCGCTATATAAATAAAGACATACAATACAATACAATCACTAATTTCAATTCAGCTAGCCGGAAAATACAAGGGATTATCAAAAAAAACACGGGACTATTCTTGTTAATGATCCTACTTTGGGTTCCCATATAGAGATAGCACCTAGATTCATCTTTCGGAAGGCTAAGAATTTGAAGATTGCCTCGCCAAGTGATATTGGACTAGACAGGAGTGAAATTCATGGAACTACATGGCTTAAGAGTCAATCACACGGTAACTTCAGTTTTGGTAATTGTACAGCGTGCAAAAAAAATCAATGCACCCAGATATAACCTGCTGTGGTTTCTAAAACTACAGGAGAGACTTTTGCTATTAAGGATTTTATTTCCTGTAAGACGCCTACAGTATGTTGTTTATATCCTTGAATGTCCATGTGGACTACAATACATTGGGAGGACTACGTGTACGCTAAGAATTCGTGTTCTTGAACACTTAAGAAATGTCCGTATAGGATATGAGAAGCATAGTGTCTCTAGACATAATAGACGCCTCCCTTTTACGATATAAAGGAATACATCTAGTTCCCTTTAATAGAAGAGGGGGTGGTAGACTCAAAAATGTATCCAAACAAGAACGTTTTGGGATTTACACTTTAAAAAAATTAACCCGCTGTGGCCTGAATGAAGAGATTGATATTTGGTCTCTTTATTAAATTATCATTGCAGGCACATATATTCCTTTGTGTGGTCTATTACATTTTCTACTCTGTAATATTTGGACGGATCTTGTCATTCTCTTTGACATTTGCCTCTCTTATTATATTCGCAATTCATATTTTAATGCTATATTTATTTATTTTATTAGCTTGACCTTTGTCTGTTGCTGTGTTTTTTTGCTATTTTTTTCGCTCCTATTTTTTCCACCTGTAACAGGGTATGTCTATTCTGCCTGTCTTTCCCCTCCCTGTTATGCAAGTCCTGCTAGCTGCAGGCTTTGACAGGTTAATTCTGTGGGCTTGTGACCCCCCCCTACATGCTCCTCTCTGATGGACAGAAGGTGGTGACTCATGGCCTGTGTAAGACTATTAGGGATAGGTATAGACCATGAGATTGCCCCTTCTGCTTCCTGAGGAGGGGCAGTGCCAAATTTAGTCAGTCCTGCTCTGGAGGAGGAAGAGAGCAGTGGGGCTATGAGTCTCTCCCATCGTGGGATGAGCGTGCCCACCTCCAGCCCCTGGGGCTGGGAGAACATCTGATCAGACCAACAGATGCACTCTAATTTCTGGGGCAAGCATCATCCAGAGGCCTGGAGCCTCTGAGACCCTGCACCGCTGTATGAAGAACATCTACAGTGCAAATAAAGACCCATGTTCATCATACTCCTATCTAAGTGTCAGTCCCTGGGAAGGAGGGAAGAAGCATGCAATAGTGGGGCCGATCTCCCAACACCCTGGAGCCCACTACTGCTGGAGGCGCTAAGCATCCTGAGAAGAAGCTCAGAGAAAGAACCTAAGCCTGTCTTGATCTCCCACCATCGCAGATCAAACTCAGCTCTCCTGACCCTAACAGGTACAAACTCAGCTCTCCTGACCCTAACAGGTACTCGCACCACACACTAGGTAGCAGAAGCTGTGTATCTCTGTGGTGGTGAAGGGGTTAAACAGGCCAATAATAAAGGTTTCAGGCCTGGCTGGTTACCCCTAAACCTTGTTGGGGATAAAAGGGTTAATTGTTGGTCACCACAATGCCATGGTTCCCCTATACATTAACTGTACTGTCCCCAGTTTGCAGCTCAAAAACTAGCTGCAGTCCTATGAATGAAGGTAGAATGTGCAAATTGTATTCACAACACAAGGGGGAGCTTCTAGCGCTGAACCAAGCATCAATTGAATAAGGCCTAGGACATAGTAAAATCAGCGTCGCTGAGGCGGGCTGAGCCACGCTGAACAGATGCACAAAGCCCCTGCATCTGTAATCAGCGCAGCTATAGTTTCTCCCTCCGCATGCTTGCTCATGCGTGCGGAGGCTGAGAAAATCAGAAGAGACAGGCAAGT
Source organism: Ascaphus truei (assembly GCF_040206685.1). Lineage (NCBI taxonomy): Eukaryota > Metazoa > Chordata > Amphibia > Anura > Ascaphidae > Ascaphus > Ascaphus truei. Next base: position 142,798,297 of record NC_134484.1, read on the forward strand.
TTGAAATGTTGCCACTTGGGGGAGAGGAGGAGCGGTCACGTGACCACTCCCATCCAATGGGGCTGCAGCTGGCATTTTTACTACTGTGTCGGAGCCACCAGACAGAGTAGAGGCATCACAGAGGTGGCTGTTACTGTTGCTAGCATGCCGGGCTGTTGCCGTTCTATTCGTTACACCGGATATGACGCATCTCCGCCGGTCAGGTGACCACCCACTGTGAAGGAGCTATCACAGAATGGTAGGCGGCTGGCTCCATCATTAGAGGACCGTGTTGATACGGCGTCATACACCACACTGACTGTGACAGAGGCGTTACCGGAGGATTGGCGGTTTGATGGGCGTCATGAGGATCGTGAGGCACGGCACTACACACTTCATCCCAACGTGAGTCTTTTTATCTCAATCTTATTGGAGCTCGTTTCGAGCCAGTTGCTGGAAAAGATTATCTCACTAGTGTGCAGTTTGCTGTGACCTATATCCCCAGAACTATATTAAGAACATTCAACAGCTATTTCTTTGCTTTTGAGCGCCTGATGGGTTAACTGTGATTCACCCATCCATACACATATATATATACACCACACACACATATATACACACACACACACACACACACACACACACAGGTTCCCCAGTGACACACAAACACACGGACCACTTCAAAGTGACACACACAGTTACCCAATCACACACACACTGACAGCTACCAAGTGACACACACACAGTGATACCCGCCTCCCAAGCACGCTTGCTGTCTCCTCGGCCAGGACAGCAAAAAGCTCCTGGTAGAGCGAGCGGCAGCAAGCAAGAGCGAGCAACAGCACCAAAGTCATTACTATGTCCCAGGCCTACGTGTGTGTGTGGTAAGCGGTTGCATTGAAGTTCTGAAGTACTTCCTAAACCGCAGACTCTTCAGAGAAAGTCTTAACCACAAAGTTAAATGCATAAGTGGTCTGCGGTCTAGCTGAAGTGCCCGGAATACAACAATGTATCCTGCGGTCTCGTTAACCAATGAAGGTCAATTGCTGGAATGATTTTGCAGTTACCGAGCCCGGCAAGCAGTGATACGTTGTATGCCAAGAGTAAAATCGCAAACCACATCACAGAGCTTATTCAATTAAGTAACTAACGTTGGTTAGGAAGGAGCTAGCACTCTAATTTTTGGTATACAGTTAATAGAGAGTGTAACATTCACATACATATTGGTTTTATATCACCCACACATACAGAAGGTACATATGAACATAAAATGTGTTTCAGTATGTTTTAAAATGTAAAAGCAGGAACCCTTTCCTGCCAGCCCGGCAATGAATACATTAACATGTCAATGTGTTAAGGATGGATGAGCTGAGGAATTTTTCATCTCCATACTTCAATGGGCACCCTGCTGAGTTAGTGCCCCAGTGACTAGAGAAGTCCGGAGTTGAAAAGCCTCAGAGACCCTAGGTGTCAAGGCAGCCGGATTATTGCAAAGTACCAGATATCGGTGCGAAGTATGGGCTATCAACATTTGATTGCCAAACCCCAGACTTACTGTCGCCAGGTACGGGGTTGGGCCCGGTATGCTAAGCAGCTTAGGTGTCACGTTAGCACATGCTCTGAGCAAACCGGGAAGCAACTTCTGCCCTTTTTGTGAGCTACTGGCAAGTCTGGGCTAAGTGGAAAAAGTTGTTCCCACGGGAGGATTGGCTGGGTATGTTAGAGATAGGACCCGTAACCCTATAAAAATGCCTGCTGCCCAGTCCTATTTAGATCCATCTGAGATTCATCCAAGTTACAGCGTCAGCGGTTCCGGAGTGTGAGGGGTTAACTACATCGTAATGAAGATTCTCACCCTTCTTCCAGAATTCGTTTGAGCTGGTTATTCCCGAACGAATCCTGTAAGGACCCAACGAAAAGATTCCATTCGGCGGAGATACAGGGTTGGCAACTTGTGACCCTAGTCAAGGATTGTCACACGGCTCAAATCGCGCACCCACTTGCATGAGTGCAGAGGCGCCCAGAGACTGTTTTCAAGACATTCGTTCCGTGGACATTTTATTTCATTCCCCCATCCCAGTAAGTGTTTATCCAGTGTAATTGTGAAGATTTGTGTGTTCGTCTTAAAAGGAAATAAATTACAATTTATTTTTCCCTCCTTGTTGTGCTTAATCCAGAATCCCGGTATTAATGTGTTGATGAGACCTGGTCTACCGTGACAATCTCCCACTGGGGGTGGGGGGGAACAGTGCTACACACCTTTTGGTAGTTAATATTCCCTCCTTTACCATTCCATTTTTTTCTGAGAAATGTCTTTGTCAAAAAAAATTTTTTGCCTTGAGCAGTACAAATTTTATGTGAGACTGTTGCAACATATTGTGTTGCGGTTTATTATCTCGAGCTGTGTCTAATTTTTGTTTTGTTTTCTCTCGTTTCAGTATCTCCTTAGCATTGTACTGTATTTGTTGGTATTTTTATTTTGTTTTTTATAATTTTTGTATTAAAAGAATTGTTGTTTATGCTTTGCAATGTTTAAGTGTATGCACACTTGTCCAATTAACAGATTGATTCTGGATTGGTCTTTTATGTTAACCCCCACTGTTACCTGTAACCAATTGAGTATCTGCAGTTCGTTTAAATACCGGCACTGCCCATAGTTGCTTTATTCCCTGATGAAGTAAGTGTTGTCTTACGAAAGCGTTGGATGCTGTACTTGGATGCTGTACTTCAGTATTTTAATATTCTTACTCCCTTTCCCACTGTATGGCAATTTGCTAGCGCTTTGGTTCTTGTTTGCAGAGATTAAAGGGATTTCCCAGTACGTCCACTACCCAGCACTGCGGTGCTTGAAGTGACGTCAGTGGAATATACCCTCTGCTTGAACAGCTGAGCCACGCTAAAAGCCGACATGGGAGGGTTATTTGCTCCGTTCATACGGAAGCTAAGCCTTCAATGGGACTCTGTTATGCTCCAAATAGTACTATATTGTATATAGTATATATACTATATACCCCTCCTGCATTTGCAGGCACTGTATTGGCATTAGATACTGCTGCGGCCAGCTTCATTCTAACGCTTACCCGTCTTGTCCTGCGGCTTGGCGCCGAACTTGGCCGAGTGCCGCATCTTCCACGCATCCTTCCCTTCCCCTCGCGACCTCTGGCTCCGCTCTGCCCCTCTTCTCCGGGTCCCCCGGGATCCCCCTCTGCTCCCCCATCCCCCCCTTACCCCGCCACCACCTTCGGGTGAACCCTGGGCACGCGCGCCACGCGCGCACGCTCCCTGGCACGCGTGACCGCACATCAGTGACGCGCGGCACGCGGCGGGACCCAGCCATGTCTGGACGCGGATTGCGGTGGCGGCCGCTGAAGACTCAGCTCGGCTGCCACTGTAGTGAGGCATTTAAAGTGAGCTTTTAAGTGAGAAATATAGTTAGACTATAGTTTGACTAGAGGTGACTGGGGACTGCATCCTTCTGTAAACTCTTCTACACATGGCAACAAACGGTGAGCTATTCTGACCACACTATGATCCCTGCTGTTTAGTCTGCGCACACACACACTTGGCTCACAACAGCTCCATGCAGCATTACCTATTTCTGGCATAATGAACCTTCTTTTTATCAACACTTTGTTTTTTCTCGTGGCCTCATTGAAATGTTATTCTCTCTATCCACTACAAATGCCTCCCTCCTAGCCCACGCCCAACATCACCATACACCCTGGATTACTCAAAAGCCTTGCACTATCTATTGAATGTTGGTGGAGAACCCTGAAAACCAGCACTCCAACCACTGCACACTCAAATGGCAAACATCATAAAGTAACAACTTGCAAACAACTACTCAAATTTCTACTCATACTATTACTCTCTTTAGCAGAAGATATTGAACCTAACCCAGGTCCTCCCATTTCAACTCTGTCCCATACCCACGAGAATACCCCCTTCAAATTCCAAAAAGGGCTATCTGTCGCTCATATAAATATCCGGAGTCTGCTGCCCAAACTGGATGAACTAAGGGCATGTGCCTTATGCATAAACCAAAAGCCATCGTTCTTACAGAAACATGGCTAACCCCTAAAACTCCTGATGCACATATTGCCATTCAGGGACACTCCATTTTTAGGAGAGATAGGTCAAAGAGAGGAGGAGGGGTGTTATTTTATATTGCAGACACCTTACAATTTACACTGTTAAATTGCCCCCCAAGACCTCTAGTGAAATTCTAGTTGGCAAAATCTGCCTCCCCTTCTCTAAGCCCGTCCTGATTGCTGGCATCTACCGCCCCCCTAAAGCCCCTCTACAATCTCTGACTGATATCACCCAGTTTCTTGGCTCCATTTCCTCTCTGAATGAGAAGAGTGAGCTGCTAGTTCTTGGGGATTTCAACTTCAATTGGCTTGACCCTAAAAACCACAAAATCCACGCACAAATCAAGTCGCTTAACCTATCGCAACTCATTTCCCAACCCACACGAACAAACCTGAAATCGCACAACAATTCCTTGCTAGACTGGATTCTCTCCTCAAACCCCAGCAGAATCCAATCCTCTGGCATCCTTCCTGATATTTTCAGTGACCATGCAATAGTGTACTGTGTAAGGAAAATTAAACCGCCCCAATCAAGCCCTAAAGTTCTCCTCACTAGAACATTTAGAAACTTTAACCCACAACAGTTTCTGGATGACCTTACCAACTGCCCTTGGCACAGAATCGATTTAATTCCTGACCCTGATTCTGCGCTCGGCTATTTCCAATCCGAGTTCTTAAAACTCTGTGATACCCATGCTCCACTATGCAGAATAAGGGTACGGGGTGCCCACCTTCCATGGGTTACACCTGACCTTATAGCACTCTACCAGTTCAGGGATGCCTTGTGGAAAAGCCACAAAATAACTGGCACTACCAAGGATCTCAATCACTACAGATGCCTGCGGAACATGTGCACAAGGCAAACAAGGCATGCAAAAGCACAATATTACTCTGACAATCTCCTCCAGAACACATCAAACCCAGCTAACTTCTGGAAGGTTATAAACAACATATTCCAGCCTTCTAACCATCAACAGCCAAGTAATATCACCAAGGGCAATATTACTCTGACAAACCCCACCGACATTGCAAATGCATTCAATGATTACATTGTGGGGTGTGCTACTAACCTATTAACGAAACGCAACCCAAACCACAAACCTGAATCTCATCCTGGGAGTACCCCTATAGCCCCACCTCCTCCCAACATTGCCCACAATTTTCAATTTGGCCCAGTATCCAAAGAGGAGATTACACAAGCGCTTCTCAAATTAAAACTAAGCAGCCAATGTGGACCTGATTTACTACAATCTAGGTTCCTAAGACTTGGTGCCCCAGCAATTGCCAAACCAATTGCTTCCATAGTCAACTCTATCCTGTCTGCAGGCCATATCCCTAAGACCTGGAAAGCTTCCAGAGTTGTCCCAATCTTCAAAAGTGGGGACAAAAACACTGTCTCAAACTACAGACCAATCTCCCTTCTCCCAATCCTATCCAAAGTCATGAAAAAATGTGTCCACTCCCAATTAAGCGATTACTATAACAAGACAAATTTCCTTAGCCAATTCCAATCTGGCTTTCGTCCCAAACACTCCACCGTAACTACCCTGCTAAAAGATTGCAATGAAATCCAGTGTGGAATGGAACGGGGTCAACTCACTGGTGCAGTATTCCTAGATTTTGCAAAGGCTTTTGATACTGTTGATCATGCTATCCTGCTCAACAAACTCCAGAGCTCTGGAATAGGGAAGCATGCTTTAAACTGGTTTCAGTCTTACCTATCAGGTAGATCACAACATGTGTCCATCTCTGACTCTAACTCTAACCCTCTGGATATCACCTGTGGCATCCCGCAAGGCTCTGTCCTGGGGCCCCTACTCTTCTCAGTGTTCATTAATGATCTTCCCACAGCTTGTAAGGAAGCCTCAATACACATGTATGCAGATGACACAATCCTATATGCACACAGCCATAGCCTCTCTGACCTTCAACACATACTTCAGTCTGACTTTTTCAGACTCGAAAACTGGATTTCCCAAAACAAACTGTTTTTAAACACTGACAAGACTGTAACAATGGTGTTTGGGACCAAGACTAAATTTGTAAAGCTTCCAGCGACTGAGCTCCAGATTAAAACCAACACTAACACCACCCTAACTCCTGTTACTAGTTTTAAATACCTGGGCATATGGTTTGACTCCCACTTAACATTCGGGATGCACATTGATACCCTGACAACCAAGACCTATGCCAAACTAGGGGTACTTTACAGGAACAAATCCTCCCTAAGTCTCCTAGTCAGAAAACGTATCGCACAGCAGATGCTAATGCCAATTATTGACTATGGAGACATAGTATATGGCTCAGCACCTCAAACCCACCTTAGCAAACTTGACACCCTCTACAATTCAATTTGTCGTTTTGTTCTGCAATGCAACTATAACACACATCACTGCGAAATGCTCAAAGAACTAGATTGGTCATCACTCGAGTCTAGGCGCAAAGTTCACCTTTCCTATCTTGCCTTCAAATTCTTTATGGGCAAGCTACCCAGCTACCTGAACAAGCTCCTCACCCTTACCACATGCAGCACCTATCACCTGAGATCAGACTCCAAAAGACTGTTCATGGTCCCAAGGCTCAACAAAGTATCCGGCCGTTCCTCCGTCTCCTAACGTGCACCCAAAACTGGAACAACCTACCAGAGACTCTTACATCCACCACCAGTCTAAGTTCTTTCAAATCTGAGGCTGACACACATTTGAATCTGGTCTGTAACTGTTTCATTCGCCCTTAATATAAATTATCTTTAACTGTGCACGCAATGTCTTGTATATAATGTACTAGCTGAGAGACCCGGCGTTGCCCGGGATGTAAATGCGTAATAGGTAGTATTATTTATAAATCGTGGAACAATAGGTGACTGTTTGTTGTAAAGGTTGGATAATAATATTGAAAAGAAAGATGGAAGAAAATGTAATACGATGTTGTATAAAAATGGTTTATTGTAACCACACCACAGTACAATGTATATTTTGGTGCCATAAGTGATGTAAAAATCTGAGTCGTGTGTCCTGCTAGGGTGTGAGGCGGCGGGTGGCGCGTGGGTTGTGAGTGCTGTGTGCGAGTGGGGGTCCTGCTAGGGTGTGAGGCGGCGGGTGGTGCGTGGGTTGTGAGTGCTGTCTGTGAGTGGGGGTCCTGCTAGGGTGTGAGGCGGCGGTTGGCTGCTGGGTTGTGAGTGCTGTCTGTGAGTGGGGGTCCTGCAAGGGTGTGAGGCGGCGGCTGGCGCGTGGGTTGTGAGTGCTGTCTGTGAGTGGGGGTCCTGCTAGGGTGTGAGGCGGTGGGTCAGTGATGTCAGGGGGTAGGGGCGGGAGGCAGCAGGTGTGTGTGGCGGCAGGTATGTGTCGAGTGTAGCGGGTGTCTGTTGAGTGCGTGCAGCGGCTGTGAGGCGGTGGGTGAAAGGCAGAGGCGGCCGGAGTAAGGGCGGGTGAAAGGCAGAGGCGGGGGTGGGGAGGCGGTAAGGCGGGCATGAAGGCGAAGGGCGGCGGGAAGGGGAGGAGGGGGTGGAGGAGGGGGGCAAGGGGTGGAGGAGGGGGGCAAGGGGTGGAGGAGGGGGGAAGGGTTAGAGGAGGGGGGGGGAAGGGTTAGAGGAGGGGGGGGGAAGGGTTAGAGGAGGGGGGGGGAAGGGTTAGAGGAGGGGGGGGGAAGGGTTAGAGGAGGGGGGGGGAAGGGTTAGAGGAGGGGGGGGGAAGGGTTAGAGGAGGGGGGGAAGGGTTAGAGGAGGGGGGGGAAGGGTTAGAGGAGGGGGGGGAAGGGTTAGAGGAGGGGGGGAAGGGTTAGAGGAGGGGGTGGAAGTGTGGGAGGGGAAAGGGTAAAAAGAGGTGGAGGGGGGGGGGAAGAGGAGCGGAGGGGGGGGTGGAAAGGGGAGCGGAGGGGGGGTGAAGGGGAGCGGAGGGGGGGAAGGGGAGCGGGGGGGGGAAGGGGAGCGGGGGGGGTAAGGGGGGGGAGGGGAGAAGTGGTGGGAAGAGGGAGGAGGGGGGAGGTGGTGGAAAGGGGGAGAAGGGGGGAGGTGGTGGGAAGGGGGAGAAGGGGGGAGGTGGTGGGAAGGGGGGAGGTGGTGGGAAGGAGGAGGAGGGGGAAGGTGGTGGAAAGGGAGAGAAGGGGGGATGTGGTGGGAAGGGGGAGGAGGGGGAAGGTGGTGGGAAGGGGGGGATGTGGTGCGAAGGGGGGAGGGTGGAGGTGGTGGGAAGGGGGGGAGGTGGTGGGAAGGGGGGGGGAGGTGGTTGGAAGGGGGGGAGGTGGTGGAAAGGGGGGGGGGGAAGGGGTAGGAGGTGGGAAGCCGGGGAGTGTAGGCGGAGGGAAGGCGGGGGTGGGAGGCGGTGGGAAGGGGGGGGGGAGGCGGTGGGAAGGGGGGGTGAAGGGGGGGTGGAGGGGAGGTGAAGGTGGGGGGGGAGGCGGTGGGAAGGGGGGGTGAAGGGGGGGTGGAGGGGAGGTGAAGGTGGGGGGTTGGAGGGGAGGTGAAGGGGGGGTGAAGGGGGGGGAGTGGAAGGGAGGTGAAGGGGGGGGGTGGAAGGGAGGTGAAGGGGGGGGTGGAAGGGAGGTGAAGGGGGGGGTGGAAGGGAGATGAAGGGGGGGGTGGAGGGGAGGTGAAGGGGAGGTGGTGAAGGGGGGGGGGTGGAGGGGAGGTGAAGGGGGGGTGGAGGGGGGGGAGGTAAATGGGGAGGTGAGGGGGGGGAGGTAAATGGGGAGGTGAAGGGGGGTGGAAGGGAGAAGTGGAGTGAGGGGAGGTGAAAGGGGGTGAGGGGAGGTGATGGGGGGTGAGGGGTGGTGAAGGCCGCTCACTCACCCGTCCGGCAGGTCCCACGTGGATCTGAGGCGGGAGGCAGCGTGTTGTGGCCGCTCTCCCGCTGTGTCCCGGGTGCTCGCTCGCTCCCCCGCTGACTGTAGCGGCGCCGGGGGGGGGGGTATCGGGGAGACACTGACACTGGAGGGGAGGTGGAGGGGGGGTGAAGGGGGGGGTGGAGGGGAGGTGAAGGCCGCTCACTCACCCATCCGGCAGGTCCCACGTGGATCTGAGGCGGGAGGCAGCGTGTTGTGGCCGCTCCCCCGCTGTGTCCCGGGCGCCACCATCTTGGGCACTCGGCGCCGCGAGGCAGCCTGCCTGGCCACTGGCTGTTCCCCCGCCCGGGGAGGGGTGAGTTGTTGCGCCGGGGAGGGGGGGGCATGTATATGTGTGGGGGGGGAGAGGTGGGAGATATAGAGGGGGGGTCTCGCACGGCCGCTGACACTGGGTGGGGGGGGGGGGCGCTAAAGGGGTAATAATAGTGTGTGTGTCCCGCTGAATGTAGCTGCGCCGGGGGAGGGGGGGGTCGGGGTGAAAGCGCGGGAGACACGGGGAGAGGAGGAGGTGCGCGCGGGTGCTGCTAACTGTGAGCCCCGCTAATGTATGTAACAGTGTGTGTGTGTGTGTGTGTGTGTGTGTGTGTGTGTGTGTGTGTGTGTGTGTGTGTCACTGTGTGTGTGTCTGTCATTGTGTGTGTGTGTCCCTGTGTCTGTGTGTGTGTGTCCCTGTGTGTGTGTGTGTGTGTCCCTGTGTGTGTGTGTGTGTGTCCCTGTGTGTGTGTGTGTGTGTCCCTGTGTGTGTGTCCCTGTGTGTGTGTGTCCCTGTGTGTGTGTGTCCCTGTGTGTCCTTTGGCCCGTCACTCCGCCTCAGGCCAATGAGAGGTGTGCGGGGGCGGGCCAAGGGACCAATCAGATTTCCCCTAGGGACACCGGACATCCAGGCAGGCAGGCAGGCAGGCAGGCAGGCAGGCAGGCAAACATACAGTGCTTTCACTAATATAGTATAAGATACCCTGCTCATTATGTAACTGTATTTGTAAACATGTATTATTTGTCTTAACTCTGTGCCCAGGACATACTTGTAAACGAGAGGTAACTCTCAATATATTACTTCCTGGTAAAATATTTTATAAATAAATATATAAATATTGTGTGTTACCTTGTAGCCTCGGTGCTGGGCTGTCACTCTGCCTCACGGTTGCTTCTGTGTACCGGAAGATCAGCTGTGCATGCACTTGAGACGGTATTAGGCTTTCGATCCTACAACTGCTGTTTGTCTTACGGTGGTTAGAGACTTTTTTGTGAGCTACCAGATTAATAGCTCATCCTCCCCTGGTTGGAGTTTGGATGCGTGTCGTTGATATTTCATCTGGAGAAAGGAGATTAGTTTGCACAGGGTCCAGGAGCTGAGGTCGGTCTTCACTCGTGAGAGGCTTTGCCTGCATTTCTAAAGGAGAGTTATCTGCTCTACGGACGCCAGTCCTGTTTGACCATCTAATGTCCGGTTCTTTTGTTATTTACTAAGGTCACTAGAGCTTATATTTCCACTGAGAGCACCATCTCTGACGGGCTGCCATTCAAAGATACCTTTACGTGAACACTACTCACTCCATGTTTGTGAGTATTTTGCACACTGAGTCTTGAATATTAATTCACACATTTATCACATTTATTGCACCATCAGAATATTTTTTCTGTTTTACATGTCTTGCGCTTCCCGATGACCTACAACACTTCACTCTTCACGGGATCGAGAGAACGACCCCACACTGGGTTACAGCGGCATCCATCATATGTTTGTATTAGTATCACATTTTTTATTTACTCACAGTAAGATTTTGTTTAAAGCAGGTTGTATTATATATGATATTTTTAGAGCGCCACTGTTGATAAGTTTGCTTTCTCCCCTTATGTATAAACATGACTGAAATAACTTTTATTCCTGTACGTGTGATAGTCCCCTTTTATCTGCACTAATATATTATTTTGCATACTACAACATGAGTTGTGCACTTCTACCTCCTGTTTTTGTTTCAGCTTAATGAATACCCTGTAAGTATAGAAGTTTAACAAACAACACACAGAACCCCAGCAAACAATTTTTAGGAACCCCTGAGCCCCCACAAAATATGTATGTATATAAGTGTCAAAAAGGAGAGCTATTGAGCATGGCAAATGTATACTACAAGCGATTGCCACGCTCAATACATTTGCCATGCTCAATAGCACTCCTTTTTGACACTTATATACATATATATTTTGTGGGGGCTCAGTGGTTCCTAAAATGAGCTTGCTGGGGTTATGTGTGTTGTTTGTTAACTTATTTTCAGCTGTCTACACTGTTGGAGGTTTGTGGCCCCTCCTTCCCAGGTTTTAAGCTCACCCCTCCCCACTTCCCAAATCATTCTACTGGATATAGATCCAATGTTGGTCTTTCTCCCTCCTAATAGAGGTAAATGAGAATTTTAATCCTAATAGAGGTTTATTAGTATTTTATCTGGTAGTGTTAGGACTTGTGAACAGGGTCTGCCTTGTCGTGGCTTACAATGCTTTGGCCAAAGGGTTAAACTAAATGACCCTTTTTCAAGAGAATATATAAGTATTTCACTGTGTATTTTTGTGATATTGGATGTAGTATAGAAGTTTGCCTCATTCCCATAACATTTTTTTTGCATATTACAAGGAATCGCACGGTCAAACAAATCATGTAAAAAATAAATACATTTAAGAATGCAGTTTTCACTGGGAAAAACCATCATCACTGTTTAATGATTATTAGACCATTGAGTCACTGTCTGATATACAGGTATTTAAAGTAGTACCTAATACCCATACAGTATATAACAGGCCACTTGTAGTCACTGTGATTTGCATTGCAGTAAAAGATGTACAATGTGCAGGCTTCATATAAAGCTAGTGTAGGCCAGCAGGCTTTAATTTAGCACAAACTGCTCTGCAATCAATATTTAGTCAAACAAAAACATTAATTATATATGAAAAATATATATTGGTGTTTTTAAAAGGAAATAACAATGGCACAAAACGCCCTATCTTTATCTGATGTGTACAGAGGCTGCATGGTGTATTTATATTCTACTGCTACATACCGTACATCAAATACAAAAAGCATGGAAGTCACTATTGTATTTCGCCTGTATCAGGCTAGAATTGGAAGTCTAAAAACTGAATTTATGGCGTGGCAGTGTTTTTAATCCAGGTTTTCTGTTTGCCCTACTGCTGCAAACTAATCAATTACAACAGGTTGCGTCTGTATATAAATATCTAGACATGTCTCTCTCATTGCTTGCTTGAAACACTAAAAGTTTCTATTATCTGGCAGATTGTTCATACTGGGATTATAGATCATCTTCAGACTGTTTCTCGCCTTCCACATTTTCAGCCCTGTCTTATAACCATATATTTTAACTTTGTCACCTTGATGTTTCCTTAGTTTGTTTATGCAGTACTGTATGCTGTTCTTGCTTTGCGGTAACATCTCTGCTATGTACAGTGTGTTCCCTTTTGACAACTCTCAGCCATTTCCCTTCTAACGCCTACAACGGGCCTCCTTTTCTACACCACAAGCATGCTTCCATTATCCATTTGGCCCCAACCAACACACCACAGTCCGATCCAGTGCTATCCTCACTTTCTCAAGGCTAAAAAGCTTTTCCTTATGCCGCCACATTGGGCACTTTGTAATAGTGGCATGTGCCACCATCGTGCATAGCTCTTTCCTCCCTGCCCACTATTGCATTCAAGTCATAAAAAATAGACTGGCACTCTAGTGGACTCGGCACATTTATTTTAAGAGGATTGAAGTTTCGTGTACCTTTATCACTATTACATTCATCTAGTCTTTTAGAGCATTTTATATTCAACCATTTACAATGACTTCTGCCCAGAGGAAGAACAGTGCCATGTGATGGATGGTGCAAAAGTGACTGCAAAGGTTTTTGTTGCACTGGTTTCCTTGCACATTTTTTGTTGCCCCAATTACACAATTATTGCAACAAAACAACCAAGAGCCCAAGTTAGTACTCTGTCCTGGGCCTTGTAACTGCTGTCGGTCGTGCCCGATGTGTCCGCCTGAGCATTTATTTATTATATTTATTTATAAAATATTTTACCAGGGAGTAATACATTGAGAGTTACCTCTCGTTTTCAAGTATGTCCTGGGCACAGAGTAAAACAAATAATACATGGTTACAAATACAGTTACATAAATGAACAAGGTATACATTATATACAAGACATTGCGTGCATAGTTAAAGATAATATATATTATGGGCGTAAGAAACAGTTACAGACCAGATTAAAGTGTGAGACAGCCTTAGATTTGAAAGAACTTAAACTTGTGGTGGATGTGAGAGTCTCTGGTAGGTTGTTCCAGTTTTGGGGTGCACGGAAGGAGAAGGAGGAACGTCCGGATACTTTGTTGAGCCTTGGGACCATGAACAGTCTTTTGGCATGATATCGTAGAGTGAAAGTGCATGATGTGTAAGTTTTATATATTTATTACGAACTGGCAAGGTTTTTGACGTTGTTGCCTGTTACGCTGCAAAATAGAAATGTGCTTATACTGTACAGTACTTACTAGAAACAAGCTAGAGGACTCTACCCCTTGACATGTCTTAGTCTATCATTGTGCTTGCTATGTACAGTACAGAAGAGACTTTCTCCTGGCAACCCTTCCAAACAAACCATACTTGTTCAGTCTTTTTCTAATTGTACTGTCATGGACTTTAACATTTAACATGCTAACTGAGGCCTGTAGAGTCTGAGATGCAACTGTTGTTTTTTTTGCAATTTCTCTGAGCATTGCACGGTCTGACCTTGGGGTCAATTTGCTGGGACGTCCACTGCTGGGAAAATTGGCAACTGTTTTGAATGTTTTCCACTTTTGAATAATCTTTCTCACTGTAGAATGATGGACTTTAAATTGTTTGGAAATGGCCTTATAACCCTTTCCAGATTGATGGGCAGCAACAATTGCTTCTCTAAGATCATTGCTGATGTCTTTCCTCCTTGGCATTGTGTTAACACACACCTGAATGCTCCAGACCAGCAAACTGCTAAAACTTTGGCTTTTATAGAGGTGGTCACACTTGCTGATGATCAATTAATCAAGGGCATTTGATTAGCAGCACCTGTCTGCTACTTAGCATCTTAATTCCTATGGAAGCAGTAAGCGTGTACTTAGTTTTTCACACATAGCTTCTCCATTTTGGCATTATTTTTGTTAAATAAATCATGACACTGTGAAATATGTCATGTGTTGTTGTTCATCTATGGTTGTATTTACCTAATTTTAAGACCTGCTAAGGAACATATGATTGTTATTATGTCCTGATATGTAAAACCATGGAATTCAAAGAGGGTGTACTTTCGTTTTCACACAACTGTACCTCTAACAAAATAAATACTTCTCGTTTCCAAGACAAAGGAGTTGTGTGTGTCTCACTATATTAAAAGGAGAGGTGGCAATCATTTTTTGGAGGAAGTAATCCTCTCTTTGGGCCTCATATACACAGCCCTAAATGTACAATTGTTGGCAAAAAAAGGCCAAGGCTATCTAACAAAATGTTACAATCTCATTTGTTTTTGTTTTTTTATATATTTTCAAAATATTTAAAACAAAAAAAAACAAAGGGAAGACCTTGGCTATAGAAAACTTGAAAAACTGAAATATTAGAAGGTAAATAGTCCTCCTTTTCTTTTACGTCTTCTATGGCAGTCAATGGGATGATTCTGAGCAATTTCTAGGACTTTTGGGAGGCAATACAACTTTGTTGGAACAACTACTTGAAGCACCTTCCTTATGAATCTCACATCCGCCGATAATTGATTGAATTCTTAGCAAATGTGTGTAAAGATGACCAGGTTGCAGCTTGAATTATTTCCTGTGCATGAGCCTTTTCTGCCCAGGAGCCTGCCATGGCCCTTGTAGAGTGAACTTTTAAAGATATTCAAGTGACAGATGCTTCCTGGCCCTTTTTAGGTTAGTCAAAATACAAACAATTTTGAGTACTGCCTAACGGTTTTTGTATGTATCTCGTTAGAGCTTTAAGTACATCAAAATTGGGCCTCTGATGTTCCCTATCACAAGTTGGCTTTGGACAAAAGGATGGCACCACAATGTCTTGATTGATATGGAAATATGAAACGACTTTAGCTTGAAAATGTAGACCGGTCCTCATTATTATTTTGTCTTGGTGTATCTGAAAGAACCATTCACCGCAAGATAAAGCCTGGTGTTCTCCAAGTCTTTGTGCTGTGGTGATAGCTGTTAGAAAAACAACCTTAATGATCAGTAACTTCATAGAAAATCATGAATTGGTTCAAACGTGGGTGAAGTGAGTTGTTCTAGGACTAAATTGAGGTCCCACAGAGGAACCAGGACCCTAATTGTCGGTCTAATTCTATAAGCGACACTCAAATCTAACAATCATATGATTGTGTGACATGGTATGAGGTTGCAGAACTGCGCCTATGAGAAAGCCTTACATCGGATCCAGGTTCAGAGGGCAGACGGCAGCGAGCTGTCGAGCCTGCCTCTGAGCCTGGATCTGAGCGGCTCCTGTAGGTGCATGGGCTCTTGCATTAGGTACAGGTCCCTGATGCTCCGGATCAACCTTGGGTAGGGACCCATCAATTGATCGTCCCCACCGCATAACAGGCCCAGCTTTTGCATACGGTAAAGGAGATCCCGCTACCTGGTCATCAGGGGATTACCCGCATGAAAGAACGTCTGACACAACATTTCTACAGGCTGGGGGTGGCAAGGTTGTAGTGGCATTCTGCCATACCTGTGACACCTGCCAGTGAGTAGGCAGATATGACAATCGGGTGAAGGCCCCCCTGCAACCGCTACCAGTGATCAGGAAACCCAATGGGTAGCGATGGACATTGTAGGTAGCACTCTAGATAGAAACCCACAAGGCAGCTGGGGCTTTGATTTCACATTTTTCTATGGTAGGTTTCCCTAGCGAGATCCTGACTGACCAGGGGACGCAGTTCCTATCTGAACTGCTCCAATGTCTCCGGGCTAAGTGAGAGGTGAAAAAACATTGCATTGATTAAATGGGACCTAAAAGCAGATGCTGTTGGTGTTTGTGGAAGCTGAAGGCGGGAATTGAGGCGCTTATTTGCAGCACCTCCTGTTTGCCTACAGTGAGGTGCTGAAGGAGTCTACCGGCTTCTCGCCCATCAAGCTCCTCTATTGGTTGTCCGAGTGCTACAAATTGTTCCACGGAGGTACCAGTGCTGGTCTCATTGCCCATTAACTGTCAAGGCACAAGACCCCTACCTGCCCTATTTGGTCACCAACACCACTGTCACAGAACGGGTCCCCTCAGGTACATTGATTAGGACACTTATCAACATTCTACATTGGGGAGAAATCTTTTGGAGGCACTAAACACAACTATCCCTTTCTCTACCACCAAAGAGCTCAGGTCACTCTCCTCCCTCGGTTAGCCCAGGGGGAAGCTAGAAAGGGACTTCTGTTGGCACCAATTATAAGATTACCAAGCACCTGAATTCTAAAAACCTGTTGCATAATCTTGGATGACTCTGATTGTATGTTTAGCTTATCTGTAGATTCAGGGGTCACACCTGTATCATCAATGGTTGTGAGTTAATACATAGATATCTAAAGATAATGTGATACGACAAGACATTTGTGGGCCTATTTGTTACTGCGAACACAGAGAGAACAGAACCCCACTCGAGAGCACTCAAACATAAATTCACAGTAACATGAAATGAAAATAAGTACTGTATGTATGTTGGAGTGAGGAGTGAATGGGTTAAAAAATATTTTTAATGGGAGTAGATACTCAACTAAAATAGGTAGAACACTAGGATCACAAAAATAATTAGACTCAATAATGAGCCAAAAATGCGCAGCGAAATAAAATTAGCCGGATACTGGGTGTAGGCTGTCCTCCTTGTATAAATATAGGATTCAGCCACATGAATATATACCGAGGTTACCTATACCTTGTGAATGTGACACAGGTCCAGCCGCTAGTAGGCTGCTGTAACAAATATTGAAAGGTAAGGGTACTCTCACTCAGGTAAGTATAAGTGAGTCAGCCTACCCATATATAACTGTGGCCATATAGTAAGACAGAGCACTGCAAATGTCAGTGTCAGTCTGGCTGAGATGTAGAGGTCTGTATCGTAATTTAGTCAAAACCAATACAGGATGTGAGAGGAACCACAGTCTCTGCAGTGTATGTCCGAATACACACACTGGGTGTATCACTGAGGCTGGAACACCAATAAGTTAGGGTGACTGTTAAGGACACAGAGAATGGCTATTGCCACGGTAGGTAGGTAAGGAACACTGAACAGTAGTACACAAGTAGTGTCTACTTACACCTCGGTAGGTAAAACAAATATCCAGCAGGATAGCAGCAGACCCTATGGTGGCGCTTAGTAGCTACGCACCTACTTGCTAATGCTGGGTGCTTCAAAGTATACCACGGGTGCTGCTGTAGTTTAAAAATAGAAATGCTTATTGCATAGACATAGCTCCGTGCAGGGAGCTAGTAGAGGCGGTCGCACTCCGATCACGAGCGTTAGTCCCGCCCCTTTGACGTGATGACATCACTGCCGACGTACGTTTCGCAAGGCATGCTTTCTCAAGGCTGGGCTGCAAGGCATGCTTTCTCAAGGCTGGGCCGCAAGGCATGCTTTCTCAAGGCTGGGCCGCAAGGCATGCTTTCTCAAGGCTGGGCCGCAAGGCATGCTTTCTCAAGGCTGGGCTATTTGTTACTGGCTCTAAAAAGCCTGATCCCTAGCTTCTCATATTAAAAAGGTGTAGTTCCCCATACTTTTGTAAATCAACTAATCACTATGATTTTCTAAACTATTATATAACTCAACTATGTTCATTTGCCTTGGAATACCATTGTTCTGTCAGTAACAGTACCTAGGAGTCTGTAACTACACAACAAAAGCAACTGCACCTTTGTAAAGTGTGGAATAATAATTCTCCTAGGAAGGTATTTTCTAGATGAATCCTCATGCAGAGTTTGAGTCAGACACAGCATGGGTCATCATATAGATCCCTTTTACCCTTCCTAATCTTCAAGAATCCCTCAAATATCAGATAAACCCCTCTTTATGCTCTCACATGGGTGTACGCTAATTGTTCAATTGCTTCCTCCAGGGAAAAATAAGTTGACTAATAATATGCAGCTGAGCCACCTACTGAATTGAAATAAGGTATGTAAGAACATGGCCAGCATATCAACAGCTGGAAATAATTACCACAGTAAAGATTCTGAGACATTATCTCTAGAATACTGGATTAACAGAAAAAAAAGGGAAACCTGTAGTTCATATATTGTAATCCGTATTAATACAATTTGAGCTCATTATTAACTGATTATTTCATTTGTGCTTTTATGTTTTGCCATTTATTTAATTGAGCACATAATTGCTTTGGAATGCGGGTCTCTGGTGATTGCTCCCACGTGCATACACTACATAATACTAAAACCTTATGTAATTGTCGTGTGACTGTGCATACAGTATTAAACAATGAGTCACAAATGAGGTCAGGATGCAGCGGCTGAAAAGGATTACATGTATTACAAAAGTAATTGTAGTAGTGCCATAGGTAATGTATTTCATTGTATCCCATTCATTACATTGTGTATCTGTAATGCTGTGCTCACCACAGACAAGGCAGGACCCCGGGACTGAGATGGGAATGGGTATAAACGCCACCCACAGCCACGGGGGCACGTCTGGAGTGTAGATTGGTCGAGGTAGCCGTGTCGGGTTTGGAGAGGTAAGAGTCGTCATTATACTTGCCAAGGTCAGAGTAGGAGAGGTCTGGATCGTTGAACATACTATTAGCCGTAGTTGGGGTTGGAGAATGGAGAGTAGTCGTTGTCTGAGTGCCGAGGTCAGGGTTGGGGAGATGCGTAGGGTCAGAGGTAGCCGGGGTCAGTATTCCAGAGGTGCAGAGTCTAAGAACAAAGCCGGGTCGGTACACAGAGCAAGGTTCAGCAAGGCAAGGCAAGACTGTGGAGGCAAAGAACAGGTAAGCACAACGGAACATGAATCTATGCTCAGCTAAAGTGCCAGTGGCACAGCTGAGCATATATAGGTAGGACTGTCCAATCCTATGGAGAGGTGGAGCGGAGGCGTGGCCTCAGCGGAAGCAGTGATTGGGCTAGGTGCAGGAGACAGGTGAATGTGCTGGAGCTGATTAGCTCTGTTGCCTACTTGTTGATGCAGATGAAACTGCCATCATGCGCCCGACTAATGCAATGAGGAGGAGACACACACACACACACACACACACACACACACACACACTGACTACACACACTCTGGCTACAAACACACACACACTCTGGCTGTGCACACACACTCTGGCTGTGCACACACACACTCTGGCTGTGCACACACACTCTGGCTACACACACCACACACAAGCTACACACACACTGTCTACACACTGGCTACACACACACATAGTCCGGCTACACACACATGCTACATACACACGCACTACACACACACACACTCTCTGTCCGCACACACACACCATTTAAAATAAAAAAGCCAAAAGTGAAAAAAAAACAAGGTGTGTAAACATATAACACATAAATTGTATATAGATTATTGTAATATCGTCAGTGTAATGATTATTAAACAAAAAGTGTGTGTCTGGTGACCACACATATTTTAAGTGAAACGTCTCTGTTTTTTCACTAACATAGTAATTATACAGTACTCTTAAAAGTCTTTCATTCAATCAAAAACATCAAAATGAAAATACAATTTCAGTCACAAAAGACAAAGAAGTTTCACTTAAAATGCACGTGCTCGCCACACACAACTTTTTTTCCTAATACAAAATAGTATGACATAAGTCATACATAGATACAAGTTGGTTTTATTTTATTCTGCATAATTTCAATAGTATACTTGTCATATGCTATCAATGGCTATTATAGACATGTGAACCAAAGCCCTTCCTATCTAGGAAAATGGCCATGAGAAAACAGATAAAGTGAGGTCATGCCCTTTTGGGCCATTAGATATAGAGTAGGAACAAGTCTATATAGGTGAGACAATGCCTAAGAGAGCCCAAAGGAATGTTTCTCTTAAATTAGGACTTGAAGGTTGGATGTGAGAACACATACAATCTAACCTCTTCAGCTAAATATAGAAATGTACAGCTAAACCTTAAAGAGTCTGAGATTAACAGGGGAATGGATTTTCTCCATTTGGCACAGCAGATGGCAGAAGCAAGAGTTAAAGCTTTTTCTTCTAAAATGGTTGATAGGTTTATCATTCCATCACTGATCAACAGGACAAGTTCAGAAGGTGAAAGAGCTTTAAGGAAAAGGTAGACAAGTACGGCAGGAGGAATTTTCTTACAATTACTTAAAAGCATCCATGGGGGAAAATTCCAGAGGGAAGATCTAACTTTGTCTAAGGATTAGATTTTACTAGAAGGAAAAAAGTCAACTGCAGCCAACAGGTTTTACAATCTGTCTTTACGGCTTCCAAATTCAGGTAGATTCTTTATGGTTTAACAGGGTATATATGAAAAATCTTCAGCGCTTGGGCCTATGAATTGAGGCATAGGTTAAGCTTGGCATTTATCAGCTTGATCAAGCGCAACCACGAAGGATCCACCATCAGACAAAAGGCATGACTTGTGTGGAAAATAACATAAGCAACACACGTGTACTAACTAAAGGATTTGCAAAGTTTGTTTTAATTTCTCTATCAATGCAATTAGGAAAATGTAAGGAGTTAATTTGAAAATAACTGTAGATGACATGCATGTATATACACTTTTGAGGGACCACTGCAGAAAGGGCTATCATCCAATATCACCATGAAAATGAATTCAAATTCTAGCTATAAAATCTGCCATAGTAAAGAAAGTGCTAATAGAAGTTTGTTTTGACACATTGCTCTATTTTCTGCTTGTCTGCTTCAACTCTAATAAAGTGTAAGTCAGACAGGACACTCCTCCAGACTCTCATTAGTCAATGTGGCAAACCCCCCTTGTGCTCTGATTGGCCCAAACATAGCCTCTGCCTATTGGCCAGTTTCAAACACTAAATGGACAAGATTGGCTCTGACCCTTCCCCCAAGTCCTGATTGGATCCCCCATGGTGCCCACAACTACTCTTATTGGACCATTTGAGATCCCTTAGTCCAGATTGGTTAGACGAACAACTTCTATGGCTGGGCCCCAGTATATTCCAAAACTACATTGGCCAATGTAGGCTCATCCTAGGACATAAGCTGTGGCTGTTGTGGGTCTCACCATGGAGCCTACCTCAGGATCCCTCTAATCCCACGGACTGATACTTTGCCCAGCAACACCAAACCGATTGTAAGTGTTAGGTTATTAGTCTTTCTTCCCCTTTTCTCCAGAAACACAGCATTTCTGCCAGTGAGGAGAGCAGCGGCCAGAGGGTACTGCTTTTTTATTTATTTATTTTCTCCACAGATCTGAGTACACGCGTTTCATTTTTTATTTTTTTTCGTACTTGCTCATCTGAACACAGTGCAAGCAAGGAAAACAATGAGGGGCGTATTTTATACCCACCAAAGCATCCGAACAGGACGTGTTTTTTGTTTTGCCAAACAAGATTGAACGCTTTTTCCTTGATGACAATCGACTCAGATATACTTCATAAAATCAAATTTTATGTTGTTTTTTTTTATTTTTGCAAATAAAATGTTTGTAGTGATATTTGTAGAATTTCACTAAAAGTTTTGAATGTTTTTTTTTTTTCAATATAAACACATTATTTGCATTTAAATGTGACCTTTGTGGGCGGGGCCCCCAATTTACATTTATCCCGGGGCCCCAAATACTCTTTTTTAATTTATTTATTTTTAGAAAATATTTTTATTTGGGTGAATACATATGCATTTGAGAAAATAGTACATTATTGTCACATCAATATTCCAAGATATCCTTTTGGGCAAGAGTCTTGTTTGCTAAAGAGGTTAATTTCAAGGTTAGGGCTTCTTTTAGTTCTGTGGTTTCTGCACCCTTATTATCATTCTGATTTAGTGCTTTTGATTTCTATTATATTCTATTATTCTAGGTATATATTAGGTGTTGTAATGGATGTATCAACTGCCATCACCCATTTTATATAATTTGGAAGTAAACTTTAACTGAAAACCTAAAACTAAACTTTTCTTCTAGTCAGGCTTTTCTGTGATCTGGGCTTTGTCCCAAAATACTCTTAAGATGTCTCTAACCAAGGTAGTGAGGGATGTATATATTTTCATTGCTGCAATTACAATGTGTTTGCAATGAAACCATGCAAACAGAAATGTTCGAGAGCTAAGAAACACATGGGTGGCAACATGTCTTTGTTCCAGATTAATTGTTAGTTGGTGTAAAAAAGTTTTGGTCCCTTATCGATGGTGGCGACCAGTAATCTGAGCCCATCAAAGTGTTTAATACTGAACAGGTGAACTAAGTTTCTCTCCTATAAAATTCAATAACAATCCATTTGGAAATTAGTCATGTGTTTGTACAAAAGAGAAAAGACCTGCCCATAGTCAGGGCCGCCGACAGCGGGGAGAGCTGGGACAACTGCCCCAGGCCTGGGGGATGTGGGCGGCGCTGCCCGGCACTAGAAGTTGGACCCGGACTGAGGTCGGGCGCAATGTTTGCGCCCAGCTGCCAGGCTTTTGATGATTGCTGCCGGGTGAGCCCCAGTTGCTGCTGCTTCTGCCACCACCTCCCCTGCTGGTCCGCGTCCAAAGTTGGGCCTGCCCGAAAGTCTGGCCCAACATCCGCATCTGTGCGGTATCAGCGTTGCAAGTTAGGTTTTCCACCCCTCAAGGTAAATTTGTGAGTGTGGGGGTGGATGTTGGGTTATGGCAGGGGGCGGTGAATCGTGTGTGTGTGGGGGGATGTGGGGGGATTGTGGCAGGGGGTGGTGAATTGTCTGTGTGTGTGGGGAGACTGTGTGTGTGTGTGTGTGTGTCCAGTGGCGGATTGAGTGAGGGAAGGGGGGGAGAGTGTGAGAAGGGTGGAGGTAACAGAGTAATACATGGGGGGGAGGAAGAAATTGAGGGTGTGAGAAAGAGGGGGGTCCTCGCAAGGCTACCGACAGAGGGGTTCCCCAGTTGAAACTCTCATCCAGGGCCCTGGGGAATCTATCGGCGGCCCTGCCCATAGTAGCACTTTAGGCACCAGATGTGTTTACGTCACTTTGTTTTCCAGAATGAAAGCTGTCGTTTACAATTTGTTTGCCACCCAATTTCTGAAATAGTAAAACAAGCAACATTAAAACAAAACACTTTTTCTCTTGTAACAAGCCAAAATAATATAGTTACAGTAATGAGCAGTCAAGTTTCTCTTCCGGCAGCAATGGGGTTTAAATCCTAGTGCCTGGTGTGATCTGGTATCACAGAAGATATATTTGTCTTGTTAATCGAGGTGACAGTGTGTTCTAATAAAAATAAAGCTTAAATGTCACTATTTACTGTAGGAGTGCCGTGTTCGCGCGCCTCTCTCTATAATAGAGCTGCAAGGTTGTGAGGGTCTTACACTGTCCTTTAAAAATCATTATGTGTCTGGGGGTTCATTTGGCTTACAATGCCAATTCTTTATTTCTCCTTCCGGTTGAGGGAAAACTGGAAAAGCCTAAATGGAAATATCTGCTGTGTGGCACCTCATGGAGATTGTAAGGAATAGTATTTTGTTGCTGTTCCCTTTCATGGACCAAATAATAAAACCGTTATGCTGTATCAGTTACTTAAATGTTAAATCTTGCAAATATTTTTTTTGCTAGAATCACATTTCTATCTCCCATGTTACTACTTTCAGTGACTTATCCCAGGCTTAGTGTAGCTATGCACGCTGTCTAATACACCAGGCAAACGTTCTAAACAATCAATGTTAAAACAGATAGAAAGTTACAACTGGCATGCCCTGTGTGCTCTTTTGAATGTCATTATCCAGAGTCCTTGTCTGTAACCATTGTATGACATTATAATGCGGTAGCTGAAATAAGTTTGTAGGTCCTCTGGGAGTCATTCGGATGGTTTGATATCTTTTCAGTGACCCCAGTAAAAAGTATATGCTAAGTTGTATATTTTTTACAGTGTATATTTCTTTGTTGATCTAGCATTAACAAAATGGGGTTGCTCTGTATTAATAAGTTAGAATGATACCTTGTTTTAACCGGTCACCATAAGAACTTTCTAAACTAACCAGAAGCCAGATATAGCCGATAGAATTGACTAATGAGTTGCAGGACACTCCAGCAATGGAAACTGAGGCTATAAATAACTTCATATAGACACTATAGTGATTGATATGAATATAAAGCGCCATAGAATAGAGCTTATATAAATTGAAGCACGCAAGTAAGCACTATTTAATAACATTGTTTTTACAGTTCCATGATTCACTTTGACAGAGAATTACTTTCATAATTGCCTGAGTAGAAAGCAGAGAATTCAGTCAGGGGAACCCAATTACATACACAAACCAAGAAAAAGAATGCTTAATTGATCTTCACACATTCTGTTCTCGTGCTTTTTCAGGTTCAGCAAAACAAATGCATTTCACATTTTAAATTGCTTTACTGCTGAACTTCTTCTTCACATATAGCAAATCAAATAAATCTTAGCAATGAAGTAATCATTATTTGCGATTAATTCCATCATTTATACATAACGGCTTGGATATAGACCAAGTCAATTCATATTTCAGACGTAAGTAAATTCACACCTTGCGGGAATTCAGAAGTAAAGGTTGATGCTGCACACCAACCTAATTTATTCTCCAAAAAAAAAAATGGAAAAAAAGCCAATTTAAAAAAAAGCCATAAATCTGATATTGGTCTGCTTATGTAAAGTGTCCCTTCTATTTACCTCAAGGGTTAACCCCTTACTACATCCCAATGAAGAACATCAAACCCTGAGGTTACCAATTCCCCAGGGCAACCAAGATGTTATCACTCCATAGTCCTCTCACGTAAAATGTGTGGCTCCGATATTAAGCAAACAGACCATACTGTCAGAGGCCTTTGCAATTCCTAGTTTTGACTATAAAAGATCCAGATTGCATATAATATTCCGAAACACATTAAGAATCTACATTAAGTCTGGAGCCCGCAAAGTGTACCAAAGCTTCCCTCCTCACCAGCTTCTCCCACAGATGCTCCCCTCCTCTACAGCTTCTTTCCTACATACTCTGCTCACTTGCATCTCCCTTACTCTCTTATACAAGTTCACTATGCCCCCCTTCTTTCTCATTCTCCCCCCGTTTCTTTTAATCCTCCTCCCCATCTCTTGCTCACTCATTCTCCCTCTTCCACCTCCCCCTCCTCTCCCATTTGTCTATCCCCCTCCTTCACCTCTCCCATTTTTCTCTCCCAATCCTCCTCTCCCATTTTCTCTCTCTCTCTTTCCCTCACTCTGCCTCTTCTTTCTGATTCTTCCTCCTTTTTTAATCCTCCTCCCTCTCTCTCGCTCTCTCTCTCTCACTCTTCTCCCGCTCTCACTCACTTTCTCCCCCTCTCACTCTTTTCCTCCATCTCACTCTTTTCCTCCCCCTCACTCACTCTTTTCCTCCCCCTCTTCCATCTCTCCCATTACTCTCTCCCCCCCTCATCCCCCTCAGAATACCAGTATCGGTGCCTACTGTAGTACCCGCCGTGCTGTTCCAGTAGGTTCCAGGACCAAAACCAGTGCAACCTGTACCTGATGACCGAGAGGGTGAGTTGACTGCCCTGGGGGTATTGGGTGCGCTTTCCCTTGGTGGCGCGGGAGCGGGCATGCTCCGTGCCAATGGCCGCCAGGAAATGTGGGGTGCCCCGACACCACGGCCCAGAGGAGGTGTCCTTGCCCTCCTCAGAAGATGATGCTGTCAGCCTACCATCCGTGGCCTGCTACCCTATGGAACCGCGACCCAAGCCCCCTGCAGGGGAAAGATCATCACCTACCTGCAGTCGGAGGTGGAGTCCCGATCCAGAGGCATCCATCAAGAAGGCCGTGGTGCATCCGGAGCCCCGGAGGAGCCCCACAACCGAGGATGACACCGGAGCAGTGAAAGAGCCGCTGGCAGATGATCCGGTGGAGCCAGAGGACGTCCCCTACCTTCGGATGGGTGAGGCTCCAACTTCTTACTTTCACCAGGATCCTGCTGCGGCCTTTCTGGATGAGGAGCTAGGCGGGGCCTTGTTCGGTGTGCCACTGGGTGATGCACTTCCCAGCGTGGCCGGACGTGATGTAATCCTCGCCGACGATCCGGTGCCAGCATGAAGCCCTCGCGAGATCTGGCCACACGGATGACGTCGACAAGATGGTGTCTACTACAGATGCGGAACCTTCGCCGGGATCTGTTGTGGTGAATGCTGAACAGTCTCCTACTGACACTCCACTACACAGGCCCCGATCCAGTGGAGGGGGTCACCGGATCACTGATGCCACTCCATTACCACCACCCTGGGGCCGTCGTAAGCCAGCACCTTATGGAATGGCCATGGACTCTGTTAGGCCTCGTTCACTGGCCTTACCCACCCATGTCCCTTGCCATGCCACCCCTGTTCAGGACAGTTCCATGACCACCTCCATTACATCTGCCCGTGCTCTGTTTATTAGATATGCCCCTGCTGTACCCACCTTTGTATTGTCCTATTTTCCCAGTGATGATCTGTCCCCTGGTTTGTCCACTGATCTAAGGGACTGGGATTTTGGGGGGAGGAATGGTTGGTCTGACGAGTCAGAGGGAGAAATATCTACGTCCAGTCGCATACCTGTGGCTAAATAAGAAAAATAGTGGCGCCCTTGCACAAAGGGCGCCACTATTTCACAATATAGTGAAATATCACAAAGATACGCCCTTTCCTCTGTTACTCAACTGCTAAAACTCTGACTCAGGCCCTCATTCTCTCACGTCTCGATTACTGCAACCTCCTGCTATCCGGCCTTCCTACCTCTCACCTGTCTCCCCTACAATCTATCCTTAACGCTGCTGCCAGAATCACTCTACTCTTTCCTAAATCTGTCTCTGCATCTCCCCTCCTGAAATCCCTCTCCTGGCTTCCGATTAAATCACGTATCTCACACTCAATTCTCCTGCTCACTTTTAAAGCTTTACATTCTTCTGCCCCTCCTTACATCTCAACCCTAATTTCTCGCTATGCACCATCCCGACTCTTGCGTTCTTCTCAAGGATGTCTTCTTTCTACCCCCTTTGTATCTAAAGCTCTCTCCCGCCTTAAACCTTTCTCACTTTCTGCCCCTCACCTCTGGAATGCCCTTCCCCTCAATACCCGACTAGCCCCCTCGCTATCCACCTTTAAGACCCACCTTAAGACACATCTGCTTAAAGAAGCATATGAATAGCACTGGATAATCATGGACACATGACACATAAAGCTTGGCCCCTGCAGACGCACTTACTAGTATTCCCTCCTACTGTCTCTGTACGTTCTCCCTACCTACCAATTAGATTGTAAGCTCCTCGGAGCAGGGACTCCTTCCTTAATGTTACTTTTACAGTATGTCTGAAGCACTTATTCCCATGACCTGTTATTTATATTATCTATTATTTATATGATATGTATTACTACTGTGAAGCGCTATGTACATTTATGGCGCTATACAACTAAAGAAATACAATACATAAATTAAACAATAAATATTATAAATGGTGATAATATACACAGAGAAATACAACCGTGAAGTGGTAGATATGTAGAATATGGTGGCTGCGCCGCCGCCAGAGAGGGGATGGTATCCAACCGTCAATCAGCACATGTAAAAATAAGAACACAGCAACATAGTGTGATACATATAAATAAATCCCTAAACAATGAGGTAAATGATCAACAAGAGTGTTAGAGCAATAGATTAAAAAGGGAAAATTTAATACACAAAAACAAAAAGTTAAAACAGGAACTGCCACAGCTTCAGCGTAAGGCTCCAGTAGAATCCTACTTACAATATGTAGGTAGGACATGAGCATATAGTTGTCAACGTCCACGGTGAGATAGCAGTCTCTCCACTTGTAGCGTTTGTAGAGGCGATAATCCTTCTCCTCTCAGACCAGCTGGGGGGTTCCGGAATTACTCCATCTATTGTGGATCCGTTTGTGCTGCCGTCAAACCGCTCCTGCTCGTGACTTCGGTGCCTCCCTTAAGTCTGCCAAGACCTTCTCGCTCTCGCGAGACACCACCTGCTGTAAAGGCAGATGTATGTGATGGCGCCTCAGTTTCACGATGCCAGTAGAATTAAGGGACAAGCGCTTAGGTTCCTCGATGCGGGGGCTGTGATGTCACCCTACGCGTTTCGCGGACGGATCCGCTTCTTAAGGGGTATAATGAAATGTGAAAGTAGTCCCTCCACATGGGATTAAATAGTCCCAAAACGTTCATCCCAATTGGGAAAACATGTGTATAAAATCAAGTCCTATTAGGATGGGTAAGCTCAACACTATAAAAAAAAACATTCTATATAGATACTTTGTAAAGACTTAAATTCATTTTTATAAACATAGCTAATACTAATTATAGGCAGAATAATCCTAATGGAAAAAAGGAAGAAATTACATGATCTAATTACTTATTGGCATAATACAATGCTAACTAATAAACATTAGTAAAATACATACTGACAATAGGTTGTTATACATTTTAGATATATGCTATAACATAAAAATAATATAATAAAAGTAAAATAAATAAAAATAATAAAAATAAAAATATCTATTCTAACATACACTTTATTAATTTGAAAGACGGGAGCTTTAATATATATCAAAAATGAAATAAAATAAAATTAATATTAGTATGGTCAAGAAAGTGAAAAAGGATACTGAAAAGGCAAATGTTTCTTTGTTACATATAAAGATACAATTATCATAACTGACTCATGTTAATTACAGCTGTTAACAAATAAGATGCTAACATATGCAAATATAGTGTACAGATGTGCGCTAATCTTAAAGGAAAGGAACTATACTGAATTCTACATTAAGTCCCTGTGGTGACAAGGTCTTTAATTCGTAGATCCAGTACAGTTCCCGTTTGGCTAACTGTCCTTTCCTATCTCCCCCTCTCCAATCTAGTGAGGGTGCTTCTATTGCAGCACATTTAAGTCCTTTGGGGTTTTGATTATGTTGATGTTTAAAATGCAATGAAACATTGTGTGTTAGTAAGCCTTTTTTATATTGTAGATATGTTCGTATAATCTTCTTTTTATCTGACGTGTAGTCATACCCACGTACCCGCAGGGACACTCTAGCAAATAAATGACATAACTACTATTACATCCTATCTGGGTTTTGATGTTGTATTTGCGAGACGTGACATTTGAAATAAACTCCTTGGTGTTTGTACTATATGTGCATGCTATGCACTTACCACAACTTACATAACCCTTTGTTTTAGAAGTGGGAATATTATTTGTATTAACGGGACAACTAGGAGATAATTTTTGTTTAAAATTGTTAGCTTTAGTAAAGATGATTTTAGGTTAATTAGGTAGAATAGTAGATAATTCTTTATCCCTACATAGTATTGGCCAGTATTTTTCAAACGTTTTTTTAATCGATTGTACTTAGTTATGAAAGATAATGGTTGTGCTAAATCTGTTGTTTTGGTTCTATATTTTAGTAGGTCTTGTCTGTCTAGTTTTTCTACTTCTCTAATATTTTTATCTAACAGATCTCTAGAATATCCCCTTTCTACAAATTTAGATTTAAGTTCTAGCGCTTGTTGTATAAATTTGTTTTTATTACTATTATTTCTCCTCAGTCTTATAAATTGGCCTTTGGGGATGTTTCTTATCCAGGCTGGATTATGATGGCTGGTCGCAAGTAAATAATTATTGGCTTGCACATTTTTATAGTATGTCTAAGTTTGTATGACTTGGTCAACGACCGAAATTTCTAAATCTAAAAAATTAATTTTATGGTATTAATTTGACAAGTAAAAATGAGATTATTATTATTGTTGTTAATATAAGAAATGAACTCATCTAAATCAGTCAAACTCCCTTGCCAGATAAACAAAATATCATCAATGTAGCGCCGCCAGAGCACCAGGTTCGCACCGAGGGGACAGTTGTTCCAGATGTTATCGTTCTCCCATACGCCCATAAATAAATTGGCGTAGCTCGGTGCGAACCGGGTTCCCATGGCGATGCCACATGTCTGTAAATAATACTTCTTATTAAAATTAAAAAAATTATGTGTCAAAATAAATTCAATACCCAAAATAAGAAAAGAACGTAATTCTTCAGACATAGTGCTATCACTCTCTAGTACTCTGTTAACAGCCTGACAACCTTGTTTGTATTCTATTATAGTGTATAATAATGTCACGTCCGCTGTAACCCAGATATAATGAGGTTGCCAGACAATGTCCCTTAGTTCCTGCAGTACGTGGGTAGTGTCACGCAGATAAGAGTGTTGTTTAACAACGTACTTTTGAAGGTGAAAATCTAAGTACTGTGACAAATTGCAAGTGAGAGATTGAATTCCAGAAATATTGGACGGGCCGGGGGCCAATCCAAGCATTTGTGTATCTTGGGGATTATGTAGAAAAGTGGAACTTTGGGGAACTTGGTGTCCAAAAATTCGAATTCTTTGGTTGACAACATTTGATTGTCTAACCCATACTGTAATAGTTCAACCATCTGTTCTTTATATTCCAGCTAAGTTCCCTGTGTCATTCAGGTCTTTTAGAGAATCATCATTATCTCAACAATCCCCTATGTCTGGAGTGACCTCACAGATGGACACTAGGTCCAGTAGCCCAAACCCAGAGCATCTGTCCGGGGAACCCCTTAAGTGGTGGGACCTTATGTTTCAGGGCTATGCCACCAGTATGGATAGAACTAGGTTCCTTCTGGTTGATGGTCCTGTGGTAGATCATTGGCTATCCCCTATGTACCAGATCCCATCATAGATGAGATTGATGCCAATAGGGATGAATGGCTTAAGCAGGCAGTACTGGACCATCTGCTGTCTAAAACTACTGAAAAGGTATTCATAGATGAGTCCCCCCCCCCCCCCCACACCCTCTGTATTGGCGAGGAGGCAGCCTAAATTATAGGCAGTTCTAGTTCCTCCCAGCTGGGAGGACATGCTCTCAGCCCCTTAGGGGGTTGAGGGGAAAATATCTAATAGACGGCAAGGCCTCAATTGAGAGAAGCCAGGTACCATCCAGAGGCTTGTGACCTATCCTGAAAACCCATGCATTCGCTGTATAACAACTAAAGTTGCTGCAACAATAAAGGATCCTGTTTTATATACCTCTGCCTAAGTTACAGTCTATTGGGTAGAGGTATGAGAGAAGACTGTCATGGTGGGGACTGTCTCCAGTACACCTGGAGCCTGCTATGACTGGAGGCGCTGACACCATAAGAACCTGAAGGATCACCAAAAGCCTGTCCTGTTTCCCCATACCAAAGCAGACCCTCAGCATCTCCTGGACCCTTACAAGTAACAAGCACCATAACACCTGTAGCTTTAGCAAGATCTCCCAGGGGGTAAGGGGGAAGGGGGGGTAAGCAGAGCTACATCCATTTCACCCTTTCAGCATGTTATTCTGTTGTCCCTTTTGTTTTAGATTTTATACCACACCTGAGGAACTATTTGCACTCTGATGTCTATTGGCATCGTTGTGAAGGATTTGGGTGCGTTCTTTTTTTAAAAAGCGTCAGTTGCTCTTAAGGGTTGTAATTTACCTATTTATTACTTTTTGGCACTTATTTATATTGGCACATTGCTTTACCGCTAGCTTAAGAGTTCTCAGTTTAAATCACTCAAAATTGGGTTTGACAATTTGCACATTTGACTTGCACTATTAGCGGTGTTAAAGTGTGTATTTGCACTTGTTTCATTGTTATCAATTCTAATATGGGATCTGGTCAAATTTGATCAACATTTTGTTAATGCAAATTTAAATATGATCCCACTTTTTCACAACCCCACGAGTCAAAGATCTAATGTCTAAAAAAAAATAAACCCTTTGGCAACATAAGAGAACCCCCCCTAGAAAATGACATATACACATACATATATACATACATACATTTTATAGATTTGCTCCGGTTGGCAGAGATATCTAGTTCCAATAGGTGTTTCAAATGTATATGCAATTCATCTCCCTTGAGCAACTCATTGATATCTGTTGTTTTATCAAAATATTATATTCAGGAACCTTGAGACTAAAGATAGACATGCTCGCCAATATTGAGGAGACCCTGGACTAGGAACCATAGGATGACATTTGGGAGACATTCGCACATTTGATCCACCCAGAACGGTGAAATATGAGGTGATGGGGTTAGGGGGGAGGAGGAGAGAAAGCATATTTCCCAGGTATCTCTTGGGGTGCCCATTTTTATTGCACAGGTGTCGCTCCACATGTTGTTTGAAGGAGTGTTTGAGGGGATACTGTAGTGCAGACGAGGATTCTAAAACAAATCTGGGGCAATCACCAACAAGATCCAGATACATGCTGGGTACATGCTGCAACATTTCAGTGACATTTCTGCAGACAGACTAATGGCCCATCGGGGCCATTAGTCTCTGCAGCCATTAGTCTCTGCAGATATGTCACTGAAATGTTTGCAGCATGTACCCAGCATGTATCTGGATCTTGTTGGTGATTGCCCCAGATTTTCCAAGGCAAGTTTAAGGCAAGTTTTAGAATACAGTACTCGTCGGCGCACCTATATATATACGTATGTAGCACTTGGGACTCTAACTAAGAATAGTTTCTCTCTCTCTCTCTCTAAATAATCATAGTACTGTATAAACAAGAGATCACAACAATAAGGGAGCAGCTTGCCACAGATCTACTTAGCAGCAATTCTTTAACAATTAAAGCTTCAAAACAAAATCAATGAGCTTGCTACTTATGGAAGAAAATTGTAATAGCCCAATACTGCCACCATCAGGTCTCAGCCTACTAGTCAATTCCTAAGACAATGCTAGAACCAAAACCAAATCACAGGCTTCGATCTAACCAACCAAAACACAACTTTTTTAATGGTTCAAAAAGTAAACAATGAAGTGAAAAGGATAGTGAAAATATGTTTAGTAGGTAAGAATTTCTGATAGTACAGTTCCTTGGCTTGACTGTTTTACCCTTCGAAATACATTTCCAGGACCCAAGGATTTGTATTGAAAAATGTTAATTTATAGCCTACAGCAATCAATGATCTATCGCTATGAATCAATGTAATAAAGATAAAAGAGTGACTTTAGAAGTCAGGAAATTAGGTCTAGGAAGGCATCCCTGTAGAGACTAGTCTAGAGAATTCCTAATTAAGTTCCGAGAAATGGCCCATTGTGAGATGTGGCCTTGAGCATAAATTGTCATGGGACATCTGACACAATGATGAAGTCGTTTGCTAAAGAAGATGGAAATAAATTGTGCTCCTAACTTGAAATCTATTCCCGTAATTTATATTTTGGTCTCACAGGATAGTGAGATAAATAGACATATACTGTACATTCCTAGTTCAGTGGAATTTTTATCATTGTTTTATATGTTATTGAAATGGCTAAAGCTGAATACCTCCGTGAGGACATGGGAATATTAACAGATAGAAAGTCTTGTATTTAGAAGATACTTTGAATTATATATATACCAAATGGTGCTGAGCTGTAAGACACTACTGATGGGTGAACGTGTTTAGGATCAACTTGTCTATTTCTTCGCAAACCCGTGAACGTTCGTTTGAACCTTTTGTCATTTAAAAACTGAGGCAAAACATGCAATTACGCATGCGGGGGTCAATTTCTATATGTGACGACGGCCGCTTCTGTACATATAGAATCAGCCGATAAATCTCTACTTCACTATTTTTGCGCTGCAATGTTGTTTTATTTATTTATTTTTACGTTTGTTAAAACCCATTTTTAAAATTTTCTTCACTTTTGAACATATTTCGTGTACATATTCACTTAGCGATCATGAGGGCATGCATGGCCACTATTATTACTAAGGGGTTAATTTGTTACACATCTATCGAATATGCCAAGTATATATAGTTTTTCTATATATACCTGGCATCTTCTGCATTTGAAAAAACAAACTCAATGCCAAAGTGCAAGCGCCTAGTAGTCTCATTGGTCCCAAAGTGGTAAATGAAAAGATATAAACTACTTATCCCATCCGGGCAGAGGTCTTGCCGGAGGAGAATGGTGTCTTTTTCTTTTATTTGGTCATAATGGATCCATGGAAAGAGACAGACAGCAGGAAGACAATTTCAGTGTATTATTGCTGAAAATAAATCTAAATAAAAACTATAGTGTCTCAAATATATACAAGGGTATTACACAATATTCAAAGCTAAAACAGGTTATGATTCCAATGGCTTACTGTATGTTTCAGCAGTAATGCTAATTCTTTATTTTAATAGTTTTTTTCCCCCCAATGAGTAAGTTACTAAATGCAGCATTAAACCTGTGTGTGCTTTGCAGTTCTAGGACTGTTAGATTGTAAGATCGCCGGGGCAGGAATGTATTTTTCCTATTGTGTGATTTGTGTGTTTGATGCATTATATTTACCCTTTAGTCTAATGCCTGCATACATTGTACGTGCTATATAAATACAAATGGAAATCTATCAATCTAGGCTATAATGCTACTTTATAGTAATACAAAAAAGCATGTCTTGAATATTCCTGCACCTGATATTTACGACAGATCAGGTCTTTTCTAAAGTATACAAAGGCATCAAGGTCGTACCTCAGGCATCAAGGATTTTGCCATCAGGAATGAATATGATAATAATACTAAATATTATGGGATTTAGTGTTGTGATAATGAGAAAGGAACATTAGCTGTTGGATGTCTTGTCAAGTAGTGTATGATAAAAAGACAAAATCATAATTAATTGAAAGAGACAACAGGTCTACATAGACTGCCTTTCGCTTTCAAGTTGGAAAGATGATGTTTCCTTGACGTGAATGCCTTAATCCCAATATAAAAGGTTTCTTCTAGCTTCCCCGTGTTCATCCATTCGTACAATGTGCACAGCAAATGGCAAATCCTAAAACAAACTGCTCCAAGCTGTGAGCAATAAGGGTCGTGTCTCACTCTCTTCTCAGGGTTATACTCAAGAACTCATCTAACTTGGCAATGTTCAGATTATGTTTAAATCAAAAGTTATGCAGCACTATGATGACGGCTTTGCCCTTTTTAATCCCTGCAACAACAAAAAAAGAACATTAGGCTGTTTATTTCGACTTGTGTAAGCTTAGGCCTTTCTGTGCCCTGTATGTTATGCTGTGGTTTTAATAATTATGAACACAAACTGCAATTAATACACATTCAATGAACCTCAATAAAAGCTTTGTGTCAGCAAATTCCCATCTATTGTGTCCCTCATTATATTTTGATGGTTTGCATGTGAATGTAAGAAAATACTCCGCTATGCATCAGATACTGCAATGCTCTGAAGTAGCCCAGTCTGCAGCTTCTCAAAATGGTCATTATTTTGGGGTGAAACGAAGTACAATGTTTATAGACAAGATCTTGAAAAGCACATGCTTTTCAGATACGTTAGCTTGAAGTCGCAATTAATCTCTGCCACCCCAATACCTCAGTTCCGCCGCAAACAATGACATTTCGGCATTCTATTGACCCTGGGAATGCAAGAGATTTGACGTCCATTTTGTTTCCAATGGAGGGAGCAAGTACACCAGTATCTTGGAAACCAGAGGGACCCCGGAGTTAAAAAAATAACACGGTCTTGCTCAGGAGGACCCCCAGAATCCAAAAGGCTTCATCGAACGGGAGACTTCGGCGTCACTGGGAAAGCCGTTCTTTATGCAACAGTAGCTGCAGAATACTGACGTCATAACGTCATAACTAGTCGACCCAACATACGTTTCGCAACGTTAGCTTTGTCAAGGGTGGAGCCTCCATGTCTTGATCGCTGTTAAATACCCAGAGAGGGGAGTATATCAATTAAAATATTAACCCCTCCGTGCCTTGAAACAGAGAGGAAAGAATGACCCAAGAATAACACTTATGGGCACTTATGGATATGCCAAATAAAGGTATGTTCTAGTGGTTGGATGGTGAATACATCAATACATCAAGAAACACATCCTAAGGTGTTTTGGTAGTTAGGCGAGAGCTGATAAGTGTATGTAGGTACATATTGAGAGGTTCAGATGAAGCAAGTAGCAGAGTTTCGGGTCTGTGTCCAAGAGTATGAGACAGGTTGCATCCATATTTAGAGCGGGTCTATCATAATTGTGATTTGTGTGCACACTAAATATACTTGTGAGGTACCCCCGCTACAGCTGAATGTGAATAGAGGGAGTGGTGCTGCAAGGGGCGAATGAAATGATACACTAGAAGATGAATAGAACCCCTGTAGATAGCACTCTTTCCGATGTGAGATGATGGATATATTAAAATAACTTTATTTACACAACTTCGTTAAAACAATGGGGTTTAAAACAATCATTAAACAGTACCAAGTTCTTGCCAACTCTTGGACTTAGTTGCTCCAAAGGAGTATATCTAAGATGTTAATGTCCAGTGTTAGGGAACTCACTGGCCCTAGTGTCCCCCATATAGAGTGATTGGCTAGAGGTTGGTGTATGGTAGGAACGGTGATTTTGACCATATATGTAGTGCCACAGTAACTGAATACTAATTGATGCGCTAATGCTAGAACCCTTTGCTGTGCTGCTGTATAGTGCAGCCAGTAATATATTAATTGATTTGTGATGTGCAAATCTAGGTAGTTGGGCACCAGATGGTGTTCACTAACGCCAACAATGGGATTGATGGTGCATGAGTACAAAAATGGGTTTTATTGATATAACGTGTGAACCTAGGATCTGGAATAGCAGATCTAAAGTTGACACCAGTATTCAGCGTTTTGTTACTGATGAGAGTATTGGCACTGCTAGAACTCCTGTATGTTCTAATACGGAGTTAACTGCTAAGTGCTGCACCTTGTACGGAGAATAGACAGGTCAGCGGTTCCCTAATTGGTACAGCACTAATACATGTATGGTAGTGAACTGGCACTCCAGAGGTTAATTTCTGGGTAGATTGCCGTTTGCTCGCAAAGTATATCCTTTAAGCTCAATGCTGTGGTAGGATGCTTGCATTCAGGTAATCTTTATTCAAATAGTAAACTGCCAGATAGATTGTACCGTTCCTATTGGAGTGGCTCACAAGACCGTCAGGTCTATATTGAGCCCATAAATGTGCAGGAGCAGAGCCACGCTGACTTTCCTTAGTTACATCGAGTCAGCGTCTGTGAGCGAGGGCTCTGCGCGTGCACGTGGTTGCGTGGTGCCGACGCGCGCGTTTCGCGGATGTGCTTTGTCAAGGCTAGTAATCATTATATTTTGATGGTTTGCATGTGAATGTAAGAAAATACTCCGCTATGCATCAGATACTGCAATGCTCTGAAGTAGCCCAGTCTGCAGCTTCTCAAAATGGTCATTATTTTGGGGTGAAACGAAGTACAATGTTTATAGACAAGATCTTGAAAAGCACATGCTTTTCAGATACGTTAGCTTGAAGTCGCAATTAATCTCTGCCACCCCCATACCTCAGTTCCGCCGCAAACAATGACATTTCGGCATTCTATTGACCCTGGGAATGCAAGAGATTTGACGTCCATTTTGTTTCCAATGGAGGGAGCAAGTACACCAGTATCTTGGAAACCAGAGGGACCCCGGAGTTAAAAAATAACACGGTCTTGCTCCGGAGGACCCCCAGAATCCAAAAGGCTTCATCGAACGGGAGACTTCGGCGTCACTGGGAAAGCCGTTCTTTATGCAACAGTAGCTGCAGAATACTGACGTCATAACGTCATAACTAGTCGACCCAACATACGTTTCGCAACGTTAGCTTTGTCAAGGGTGGAGCCTCCATGTCTTGATCGCTGTTAAATACCCAGAGAGGGGAGTATATCAATTAAAATCTTAACCCCTCCGTGCCTTGAAACAGAGAGAAAAGAATGACCCAAGAATAACACTTATGGGCACTTATGGATATGCCAAATAAAGGTATGTTCTAGTGGTTGGATGGTGAAATACATCAATACATCAAGAAACACATCCTAAGGTGTTTTGGTAGTTAGGCGAGAGCTGATAAGTGTATGTAGGTACATATTGAGAGGTTCAGATGAAGCAAGTAGCAGCGTTTCGGGTCTGTGTCCAAGAGTATGAGACAGGTTGCATCCATATTTAGAGCGGGTCTATCATAATTGTGATTTGTGTGCACACGTAAGGACACCAGGATGTTAAAAATAGAGTTAGGTGCGAAAGGGTGTTTTAAATAAAGGGTGCAAAAACAAACGCTTCATTCAGACCCTTAGGGCTGAGGAGTTTTAAGGTGCAAATCCATTTACACTCCCTTTACAGAGCTTTGCCCAAAGGGTCTGAATGAAGGGTTGCCAGGTAAGTGAAATACAGAGGCATCGCATGCTCCCCTGGCATTTTATATAAATGTTGTGGGGAAGAGCATTGGGCCTCTATAAGCGCTGCACCTACATAATACATTTTTGCGTGACCCCCAGTTTGTGCACCCCTGCCCTACACTATTAGTACTGAGTTCAAACAAATAGGGGCTTTCTGTCTCTCACTTTGTTAATGGTTATCCAGTATTCTCTTAGTGCACCTACAATACTAGTATCCATTCATCTTTAGGTTGAACGAACACACTTCTTTTTGTTCCACTTGTGCCCAGGACATGGTTGAAAATGAGAGGTAACTCTCAATGTATTACTTCCTGGTAAGCAAAAATTGAAGGTTCAGGGCACTGCGGATTTTCATAGAATTTATTATCGAATAAGCACAATGTTTCAACCAACAAAAGTGGTCTTTCTCAAGTGACGATAGTATCTGTCATTTAGCTCATGGTGTGCAGCATTATAATTGTATTTTACTTCCTGGTAAAACATTTTTATAAATAAATAATATACGTGAGACTTTGCTGACACTGATTTTGTCTAATTTATGGAAATATTTTTGTCACACTTATTTTAAGTATTCAAAATTGTAGCCTGTAACAGGGATTTAACACTGTTGGAGAGAAACTGCCTATAAATCAAGCAGTGTGCTGGTTAATAGCACAGGCAATCAACCAGACTCCACCTGGCTGATTAGGACTGTTAGATGAAGCCTGGTCTGAGAAACAGGAAGGAGATTCCTTAGCTCACAAGGGAGCTGACAGAAGGAAAAGGAGGGCTATGTCCTGAGAGAAAGAGACAAGTGGACCAGACCTCTAAGCCTGGACCCTCAAGCCGACACCTACCACTAACCTGAAGGGCCACCAGCGTTAAGGTACCGCTGAGACTTTGGGGTGATAAGTGGCAAGGGTCTTTTCCCCCCCAGCCTTGCAGAGAGAGACTGGGGAAGGAAGTTAACCCTTTCACAGGGATAGGTGTTTATTGTTTTATGTATCTTTTTAGTTTGTGGTATTGTATAAAGGAACAGGCAATAAAGCCTTATTTTAATTTCACCTTAAAAAAGGTCTCCATTGCATATTTCTGCACACATCTCTTACATAGCCCTCAATGATATTTCCCTGAACTAGACAAAAGTTTATACAGGTAATGTATATGAAGGGTTGTGGCATTTAAAATGAGAACCAATGAATATTCTTAAGATATGTATTTAATCCAGAAAGACTTTCACATATCATAGCAAGACATGTCACACTGCACATTCCAGAAATAATCCTATTAGTTTCTTTATATGCATATACTGTGATCCGTGGTAACAGGCTGCTTGCCAGTTATTATAACTAGAAAGAGCATACAGTGGGGCATTATATATTGTATGATCTTTAGTTCCATTACATGGCTCTCTTTAACCTTTTACAGTCATCTCCCAATACGGAGAGGGAGTGGCTCAGTGAGTAAAAACACTGACTGGCACTGACAGTTTGAAGCAGGGGACAGCTCCTTGTGACCTTGGGCAAGTCCCTTTATCTCCCTGTGCCTCAGGCACCAAAAACAGATTGTAAGCTCCACAGGGCAGGGACCTGAGCCTGCAAAATGTCTCTGTAAAGCGCTACGTAAAACTAGCAGCACTATACAAGAACATGCTATTATTATTATTATTAATACACTGGGGGCTATGCACTAAGCGGTGAGCTTTTGCGCTGGCGTGAAAAAAAAATTCACGTCCGCTAAAAAGTGAAGCCGGAGGCGCGATTCAGTAAGGAGTTCGACGCATTCGGGATCGGCCGTGCTCAAATCTGCCTGATTGTGCGTGTTTTTTTCCCCCCTGCTATTGCGCTTAAAGTTCAAGTGCGATAGCTGATAGAAAAAAAAAGCCTTCTGTAACATTTGCATGGAGATTCTGCATCTCCATGCACGGCTGTTACAGGCGATCGTGCATTAAGAATATACATTTGAATAATAGTATACATGAGCAGGGGGTCTCCGGAGCTGAACCGCATTGGTTTCAGGTCCGGGGACTCCCTACTTCATGAGATACAGGCCCCATTATGGGCATGTAACGGGTGGACCCCCCTTGTCTGACCCACCCAATCTCACATTGGCCCGTGTGGTCTAACCGGTCCCCATTACGTGATCGTGTATGGTGGTGCACCTGCAAGTAACAGGACTCCTGAGTCTCCCGCTTGATGGTATTAGGGGATGTCATCAGGACAGGTAGCTGAGGTAGTGGGTGCGAGTCCAACTTACTTCATGTGCAGCGCCTCCACCTCATCAGGATCTGTGCTTCCGCAGGGAGATGGTCCTGGCGAGGAACTCCTTCTTGGTGGTGCCATCCACTGCTGAGTAACTTCACACTCACACAGTGGATGTATATGCGAACAAGACATCTTTATTTGCATGGTATGGGCCAGCTGCCCCTCACAGATAGCAACTCAGCCGCTCATCTCTGTGTAGCACTCCATTAGGAAGGTCCCTTCTCCCTAATAGAGCTGCTTTCCACCTTTACTCTCAAAGAGATTCCCCAGCTTCTCTGGCTGCTGTAATCTCCTCTCCTGAGCTGCTTTGTCTCTCTCAGCTCCTCTCTTGAGCTGCTCTGTCTGTCAGCTCCTCTAACTCTGCTGCGTATGCTCACTGACTCACAGCTAGCAGGAGACACAGCAACACTGTTGCAGACCTTCACGTGCCTCTCACTGAGCAGAGGCAGCACAACAACAGGAAACTGAACTTCTAACTTTACGCAGTGCTGTGTCTTATATCACCCCCCAGAGAACAAACCTGCTCTGTACCACTAAGTGTGGGCACATTGCATGTTGTCACTTCCTTTGGGGATATATGACACCTCACCAGGGTTTGAGGGCAAACCTCCATTGATTGTTGCTGGCAATCCTGCATACTTACCAGGTTTACTGCCAGCATGAGAAAGAGATATGTACACCAATCTTACACATGGCTACATTCTCCCCCTGGTGGAACCCCAACGGCCCGGCTGGGATCTAAATTTGCGGAACCTTCCTTCAGGTAGCACTGCAAAACATAACAACACATTATTACAGTACATATCTTTTCATAACACGATAACAGATACATCCTAACGTAGATGTGCAAGAACTAGAATTACCCCATGCTGGAGTATCCATTCTGGTACTACCATACCCTCTCAAGGTGGCTTGAGCACAGCATGGTCCACTGGGTTTAGAGCAGCAATGCTGTAAATCTAGGGGACATACTAGACACCCACAATCAGCCCACAACACTGGCTTGGATGCTAGTGGACTGAGAAGATCATGCCCATACATTTCCCCAAGGCATCTCCTGGAGATGTAGACTATCCCCTCTTGACTACACCACTTCTCATCTAACCCGCCAGGATCCCAATTTTCTTTCCCTGATCCTTCCTCTTCATCAATGCCATATTCCCTATCTTCATCAGGGGAACCCATTTCGAACTTACTTTCTCCCTCCCATGGATGGTGAAAATAAAGTAACCACTTTTGGTGATTCCTAATAACTCTTGACGACACTGGACGCACATAGGGGGTTCCCCGGGCAATAGGCACAATATGAGCAACATTACCCAAATTCCCAGACGAAACTCCCAATGTCCCTGGGGACCCAAAATTTGACCCAAGGCTCTTAGGATCACACCCCACCATAACAGTACGATTGTCATCATTAGTGCAGTATAACATTCGTTGCATAGACATTTCCCTCCCCGACCCCTCATCGGAGACAAAACAGTCACCCCAGTCCAGATTTTCCTCAGTCCATTCTTCAGAAGTGGCTCGGGACTCCCCAGACAACCCTTGGCTAGACTGGGACCCATAGGAAAAAGTGACAGGGGCAGGGGTTTTAACTATGGCCGAGGGTTGGGCATAGGGAAACACTGCCGGCATACGCTGGGCTACGACCCGCAACTTCTCGCTACCTTGCCCGGTACCATCGGACTGGCACTCTGGTTCACCTGTGTCCGTATTCCCAGGCTTCCGCAGGGCCTGCTGTCTCTTCCCGGACCCAGGCTTCCTGGTACAGCTGCTTGGCCGTGAGGACACGGCCATCTCGCTGGACTCGCCGCCATCTTGCGTTGGGTTCCCAACCGGAATCTCTTCCTCCAGAACGACATCCGCCACCGGAAGTGATGGTTCTGCTCTCCGCTCCGTCCGGGCCTGGGCTAGGCCTTTCTCCACCATTGCCACCACCGGCGCCTGTGGGGGGTTAGGAGGTTCCTCACCACTCCGCTGGCTTGAAATGGGTTCCTCTGTGGTAGGCCGGACTGGCCGTTGTAGGGCATACGGGCCTACATCAGGGTCCGCAGCAGATGGGATAAATGTCTCTTTATCTTCAGCTTCCCTTGTGTGGTCCGCCGGCTGGCGCCTCACCACAGCTGGTTGACTACTGTCTTCAGTAGTACAGGATGGGGGTAGGGACATCTCCACAGGGGAACAGCGTCGGGGCGCTTCGCATTCGCTGGGGGCCATCGGCCTGAAGCGGTCCTGCTCCGCAGGTACCAGTGGTAGCGATCCCCCTTCTCCCTGGGCAGTCACCTTACCTTTCGTTGATTCCGTCAGGAATGGTTCCATCATCTGGGGTTCCGGTTTTGGAACCGGATCTGGAGCCGTCTCTGTCATCGGAGCTTGGAACTCCTCATGCTTAGGTAGATAAGGGCTAGACACAAGCTGGTTTGCTCCTTTTACAAAGAAAGTAGCTCCCCAAACAAGTTCTTTTCCCAGAGATACACAATCAGAGTCCTCACACCTCAAGCTGGTGATTCCGTCATTGGATACTTCCCGGAATCCTTTAGGCAATGAATAACAGGCAAAGGTCATATCACCCTTCCTCACTTTATGTATACACGGGCACAAAAGAAAGGGGTAAGTCACTCCTTTGGCCCGCCATGCCCCTGGTAGCTGAGGTTGTGGTTTGCTGCATTCTGTTTCTTTCTTAGGGGGAACAGAAGTTGCTACTGGCAGTTCACTGTGCTCACTCCCCCTGGTGGACTCTAGAGGAAGGTCTCGTAGACTTGTAGGCTGACCCAGCACAGGGGCGGAGTGAGTCATAGTCCATGAGGGCGCGGCTCCAGCTTTCGCGCCAAACTCCTCAACAGGGTGGGGTTTTCCCGTTGGCGCCAATCCTGGCCAACAATCAGCAAACTGCAAAGTTGCAAGACTTTCTGCAGCTGGACCACGCGGTGTCCCGGGAACGCGGGAACCGCCATTTTGGTTAGTACTGTCTTTCTGCATCACATTTGAGGTAGCGTTTGGCTGTTTGTATATTGAATAATAACAAAATCCATTTCGTTCCTCCCATCCAGCAACACTATCGTCCTCACTAGCCTCGAGGTTACTTTCCCGAGAGCATAGACAGGACAAACCCGGCGCAGCCGCGGCTGTCACGCCAGTCTCCAACAGGCTCACAAAAGTCTCTTCTGTAGCTTGTTCTTCTTCCACGCACAGGTCATATGCGTGTTCCTCGTTTGCCCGCCATCCTGGACCTTCTGCGCTCTGCAGATCCTCCATTCTGACGGTTCTCTCTAGAGGAGGGGAACTTTCTACCAAGGAGTGGTTCTGACTCTGTGCTGAACTACTCACAGTGCAGAGGCGGGGCTCTGGTTTTTGCACCCAACCCGGACAGAATTCTTCAACAATTTCTTGTACAGTCCTGGTGCTCGCCCGACTTGGCGGGAGCCGCCATCTTAGGTGTGACTCACTGCTTGAGAGAGCCTCCATTCTTGCGGTCGCCATTCTTTTCTCTGTTATAATTTCTGTTATCGCACATGGAGCTCCTCTCTGCGGGGCAGCTGCCACACCGATGCAATAAAATGCCTTGTGCACCACCTTGTGTACCTAATGTAGATCTGACTCGTGTTTGCACTACCTCAGGCTAGGCTCACTCTTTCTGTGTCTACTGTAACGCTTTCCTCCAGTCTGTGCTCCTTGGTCAAGCGATCTGGAATGGAGACTAGAGTACTCTGGCTCTTCCATGCAGTACTTTGGGCGTCTACCTACTGTTGGCTAGCCTAGTGCGGACCCTTCCAGAATTCCTGCCCTAAGTTACCAGTTTATCCCTTCAGGTGTCCCCCGCTAGTGCTACCTCAAGGTGACTAGAACAGCAATAGACTCCCACTCCAGATCTACAAACCCCTAGCAGGTTCCCAAGGCGTCTTTGCGGCCTGTAGCTCCAGCTGCTCCCTGACTACCCCTGGTTCCATCCCACGCAGCACAAAGTGGCAGCAGACACTCTCCCTGTTTCCTAATGTGTGCCTAGCAAAAGCCTGTCCTGTGACAGGTATCTCAGCAGCGCCTCCAAATGTAACGGGTGGACCCCCCTTGTCTGACCCACCT
Organism: Ascaphus truei; assembly: GCF_040206685.1. Classification (NCBI taxonomy): domain Eukaryota; kingdom Metazoa; phylum Chordata; class Amphibia; order Anura; family Ascaphidae; genus Ascaphus; species Ascaphus truei. The sequence goes on from NC_134484.1 coordinate 142,842,928, forward strand.
AATCTCACATTGGCCCGTGTGGTCTAACCGGTCCCCATTACGTGATTGTGTATGGTGGTGCATCTGCAAGTAACAGGACTCTTGAGTCTCCCGCTTGATGGTATTAGGGGATGTCATCAGGACAGGTAGCTGAGGTAGTGGGTGCGAGTCCAACTTACTTCATGTGCAGCGCCTCCACCTCATCAGGATCTGTGCTTCCGCAGGGAGATGGTCCTGGCGAGGAACTCCTTCTTGGTGGGGCCATCCACTGCTGAGTAACTTCACACTCACACAGTGGATGTATATGCGAACAAGACATCTTTATTTGCATGGTATGGGCCAGCTGCCCCTCACAGATAACAACTCAGCCGCTCATCTCTGTGTAGCACTCCATTAGGAAGGTCCCTTCTCCCTCATAGAGCTGCTTTCCACCTTTACTCTCAAAGAGATTCCCCAGCTTCTCTGGCTGCTGTAATCTCCTCTCCTGAGCTGCTTTGTCTCTCTCAGCTCCTCTCTTGAGCTGCTCTGTCTGTCAGCTCCTCTAACTCTGCTGCGTATGCTCACTGACTCACAGCTAGCAGGAGACACAGCAACACTGTTGCAGACCTTCACGTGCCTCTCACTGAACAGAGGCAGCACAACAACAGGAAACTGAACTTCTAACTTTACGCAGTGCTGTGTCTTATATCACCCCCCAGAGAACAAACCTGCTCTGTACCACTAAGTGTGGGCACATTGCATGTTGTCACTTCCTTTGGGGATATATGACACCTCACCAGGGTTTGAGGGCAAACCTCCATTGATTGTTGCTGGCAATCCTGCATACTTACCAGGTTTACTGCCAGCATGAGAAAGAGATATGTACACCAATCTTACACATGGCTACAGGCACATGACAGTTCTGTGTTTGAATGTTCCCTCCTATAGCTGCTGGATGAGCTGAATGTTTTAGAGTACTGAACATAGCCAGACGGATCAAAAAGAGCTATAAAAGGCTGCTCTAAAAACCAGGTACAGAGTAATGAAAGTGAAAGGTCAGCTCATCCAGAACACAAACATGTCTGTCTAGAAGGCCACGGGCAGACACAGAGCAGGGTACGTGCGGAGGTCACGGGGCCCAGACACAGGGAGGGGAGTAGAATGTTGTGGCTGACCTGTCCAACGCAGCTGAACCCATACCCCCCGATCTTGGCCTCACACCCAATTTCCCATTCCCCTTACGTGGCTAAGAAAAGAAGGGGTACCCCCCTTCTGTGATGTTCACTGGAAGAAGACTTTGTCTTTAAATCATTAACCTCTTCATAGCCATAGACAGTTTATAAGACACAGGATTCCATACGTCCATAAATATAAGAAATTCCCATACACACACCACTAGCCTGCTGTAGGTATATCTTATGTGGTGATGAGGGGTGGACTGATCACATAAATGAAGTAACGAATGTAAAGTTACTCACTGCTGACCTTGTGGGATTTCCTGGTCCTGTCGACGTGCTCCTGCCTTGAAGTATCTACAAACAAAGTAGGAAGAAATGGCGGTGCATCTGCTGCTGCTGAAGATCACTTCTGACCAAAAGATTGCAAAGAACTAGGTGCAAAAAAGTTTATTAAAGGCACATTAAAAACAGCAAAAAATACCTCTGACGCGTTTCACGTGGAACCCCACGCTTTATCAAAGAGTAAGTATGTACAACCGATCGTATGTTTAAATACCCACGAATCCCTCCCTTCACTTAGTGACGCTCCACAATTTCCTCCAATAGGAGGCGTCACGCCCCCTTGGTGACGTGTTAAGCACCAACCCAAGGGAACCGCCGGCTGTATTGCATTGACTGCATCAGTGAGAGGTAAGATATCCTCCCAACAGTGACGTGACGGCCCGTATTGGCCAATCACGCAATGACTGAAACAAATTGTAAACACCACGGCATGATCGAGTGAATGGAATGATCGTAAGGGAGAGAAAACATGGGTATATAAATAAGCAGTTAACAGACTGAGTCAAAGTTATATCCACAATTGCGTAATATGGACAATCTCAATTAGGAAACCTTGACCCACATAACAATTTTACACTATTAAAACACTATCAACACTATAGTGAAAAGTATTAAAAACACATTAATTGCTGAAAGATATCCTCACAATACATGAACAATACAAAAAATATATATAAACCAAAACAAAATGTATCATTATCTCAAAATCATATTTAAATGTAATACTTCATTTTATAAACAAAATGCATCGTTATCTCAAAATCACATTCAAGTATAGTATTTCATTCATTTGTATATATATACTGGGCAAGACCAAATATGTAAATATTTTTGATTTATAGATTTTTAAAAAATCTGATATTATAACATATTGCCATGTTTAAAAAATATATATAAATGAAAAATATATGTTTTATTTTATTTTGTCAGCACTTTTGATAATGAGTGATTTGTTTTTCTGTAAATCACTCAGTTGTTTCCGTTCAGATAGAGAAAGAGTGGTGGTGTGTGTTCCAAATGAAACACCCTGTGATAAGATGTCTAAATCTCTTTCCACCAATCTTTCAACGGAAAAGACATTCATTCACCATGCAGAGGGCTTGGCGAAGAGGTTCAGAGAGCGTGGATATGATGAACTGACTGTAAAGTGTGCGTATGACAATGCATTACAATTGAATAGAGATAGTCTTATCGCTACATGTGGAGATGAAACAAGAAATAAAAAGTCAAAGGGAAATACATACAAAAATAACAACAAAAATTTTGATACTCCATTCTTTATTACTAAATTTAGTAATCCAGCACAACAGGTCAAAAAGATCTTACATAAACATTGTAATGTGTTAAAACTTGACAGCGAACTATCCCCGTTTATTGAAAGAGGTCCAAAAACTGTCTTTACTAAAGCTAAAACATTGGCCAATTATCTATCACCCAGTCTGTTTTCATCCAGTGAACCAGGAACATCACTAACTAGAACGAGAGGTTTCTTTACATGTGGATCATGTAAAATTTGTAGATATGCATGCCCAGTTAAACAAATCATTGTAAAGAAAACAAAAAGACCATATTGGATCAGATCCTTCATGAATTGTAACACACAATTTGTGATCTACTACATTTGGTGTAAATGTTCCAAGGGATACATTGGGAGAACTATAAGACCCCTGAAACAAAGAATATTGGAACAGATCAGGTTTATTAGGATTAAAGACAAACAACACCCGGTGCATAGACACTTTGTAGAATGCCCCCAAGGTGGGCTTACAAATTTCAAATTTTTGGCGATTGAGCACATTGAGACTTTAAAACGAGGGGGTGACAGACTAAACATTCTGAACAAAAGAGAAATGTTCTGGATGTTCTCTTTAAATACTATGGTACCCCATGGAATTAACGTAGATTGGGAATTACAACATTTCTTGTAACAATGTGCAAATTTGTGATATCAATTGTATATCTGTGTAAATATGCTTTTCGATCGATTTTTTCTACTCCTGAGAAGAGCAGAAATGATTAAGTTATAAAACTATCCAAAATAATCTATATAGGAATGTCTCCTGTTTATGAACATCCTATAAAATGAAACAAAATAAAATAAAACATATATTTTTCATTTATATATATTTGTTAAACATGGCAATATGTTATAATATCAGATTTTAAAAAAAATCTATAAATCAAAAATATTTACATATTTGGTCTTGCCCAGTATATATACAAATGAATGAAATACTATACTTGAATGTGATTTTGAGATAACGATGCATTTTGTTTATAAAATGAAGTATTACATTTAAATATGATTTTGAGATAATGATACATTTTGTTTTGGTTTATATATATTTTTTGTATTGTTCATGTATTGTGAGGATATCTTTCAGCAATTAATGTGTTTTTAATACTTTTCACTATAGTGTTGATAGTGTTTTAATAGTGTAAAATTGTTATGTGGGTCAAGGTGTCCTAATTGAGATTGTCCATATTACGCAATTATGGATATAACTTTGACTCAGTCTGTTAACTGCTTATTTATATACCCATGTTTTCTCTCCCTTACGATCATTCCATTCACTCGATCATGCCGTGGTGTTTACAATTTGTTTCAGTCATTGCGTGATTGGCCAATACGGGCCGTCACGTCACTGTTGGGAGGATATCTTACCTCTCACTGATGCAGTCAATGCAATACAGCCGGCGGTTCCCTTGGGTTGGTGCTTAACACGTCACCAAGGGGGCGTGACGCCTCCTATTGGAGGAAATTGCGGAGCGTCACTAAGTGAAGGGAGGGATTCATGGGTATTTAAACATACGATCGGTTGTACATACTTACTCTTTGATAAAGCGTGGGGTTCCACGTGAAACGCGTCAGAGGTATTTTTTGCTGTTTTTAATGTGCCTTTAATAAACTTTTTTGCACCTAGTTCTTTGCAATCTTTTGGTTAGAAGTGATCTTCAGCAGCAGCAGATGCACCGCCATTTCTTCCTACTTTCCCTTACGTGGCTAGCAACCCACCAGTTCTCCTAACTGTAAGTCTAGGAATCCCCCCCCCCCACCCCCTTACTCCTTAGTCACCCACTTCAATATTGCTCAGGGTCTGAAAACATAAACCACACTTTCACATTCCTGAATTACCAAGTTGAATGGGGCTGAAAATGATATCCCAAAATGTTAGAGACTTCAATACCCCTCAAATGCGTAGATTGGTAAGGGCAGAAATGACTAGATTGGATGTTGGGGTTGTCATGCTGCAAGAAACCCATCTGTTACCTAAAGACCAAATATTATTAGCGAGTAAATACAGTCATGTGAAAAAGAAAGTCGACCCTCTTTGAATTATATGGTTTAAATATCAGGAGATAATAACAATCATCTGTTCCTTAGTAGGTCTTCAAATTAGGTAAATACAACCTCAGATGAACAACAACACATGACATATTACACCGTGTCATGATTTATTTAACAAAAATAAAGCCAAAATGGAGAAGCCATGTGTGAAAACTAAGTATACCTTATGATTCAATAGCTTGCAGAACCACCTTGTGGTTCAATAACTTGAAGTAATTGTTTTCTGTATGACTTTATCAGTCTCTCACATCGTTGTGGAGGAATTTTGGCCCACTTTTCTTTACAACGTTGCTTCAGTTCATTGAGGTTTGTGGGTATTTGTTTATGCACAGCTCTCTTAAGGTCCAGCCACAGCATTTCAATCAGGTTGAGGTCTGGACTTTGACTGGGCCATTGCAACACCTTGATTCGTTTCTTTTTCAGTCATTCTGTTGTAGATTTGCTGATGTGCTTGGGATCATTGTCCTGTTGCATAACCCAATTTCGGCCAAGCTTTAGCTGTCAGACAGATGGCCTCACATTTGACTCTAGAATACTTTGGTATACAGAAGAGTTCATGGTCGACTCAATGACTGCAAGGTTCCCGGTCCTGTGGCTGCAAAACAAGCCTAAATCATCACCCCTCCACCACCATGCTTGACAGTTGGTATGAGGTGTTTTGCTGATATGCTGTGTTTGGTTTTCGCCAAACGTGGCGCTGTGCATTATGGCCAAACATCTCCACTTTGGTCTCGTCTGTCCAAAGGACATTGTTCCAGAAGTCTTGTGGTTTGTTCAGATGCAACTTTGCAAACCTAAGCCGTGCTGCCATATTCTTTTTAGAGAGAAGAGGCTTTCTCCTGGCAACCCTTCCAAACAAACCATACTTGTTCAGTCTTTTTCTAATTGTACTGTCATGAACTTTAACATTTAACATGCTAACTGAAGCCTGTATAGTCTGAGATGTAACTCTTGTTTTTTTTGCAATTTCTGAGTAATGCACGGTCTGACCTTTGGGTGAATTTGCTGGGAAGATTGGCAACTGTCTTGAATGTTTTCCACTTTTGAATAATCTTTCTCACTGTAGAATGATGGACTTTAAATTGTTTGGAAATGGCCTTATAACCCTTCCCAGATTGATGCGCAGCAACAATTGCTTTTCTAAGATCATTGCTGATGTCTTTCCTCCTTGGCATTGTGTTAACACACACCTGAATGCTCCAGACCAGCAAACTGCTAAAACTTCGGCTTTTATAGAGGTGGTCACACTTGCTGATGATCAATTAATCAAGGGCATTTGATTAGCAGCACCTGTCTGCTACGTAGAATCTTAATTCCTATGGAAGCAGTAAGGGTGTACTTAGTTTTTCACACATAGCTTCTCCATTTTGGCTTTATTTTTGTTAAATAAATCATGACACGGTGTAATATGTCATGTGTTGTTGTTCATCTGAGGTTGTATTTGCCTAATTTTAAGACCTGCTAAGGAACAGATGATTGTTATTATGTCCTGATATGTAAAACCATATAATTCAAAGAGGGTGCACTTTCTTTTTCAGACCACTGTATTTCCTCTCGATATTCCAGGCTTCAGTCAGAACAAAAAGGAGTGGGGTAATGATTCTACTACATACAAAACTCAATTTCCAACTGGATAAGATTGAAGCTGATGTGGAAGGCCGGTTTGTCATGGTTACAGGTCTCCTAAACCTGGTTAAGGTTACCCTAGTTAATGTCTGCGCCCCTAGAACTGCCAACTCACATTTTTTTAAGGAGGTAATGGGCAACATTGACAAATTCCAAAAAGGAAAATTAATAATGGGAGGAGACTTCAATTTGCCTCTTAACCCCAAAATAGACAAAACAGGTCCAGTAATGCACTCTTCGACAAAAAAGAATCTTTGAAAGCTATTGAAAGATTTTTCTCTCCTAGACTCCTGGAGAATCCTCAACCCTGAGGTAAAGAATTACTCTTTCTTTTCTAACGTCCATGGGACATTCTCCAGAATAGACTATGTAATGGTGGAATCCTCACTTTGTTGCTGCAGTAAGGATATGCCCCACTGCTTGGTCGGACCACAGCTCAGTTGTAGTAAACTTTAAAAATTGGGGACCTGCACTCAAACTCATAGCTGGAGGCTCAACGAATCCCTACTATGCAGTCCAGAGGTTATAGAAGAACTTAGGGAAACACTAAAGAGCTATTTTGAAATAAATGATACTGACCCCAATCGCTATTAAATTACCTGTAATAACAGCTTTATTCACAGATGACCATATGGGATGCCATAAAGCTGTTATTCGGGGTAAGTTAATAGCGATTGGGGCCTGGAAAAAGAAGCAAAAGATACAAGACATAAATAGACTAACTCAAGAACTACAAAAGGCTAAGAGACTACATAAAACAAACCCCTCAGAAACACACTTTAAACATATGACCCAAATTAAGGAACAACTTCATTCGCTGTTATTAGACAAGATAGAGAAATCTATGCGCTGGACGCAACAAAAATACTATCAAACCGTTCGCCCCCGCGCGGTCCCCGAGCCCCTGCTGTGACGTTTCCCGCTCCCAGTTCCCCTCGGTGGCTACTCCCATTCCCTTACCTCCGATGGCGGTTCATCCTGTTCATTCTCTCCCCTCTGCAGGTGTCCCTGCGGCGTGGTGTTCCGCGCGCCTCGTGACGCAGCCTGTGCGCGTGCACCCTCAGATTACAGAGGGCGCGCGCACACGCTCCTCTTCTAGGGATTCCCAACGTCCTGGCTCCTCCTCTCATGCCCTGAAGGCAATCTCCCTCATTGGTTCCCCGGTCTCCTCCTCCTCTCCACCTCACCTATCCCTGCTGTCTCCCACTTCACTCTCTGCTCCTCCTCTCTCTCCCATTGGTGTTCCCTCCTTTATAACCCCTGTCTGTCCTTTCTATCATTGCTCTGCATAGCTCTTTTACCCCTGTGTGTGCAGTCCTATGCTTGGCTCTCCTGTGTTTCAGCCTGTTCCTGCTCCTGCTTATCTGTGGATTTCCCTGGTTTGACCCCTGCTCATCCTGCTCTCTGTTGCCCTTGAACACTGCTTACGAACTCTACCTTGCTGACCTCTGTAACCCCTGGACTTGGCTTACTAACTTGACTACTCTACTCTCTGGATCCCTGGACTCTGGCACACGGACATCACTATTCTTACGCTTAACCATCAAGACGTTGCAAGTATACTACTAATCTTCCAACAGGCCCAGCAATGCCATACCACACTCCGGGCTTGCCCCCACTGCTGTGGGTGTGTGGTAATACCGTTCCCACATCAGTATTGGGGTCTTGCCAGGTCTGCGGGCATACAAGCGTGACAGTTTCCAACTATCGTAATATGGATTTTTAATTTTATTGGTGTGTTAAAAGATATTCAAAGGTGAAAATGTACTCTGTTAAAATGGAAAACCATATGAAAGTACAAATAAAGAGATATTAAAAAAATAAAAACACAATTTCAGTGACAAAACATAAAGAAGTTTGACTTATTATGCGCATGCTCAGCACCCCCCGCCCCCCTGTTTTAGCTATTTGCACTTCTATATTTATACTAACTGTGAATTCCTCGTGTTCGTGTGTGTGACTCTGTGTGTGTGTGTGTGTGTGACTCTGTGTGTGTGTGTGTGTGACTCTGCGTGTGTGTGACTCTGTGTGTGTGTGTGTCTGTTTCCGCACCGGGATCTCTGGGGACGTGGCCCTCTCACAGCCCTGGGGCTCAGTCCCTCCCTTCTTCCTACCACAGCCTTGTTGTAGGGTCTCCTTTTTCTCCCTGCCCGGTGTTCCCCGGCTCCTCCCCTCCCCCTCAGTCCGGCCTCTCTTATGCGTGGTATGTGTGTGGCATGCGCAGAGGCCCGTGGCGCGCATGCGCAGAGGCTCGTGAGTCCCGTCGTCATGACGTCACTTCCGTGATACGTTTTTTGTTACCGCCAATGACATTTTTCCCATCAAAACTCTGTAGGTGCCAGCAAAGAAGTTTCACTTCAACAAGTGCAAACAGATACAAAAGATGATGAGAGCTTAAAATCTACAGGGAATAAGGGCCAGTGTTGAAACAAAAGGTAAAGTGGCTGCGCATTGTGGACCTGAGTATACCTCAGAATGGAGTTTGGTCCAGCCTTACAGCTGATTGCCTTAAGGGTTGGGTGTGGGGATGTTAGGGGATGTCAGATGACATACTTGGTCTACTCTAGAGAATACAATATGATGTCAAGTAGGGCATAATTATGTTTACTTCCCTTCCATCCATTGCCCGTTTAATGCAAGATAAGATCTTGTTTGTCTTTGCAGCTACTGCATGACTTTGGGCACTATTGCTAAGCCTGCTGTCTACAAGCACTCCTAAATCCTTCTCCATCAAGGATTCCCCCAATTTATCCACATTTAATTAATGTAAGTCGCCTGTTTATTCTTTCCTCCCATATGCATAACCTTACATCTATCTGTATTAAACCTCATCTGCCATTTACATTTTCATTAGCCATTTAGTGTCATTAGCAAAGATGGAGACTTTGGGCTCGATGCCAACCACAAGGTCATTAATAAAATAGTTAAAAAGCAGGGGTTCCAGTACCGATCCCTGAGGTACTCCATTCACGATCTTTGCCCAACCTGAAAAAGTTCAATTTATGACAACCCTCTGTTGTCTATCCTTCAACCAGTTTTCAATCCAGGTGCATATATTTGTAGAGTCCAATTTGCTTTATTTTGTACACCAACCTCGTGTGGAACTGTATCAAAAGCCTTTGCAAAATTTAAGTAGACCACATCAACTGCATTACCCTGGTCTAAATTCCTACTTACATGCTTAAAGAAATAGATAAGGTTAGTTTGGCATGATCTATCCTTCATAAATCATGCTGACTATTACTAATAATTTGGTTTTCCATTAGGTATTCCTGAATAATATCCCATATTAAACCTTAAAGTAGTTTCCCCACTATTGAAGTCAGGCTTACAGGTCTGTAATTCCCCGGTTGTGATCTAGCTCCCTTTTTAAAAATAGGCCCCACATCTGCTTTACGCCAATCTTGTGGTACTGAGCCTGTGGAAGTGGAGTCCTTGAATATTAAATGTAATGGTTTGGCTATACAACTTAACTCCTTGAGAACTCTTCCATGTATGCCATCCGGGTCAGGTGCCTTATTTACTTTAATTTTATCAAGCCGCCTATGAACTTCTTCCTCCATTAACCAATTGCTCCGGCATCAGTGTCATGACGTCACATGACCTCGTGGCATCATTTGACGCTGCGTTGCCATGGCGACGCATCTCCAGCAGCCACCGGAGCCAAGGTAAGTGCAGTTTACAGAGGCCTTCGCCGCTTCCCCGACACTTAATTTAAGTGCCTACGGGAAGTGCGCGGGGCCTCTATAAACCCCGCGCCCCCTGCAGACAATCTCAGGTGGGGCGCGCCCGCCAGTTTGCGCACCACTGGTTTATAGCATATCCGTACAAACATTTTCTTTATACTTTTACCTCCAATGCTAATTTCAATCCACAAGGTCTCTACATTTTCATCATTCCCTTCATAGACATCATCCCTTATAATAGGTTTTAGATCCGGTTTAACATATAAACATACTCCACCTCCTCTTCTATTAGCTCGATCCTTCCGAAAAAGGGAATAACCCTCTAAATTAACTGTACAGTCATGAGTTTCATCCCACCATGTTTCAGTAATGCCTGTGATATCATACTGCTACCTTGCAGCTATTAATTCAAGCTCCCCCATTTTATCTGTTAGGCTTCTTGCATTAGCAAGCATGCATTTCAGGTTTTTTTCAGCCTGCTCCTTCCTTTCTGTGCCCACTTGGTTTAGTCTTTAGAAGTTTTCTAGTATTATCTGTATTTACTATTGGTGTCTCACTGCTTGTCAAACTTGCACTTGCCCCCATTCTGACTCCATACCCCCTTGTATCCTCCTCTATTCTATTTAGTTCATTATCTGTTTCATTCCCCTCCCCCCTCCATCCTTGTTTAAAATCTCCTCCAACCTTTTTAGCATTCTCCCCCCTAGCACAGAAGATCCCTTTTCATTGAGGTGCAATCCGTCCCTAGAATAAAGATGGCACCTCCCAGAAAAGGAGTCCCAGTGCTCTAAAAAAAAAAAAACCCTCCTTGCTACACCACATCCTTAGCCATGCATTAACCTCCCTAATCTCTGACTTTCTCCCTGCGGTAGCACATGGCACTGGTAGTATTTCAGAAAATACTACCTTGGAGGTCCTTGCCTTAAGCTTTTAGCCTAGATCCCTGAAATCATTTTTTAGGACCCTCCATCTTTCTCTAACTTTGTCATTGGTGCCAACATGTACCAAGACCGCCGGGTCAATCCCAGCCCCAACAACAATCTGTCTACCCGATCCACAATGTGCCCAACCCGAGCACCCAGGAGGCAAAAAACTATTCGGTTCATGTGGTTATGGCAACAGATTGCCCTATCTACCTTCCTAATAATGGAGTCCCCTTCCCCCACAATCTTTCTTGGTCCCCTCTGTGCTGGAGGAACTATTCACCTGGCTGCTAGAGGAATCAGTCTCCCCCAGCCTTGCCATTTATGCCCTGACACTCTCAATATCTTCACTCAATATGGCAAATCTATTAGGATGGGTCAGCTCAGAACTGGCCTGCCTCTTCCTATTGCCCCTGCTTCCCCTTCTAACGGTTACTCAGCTACCTACCTGCTACTCACTAACAGCACCACCATCTGCACCACTAGTTGAAGCAAGTGCTTGCTCAGTGAGCACTAAACCCCTTTCAAGATTGTCAATGTCCCTCAATATTGCAAGTTTCCTCTTCAGATTAGCAATCTCTGACTCGAAAGAGACCACCCGCTCACACTTCTCACAGCGGTATGCTCCTTGGAACAGCTGCTCCAAGTGCACATACATGTGGCAAGATGTGCATTGAGTGGCATTTTCAATCTTGCTCATTATAGCAATTATGAAGTTTAGAAGTACTAACAATAAACTGTACTTCAATATACTATACCTTGTTTAACCGCTTCCTTGTTCAAACTCCTTCTGGTTCTAACTGCACATTTAATACAACCAGCACTTGAAATCAACCAGTCACACAGATCAGTACACGCACGATCCAAGTGTTGTGTTTTCATTGTGACCTGACGTCAAATGACGTGGCGACATCACATGATGACATGTTGCCATGACAACGATGCCGCAAAACTGCAGGAGGGCCACTATCGAAGGAATCGCTATGTACCTGCATTCCGCCCCTGGATGGGGGGGTTATTGTGTGAGGATGGATGGGGGTTATTGTGTGAGGATGGATGGGGGAGCTATTGTGTGAGGAGGGAGGGAGAAGGAGTTATTGTGTTAGGACAGAGCAGGGGGTTATTTTCTGAGGGGAGATGGGGGGGTTATTGCGTGAGGGAGCGGGGTTATTATGTGAGAGAAGGGGTTATTGTGTGTGGAGGAGGAGGTTATTATGTGAGGAGGGAAGGTGGTTTATTGATTGTGAAGAGGGGAGGGGTAAGAGGGAGGGGGGATTGAGTGTGAGATGGGGGAATTGAGTGTAGGGAGGAGGGGGGATTGAGGGTGAGGGTGTGAGATTTGAGAGGGAGAGATTGAGAGGAGGGGGGAGTATGTGAGCAAGAGAGGGGGTGTGGAAGGGGAGAGGTGGAGGAGTGAGGGGGGATTGAGTGAGGGAGAGTAAGTGAGCAAGAGGGGGTGGAAGAGAATGGAGAAGTGGGGGTTTAAGAGAGATGGGGGAGTGGTGGGGTATAAGAATGAGCGGAGAGGTGGGGGTGTAAGGGAGGGGACAATGTGCGGGTGTAAAAGAGGGTGAGGGGAGTGATGGGGGTGTAAGAAAGGATGCGGGGAGTGGTGGGGCTGTAAGAGAGAGTAGGGGGAGTGATGGGGTGTAAGAAAGGGAGGGTGAGAGAGGGGGGAGAAATACACGGGGGAGGGAGACCGGGGAGTGTGAGAAGGGTGAGTAAAATAGAGGGGGGTGAGAGAACAAGGAGGTGTGCGAGAGGGGGGAAAACACAGGCTCCTGTGGAAACTCTAGTCCTGGCTCCATGAAAGCTGTCAGCGGGCCTGGTTGGTAACTAAGTTAAAATATATGCCTACTGTAGGTAAAATTTGAATTAGTAAGGGAAGTCTGAGAATTAATGACACCTACAGCTGGTCTTTTCTTAGATTCCTATACGTTAACCAAAACTTTGCCCTTCGTGATTCATCTGTTTTTTTCCCCAAACATCTTCCGTTTCTAATAACATGCATTCAGACTTTCTCTTGGCTTCCATGTTACTTAGCAATAGAATTTGTTTAAAAGTAAAAACAAAATGGTTTGTGGTGACAAGGCCACATTCTTGGAAGTTTACCCAGTCAGCCAAGTCTTAGATTGAGGGGTATACAGTATGAAGTTATACAATCTGTCTCCTGTGAAGAGATGGGTGAGCTCTGCGATGGATTTTATGTTGTGAGAGAGCCATCTTGTGGCAGCAGACTGCCATACCATGCTAATGTGATTAAGGGTACAATTTATGTCAGGTTGCAAGTAAACATTATGAAAACAACATGCCAATGTAATTGCCCTCTTTACACAAATGTAATCATTCGTAAAGGGCCTTCAAATGTCGCTCATTTGGCTGTGTTAACAGTGTGTGCCTGCAGACTAATCCCTCTTGATAGTTGTAGTTTTCTGTACATTAAAGAAGAAACCTAGTTGATACCGAAAGGAACACGTAAGTGTATTTTTTCTCTATTCTTTAGTTCTTTCTGTTAGTGGGTGCTGATCCAACAAGGTATTTGTGTTATTACATGCAACCAGCGGTATGGACGTAGGACCATAGGGCCTGTTGATGTTGCTATACCACAGACTGGTGAGTGCAAGTTATACCATTTTTTAATCATGATTTTTAAATGAAACATTTGACTAGTTTGATTCCTTTTAAATCAGCTCTCTGCGCTGCCCATGATATTTATTTGTTTTCAAAGTTACCGAGCCAGGAGCTGATCCGTAGTCCCCCGGCCTCCAGACGCTTGTCCCGAGCAATAAGCAGGTTTGTCCACCAGCTATTAGTACTTGCCAAGTGGACAAAAAAAGGACTTTGGGCTCAGGCTTGCTTCAGAGCCCTAAAGAAAGTTGCAGCAATCGTGGGAGATGACATTGAGACTTTCTAGTTGTGATTTTGTAGTCATGTGTAGTTTCATTGTATCAAAACTGTCACAAAAAATGGTGTGTGTGCACAGCACACGCGTTGTTAGTGAAACGTCTTTGTTTTTTGATTTTTATCATTTGACTGAATGAAAGGTTTTTGAGAGTAGTTGTTTAAATTTTTTCAGCAGAAATTTTAATACATTATACAAATGACTTATGATCACGAAATTATGATACATATATTTTGACTTTAAAAGTATGTAAATGCTGTTACTCTCAAAAGTCTTTCATTGAAATAAAATCATAATAATTCAATTACAATTGCAGTGGCACAACAAAAACAAGTGTCAGTTAGAACTTGCGTGTTTGGCACATAGCCCCCTTTTTGTATAAGCATTACAGTGAATATATTATAATAAGCAATATAAAATGTATGTGCTATATATTTACGAGTGTGTGAGTGTGTGAGTGACTGTTGTGGTGGCTGTCTCTGCGCATGCGCGCCGTTTGCTGAGCGTTTCAGGCTGCTTCTGCGCATGGGCGGGGTGTTGATCATCTTAGTCCGCTTCTGCGTATGCGCGCCTTGCGCTGAACGGCTTCGGCCACTTCTGCACATGCGCACCATGTGCAGAGCCACTCTGGCCGCTTCTGGCAATAAAGGATGCAGAAGTGCATAGTAGCGTGCACGCACTCGTGCACACGCATGGCAGTAACGTTTTTTCGTCTCCATTCAGCTAGTTCACTCCTATGATATTTTGTTTTGTGGTTGGCGCCAGCAAAGAAGTTTCACTTCAAAAACTACAAATATTTCAAGAACCATAGGGTCGTCAGAGGTCGGAGGATCACGGATCAGCTCCAAGAGACCCCCAGTTCAGGTAAGGTTAGAAAAGGAAAATTATTGGACAGGATTACTGCTTTAAAATGAAGACAAATGTATTTTTGTTTGGGGCCTCTGGCGGAGTGCTTGTCAAACAAGGGTTTACTCAGTGAGGGACCAATTAGGGTGGCTTTATATTAGCAAAATACTGTCCAGCACAGAGGAAATCTGACTCTTCTTATGTCTCCATAGATATGAGTCTGCAATTGGCAAGTATAGTTTATACTTCAGTGTTATCCTTCAAAGTGTATGGAGTACAGGTAGTCCTCGCTATCCAATGTTTCACTTTACAACGAATGGCATATCCAACGTTTTACAATGCAACCCTAAGGGCCGTTATCCGACGCCTGAATGTGTTATCCAACGCTCACCGCCACTGATTAACATGGGACTCACTTTACAACGGTTTCACTATCCAACGCTACTTCCAGAACGGATTCCGTTGGATAACCGAGGACTGCCTGTAGTCTTAGTTACTACTGCATGAACTAAATCCTTAGAACCTTTCTTCTATCTTATACAGATTTGTATCCCTTTAGATCATGTAACCTTTGCAGCTAAGCTGTTATACTCTATTTAACCCTTAGTTCTCTTTTAAAACATATAGATTCATATAGGCTTTATTATAACATCTAACTGATGTTATTCTGTGTCATATACCTATTACCAGTAAGGTGGTGCAACCTGAATATATATAGTATGATGTGTAAAGTTCTGTTACTTATCAGCTATTAAATGCTGAAAAGAATTAGTTTGAATCCCACTTATTTCATTGAGCTTTTAGTGTTTGGTTGCACTTATTCACTCAGCAGTAATTCTGAATGTTTCTAAGCGCCCTGTGTAACGTTTATCCTACTTAATAATATTCAGCCCATTAAACAGGCAGGGTGTATATGATCGCGTGTGTTTAGATACTGCTTTCTGCCACTTATGTAAACACTTTTAGCTCCATGTTACATATAGATGAGTGTAACTTGAGGACTGGCTGTGTGCTCCCTTAATCCTGCTTGCCCATCGTTCGTTTTGGAACCTGATCACGGGGTGGAGAGTATAACCCGCTGTAGCTGTATGATCGCCGGTGTCTGTGTGCCAGTTCCCACTAATTCAGACCCCTTTTGCTCCGTGTTCCACACATAGGGATACTTCACCCTGTGTCATCAAGTAACCCCTAGAGCTAGTGTGAGTCCTTAGCAATAACTTTGTTCTTACTTCCATGCCGTTCATGCACAGCAAAGTTATCACAGCCTGATTCAATCAGCCTGTTATGGTTGATCGTTTCTGGAGTGACTGTATACTCTCTTAACCCTGCTCGCAAATCTTTCGTCGTAGACCGAGATCACGGAATAGGTATTACTCGCCATTGCTGTCTGATCGCGGGTGTCTGTATTATAGTTCCCGTAAATTCAGACACTTTTTGCTCCGTGTTGTACACATAGGGGTACTTCGTCCTTACATCTTTAAGTAACCTCTAGAGCTGGTGTGAATGTTTGACAATAATTTCTGTTCGTGCCTGCACGCGGTTCGTGCACAGTAAAATGATCACAGCCTGATTTAATCAGCCTCTGCTGTATGATCGCTGATGTGTGATGTTATTTTGCCATCACCACCAATTATTCAAACCTTTTGTGCTCCGTATTTACTCGAAAGGGTGCTCATAACCCTTATGTCATGATGTAGCTACCCCTTTATCTGATGTCTTTGAAAATATATACTGTATGTAGTAGGTATATATATATTGAGTATGTATAATGAACTCCTTCTTCTACTCCGGCTTTTTGTTAGCTGTTAACCATGTGTAACACTCGGCCTGCCC